>NC_090740.1:59632982-59662982 GCF_036898095.1 Palaemon carinicauda
ATAAAAACCTACGATATTCGTAAACACAATCATCCTAAAATTGAGAAAACACTAGAGAAAAATGAGAAGTATCAAAATGATGAAAAGAAGACTTAGAAAAGGATTAGAATTCAAACATTAAAGAAAACATGGTATTACAAACTACAAAGGATTTCTATACTATACTATACAATGGTGATGCAAGACATAACCTTGCTAACAGAAACAATGAAACACCGGAGCCAGTACATTACGTACCAGTAGGAGAAGTAAAGAAAGTATTAAAAACTTGAACAGTGGCAAAGCAACAGCTTAAGATTTATTGAATAATAGTTGGAGGCGATTTCATAGTAGTAAAAGTCACTGAATTTTACACAAATATCAGCAAGAATGCTCTATATCTACAGCTTGCAAAAACTTTACCATTATAGTAACTCACAAAAAGGAGACAAAAAACCCCTGAAAAATTACCGTCCAGCAAGTAATAAGTAATATATAAAATATATCATATTCGACCAAATGAAAAGAGCCAGACATTAAACAACCAGGAGAGCAGGCAAAGGTTAGAAACTGGTATTCAATAACTGACCATATCCATATAATTAACCAGCAAATGGAACCGCTTTGTATGGCATTCACAACATGGAATAAATGAATCTCATGTTAGAACATGTGAAGATATCTAGGGGTGAAGTATAACAACCCTAAAACTACATAGATACTGAGAAAATTCTGACTGGGAAATCTGTTAGACATGGAGACCCCATCTCCCTAGATTATTCATAGCATGCCTGGAAGTTGTTAAGAATTTGGACTGGGAAAATTTAGGTATTAACATTAATGGGAAATATACCCTAACAACTTAAGATTAAGGAGAATGACAGGTAATTGTATAAATGAACATTAGGAATAACAGAAGGGCCCATAGAGATTGCCAAAAAAGCATGGGAAGGAAAATAAGATAATGGATTTACGAGCAAAGAGAATTTTCGGGTATACACTGGCATAGAGACCACAAACAGACGGAAGTAGCAGGACATATCTGAGACCTCTGTCTTGCAGTGGACTAGACACGGCTAATAATGATGATGGTGATGAAAAAGATGGTATCTATACTGGAAATTCCAAATATTTCACGTCATCTCCAGCTAGTATGTTCACCCACATAGGTAAAACTGAAAACAAAGTACCGGATTCTGAAGTGTAATTTTTACACATTATCTATGTAACGTAAAAGAAAGTTTTTACTTCAAAGACAATAGAATAGATAAACATTAAAATCACAAGAACATACAACATATGCCGAGATCAACCAGAGAGAAATAATTTTACCTTTTCATCTGTTATTGTATGTAATTCCATGTTTTTTATGTTTTCCATTTTAAAATAATAGTTCTGATGTATATATGCTTGTATTTCAGCCATATGTTCTCTTGGGAGGCATTGCTGCTATAAACATTACTTGACATGTCTCTAAACACATGATTTTGCACAAAAATAGCTAATTTTAATCTTGTATCTGGTGTGCTTGCTGCATTGGAAATCTGCAATTACGAAAGCTTATCAGATTTCGGTGCCGGTATGTAGCAAATAGGTTCCCATATTCAAACTATCCACCGCTGACCGGTTCAGTACAAGACCATTACCAATCTCCTAGTACAGAATATTCTCACCGAGAAATGTAACTTGCAACTGCCGGTGAAGGTCAGTGCTGGCACGGTGCAGGTCTGGAATAATGTGAATGCAATCATTGGTATATCATTGAATAATATTATGCAGTTTTGGAACAGATAAGTTACGTATATTGTGAGTCGACCTGAAATGCATCGTGTTTGGGTGTGACAAAAATACAGTACTGCAATGCATGGTATGTGGGCGTAGTGGAAATACAGTACTACAATATCCATACAAAGATCTCACTAGAGAAGCTGTCGGGATGTGTGGGTATCAATGAAGGCCCGGTGGGTTTGAGTCTCCACTTAATGGAGCTCGCATGAAGGGAGACGCATAAAGGCCGATTCACATGACCCGTTTTCTTTCCGACAGGCTGGCCGTCGGTTAACCGGCGTCTAGCTTTCTTACGTGTATTCAAATGCAACTGTTCACACGAACCGTCAGGCCGACGGCGGCCCTCGGACGTCAGCCGTCCGAGTCGGCCCGGCTTTCTTTCCAAGAAACCTTGTCCGGTTTGACGGACGTTAGCCACCCATACCAACCAACGGATGGATGATGTTTTGTGTGAACGAGGACCTGTATCGTACCCGTTCGTTTCGTGGCCTACAACCCCGACTTTTCCTCATAGTATAGAGTCATAGAAATTAGTTAGTTTGTTGTTGACACCATGTATTAGAGGTTTTTTGGGCTCAAGCCATGTCGTCCTGATGGAGGTTCCTAAAGGGTAGCTTCCTTGGGTATATATGACTACAGTGATATTCCCAGAGAATTTAACTTAAGGTACCCAGAATTCTAACTGCTGGAGCGAATATCCCTAAATAAAAGAACCAGGGAAATCGCGAAATATCAGAGGACGTATTCTTGACACACCACATAGCAATCTGCACCCCGAACAGAATTAACACTTCGAAGGGGTCAATTGGCAAGAAAACGAAAAATGAGAAAGAAAGGAGAGCCGCTCGCAAGGTACCTCTCCTCTCCCGTTTCGTAAGCGTGCATTGCACCGCTCATGGCGCCATCTGTATTCCTTTTTGCGTAGCTCAACAACTCTGTGTTTTTCCCTTTGTTATCTCGCAATTCTTGGATTATTTTCAACATTATAATGCTTTCTTCAACTTCTTCTGCCTCTGATAAGTTGAGTATTATCTCTTTTATGTATAAATATAAGCTCTTGTTGAATTTAAAATAATTTCATAGTGATATCTTCGTTACAAGAGCTGTTGCCTACCGGAGGCGTCCTGGACGCTGTCGCTCGCCATGCATGAGTCATTTAGTTAGCCAGAGCGACGTTCCCTGCTGTTTCGCTTTAATAATTTTTAGCTATTCAGCTTTACATAGGATTTCTTTATATGATGCTTTAGTATTTTCATTTTGGCGAATGATTTGCCGATTCTGGCCTATGCTAGACCTTGTAGCCTAGTCGTTAGGCCTTAGTAGTTTCCTGCATGATATTCAGATTTCCGAGTGTTTTAAAATGTTATTGAAGCTTTAGGCAGTTTTATACATTTAAGATTATGTTGATTTTCTTCCAAGATAGTATACGAGTGAGTTTCGGTGATTTAGGTAATCGATTCTTTTCGCGCCTAGGCTAGTTGTCTATGGGGCCTTAGTATACTGTCTCACACTCCCCGGTTGCTTTCTTCTCCTCGGAGAATGTGTGCAATCCCTTTCCCTCTGCTTAAGCCTTGGGCTTAACCCTAATGGTTTATCTGAATTGACTTTAGATACACTATATTAGGGTGTTTCTGTTCTTTCCTGTTTCCAGTAAGTCTGGCTTCAGGATGGGGCAGGACATCAGAGTTCTTAGTCTGAGTCTGTTTCTGTCTAGCATTGTGGTTGAGATTCCCTTGCTAGGCTGACAGCAGACATAGGAGGCTTAGCCTCCTTAGTTCACTTTCGAAGGTTTCTGTACGAGATGATTCCTTCTTTTTGTGATCTAGCAGACTAGTCCAGTGTTGTTGTTCTCGGTGTGGAGGATGAGATCCTCCTTTTCTGTGAATAACAACGCCTTCCTTGCTTTGGTTCTGAGGGAGTTGGCAAGTACTGCCGGCCTCCCTCCTCGGATCTCCCCTAGGCTAAGATGAGTTTTCTTGGCTGCGGGTGATTCATTATTAGAGCAAGGTTGGCAGGACCCTCTTTCCCCTTTCCCCCTCTTTCCTTAGTGATGGCCTAGGAATTGCATCCCTGTCCGTCATTCTACATCTGTACCTAGCATAGGTTAGGATGTGGAGTTAACTCAGTCCCTTGCCGGCCGGCAGTGCGTGCAGGCCGGCAAGGGTCTTCTGTTTTGAGTGCTCCCCGGACCTCCCTTGGTCTCTCATCCATGTTTGTCTGTAGAGCCAGATGGCATTGGTCAAGGAAGCCTGAAGTTATATTCTCCCCTTCCTTATGTACACTCTTTCGGGTTGTCGGGCTATGAGGCAGTACAGTCTCTTATCCCGGCATCCATTCTGTTTTCTCCGTCTAAGGAAGGAACCAGCCTCAAAGGAAGAGACGGACCCGAAGGAGGTCATAGTTTTTGACCATGCTAAGGCTCAAGCTTTGTTGTCAAGCTCGATGAAAGAGAGGGTCTTCACAAACTCAAAGGTACCTGCTTTGAGTAAGAAGCACCCTTCCTTTGTGTCCTCTCCTTCTAGAGCCTTCCCCTTTATGCAGAAAGGGTTTACGGCCGTGCTGAAAGCGATCGAGGCAGGTAAGCCATGCCCCTCTATGGAGGAGTGTAAACCTCTATCTTTGGCCTTACACATGGACCACAAAGACTGGAAGGACGTCCATCTTACCTTCTCAGTTGGGAAGTTGGAGGCCGATATTGCCGGACGTCAGTTCGGTGAGAACCTCCCGAAGCTGTCTGACTTTCTTTTGCGCAGGGAGCTTGAGACAAAAGAAAGACTTCCTGCCTCAATGTCTCATCAAACGACTCTGGAGACAATGGCAAGTGACCCCAAGGTCCATGAAATGTTTATGGTAGTGGCTAAGACACACCTAGTCACAGTGATGAAGGACCTTTATAGCTTCGTCAAAGCTAGGAGGGCTTGTAGGGAGTTTGTGTTCGCCTCGGCTGCGGTGAGGCACGAGCCAAGGAAACTAATCTCCTCCAGCATTTTGGGGCAAAGACCTCTTCCCTAGTGAAGCGGTCAAGGAGGTTGTAGATAAGGCCGCCACGGAGAATAGAAACCTTCTCCAGAAGTGGGGCCTATCTCTCAAGAGAAAGTCTTCCCCGGATGAGGGTCCCCAACCAAAGAGGAAGACTAGGAAGACTAGGTTACCCTCTCGGCCAGCCAAGCCATTCAGACAGCAGCAGCAACAACTTCCTTTGCCTACAGTGCCCCAGATGGTAGCACAAATCCCGGCCACGTACCAGTGGGTACCCCAAGCCGTGACTACGCAGTCTCCGGCATTTAACCCAGCGTTCGAAGGGCAGTCAACTACCTTTCGAGCAAAGCCTAGAGGAGCAGCCAGAGGTTTGTCTAGACGCCCCTCAAGGGGGAGGGAATTCAGGGGTGGTCGCAGTCAAGGAGGCAGGACCTCAGGGCAACAGCAGCCAAAGTGAAATGATACCGGTAGGAGGGAGACTTCAGATTTTTCGGGATCGTTGGACCTTCGATCCCTGAGCCCAAAGCCTACTCAAGAATGGACTGGGTTGGAGCTGGCACAGCACTCCACCCCTGTGCCCACGATTTTTCCAACACTCCACCCCCGTTCTGGAGGAGTACATTCAAGAACTCTTTGAAAAAAGAGTAATCCGAAGGGTAAAGTCCATCAAATTCAAAGGGAGGCTGTTTTGTGTTCCCAAGAAGGACTCAGAAAAACTCAGAGTCATTCTGGACTTGTCGCCACTCAACAAGTTCATAGTGAACTGCAAGTTCAAGATGCTAACACTGCAACACATAAGGACCTTACTGCCCAAGAGGGCATATACCGTCTCCATAGATTTGTCAGACACCTATTGGCATGTTCCAATCAATCGCCAACTCTCCCCCTACCTAGGGTTCAAGCTACATCGAAGACTCTACGCCTTCAGAGCCATGCCATTCGGGCTAAACATAGCCCCAAGGATTTTCACGAAGCTTGCGAGCGCAGCTCTCAAACAATTACGCCTAAAGGGAATCCAGGTGGTAGCCTACCTGGACGACTGGCTGGTGTGGGCAGCATCCCAGACAGAATGTTTGCAAGCTTCCCTACAGGTGATCCAGTTCCTAGAGCATCTAGGCTTCAAGATCAACAGAAAAAAGTCTCGGCTTTCTCCATCTCAAAAGTTCCAGTGGCTGGGAATCCACTGGGACCTAGTGTCACACCAACTCTCCATCCCGGCAAAGAAGAGGAAGGAGATAGCTGGTTCTGTCAAGAGACTTCTGGATTCCGAAATAATATCAATACGCGAACAGGAGAGAGTGCTGGGTTCTCTCCAGTTTGCCTCAGTAACAGACCCAGTGCTAAGAGCACAGCTAAAGGGTGCATCCGCAGTTTGGAGAAGTTATGCATCAAACGCGCGAAGAGATCTGATAAGACCAGTGCCGCTTCGTCTACGTACGCTTCTCAGGCCTTGGTCCCGAGTCAGGCAACTAAAGAAGTCAGTGCTTCTCCAGCCACCTCCCTCCTCGCTGACTATTCATACAGACGTCCCGAAGGAGGGGTGGGGAGGTCATTCTCATCGGAAGAAGGCCCAAGGAACTTGGTCCAATCTATTCAAGAGATTTCACATAAACTTTCTGGAAGCTATGGCAGTGCTCCTTACCTTGAAGAAAGTCTCCCCTCGCCGCTCGATCCACATAAGGTTGGTACTGGACAGCGAGGTGATTGTGAGATGCCTGAATCGACAAGGATCGAGGTCACCACCACTCAACCAGATGATGTTGGCCATCTTTCGACTGGCGGAAAAGAAGAAGTGGTACCTGTCGGCAGTTCACCTTCAAGGAGTCCGCAACGTGACAGCGGACGCTCTATCCAGGTTCACACCAATAGAGTCGGAATGGTCCCTAGACGCAGGATCATTCTCCTTCATCTTGAGTCAAGTCCCAGAACTGCAGATAGACCTCTTTGCGACGAAAGACAACAAGAAGTTACCCCTTCACATGTCCCCGTACGAGGATCCCTTGGCGGAATCAGTGGACGCGATGTCCCTCGACTGGAACAGATGGTCCAGGATTTACCTGTTCCCTCCTCACAACCTTCTATTGAGAGTCCTCAACAAACTGAGATCTTTCAAGGGAGTAGCGGCAATAGTAGCTCACAAGTGGCCGAACAGCGTGTGGTTCCCTTTGGCATTGGAACTACGGCTGAGGTGTCTACCGTTACCAGATCCAGTTTTGACCCAGCGAGTTCAGAAGTCGACTGTCTGCGCTTCATCACAGAAAACCCGGAACCTGCAGCTCATGATTTTCTCTCCCTAGCGGTGAGAAAACGTTTCGGGATTTCGAAAGACAGTATAGACTTCCTAGAGGAATATAAGTGCAAATCCACTAGAAGGCAATATGAGTCATCATGGAGAAAATGGGTGGCCTTTGTCAAGGCGAAGAATCCACAAAAGATCTCGTCGGACTTCTGCTTATCTTTCTTCATCCACCTCCATGGTCAAGGGTTAGCAGAAACACAATATCAACGTGTAAATCTGCTTGACAAGACCCATTTTATATGCCTTCCAGGTCGACCTCTCTAACGACATTTTTAATAAAATTCCGAAAGCCTGTGCTAGGCTCAGACCATCAGCACCTCCGAAGCCCATTTCATGGTCTCTGAATAAAGTTCTTCATTTCGCTTCGCTGTTGAACAATGAGGAGTGTGCTTTAAAGGACTTGACCCAAAAAGTTATTTTTCTGTTTGCACTCGCTTCAGGGGCCAGGGTTAGTGAAATTGTAGCCCTCTCGAGAGAGGAAGGTCGTGTTCAGTTCTTGGATGGGGGAGAACTGAACCCGTTTCTGGATCCTACGTTTCTCGCCAAGAACGAGTTACCCACCAACAGGTGGGGTCCCTGGAGAATCTGCCCTCTGAAAGAAGATGCATCTCTATGTCCAGTGGAATGCCTAAAGGTCTATCTTCATAGAACTTCAGACTTCAGGGGTGGTCAACTATTCAGGGGAGAAACATCAGGCTCAAATTTATCGCTGAAACAACTTAGGGTGAAAATCACCTATTTTATTCGCAGGGCGGATCCAGACAGTACACCTGCAGGTCACGATCCGAGGAAAGTTGCCTCATCCTTAAATTTCTTCAATAGTATGGATTTCGAACATCTTCGCTCATACACTATGCGAAGCAAGTGGAGCAACTGAAGAGGTCTGTGGTAGCAGTGGGTTGTGTCGTTAAACCTGCTGTTTAACTCTGCGAGGAACAGTGAATTTAATTGGGACGATTAATTCCGGGGTGGGTGTGTAGTTACGAACTGTTCTACAAACTAAGTGTTAGGGCACTAGAGTGCCCACATAGACTGTTCCATATTCAAAGGTGAACCTAGCATAAGTGCAGACATGTGTGCCAAGCGTTTCCAACGCTAATGTGACTGATTAGTAATACAGACTTTTTGATTTTGATACCTCGGTATGTTAAAAGTGACGCTAATGTTTTTCTTTCAGATAAACAAGTTTTCTGTTTACTATCATGCTTATGCTTATTTATTGGTTATCCTCCTCTTATATATGTATAATTGTTGTTTAACCTGTTTTATTTTATTGATTGTCAATAAACTAGTTCTTGTGAACCTTGCGTCTCCTTCGCCTGTGTCATTTTACTTGAAATGATTTAGCATTACGTTTACTATGCATATTTATCTTGGATAATTCTAATAGATTGTTCCTTTATGCAAGCATCTTTCATTGGTTTATGCTTTCCCCTAGCGGGGGGACTCCATGCCCTAAGGGGACGGTGGCGGATGTGCAAGTTTTCCTCCTACCCGGATATAAACCTTTTTCCAATCCAGTAATCGAACGGGGAACTGGTCGATATTTCATATTGACTCAGTGGTTCTTTTACAAACTATGCTTTACATGATATAGAGTGAGACCACTATATTGGCTTGTCTGTTATTCATACATAGGTATATGTACTCTTCGAAACTTTTCCAGAGTCTAGTATGACTCTTCCCTGTAGGGGGCGGGAAGCACTAACATGGTCTATGGTTAAATGAAAAGATGTATGACGGTAACATCTTAGGTCTCTAGGTCTAGTTGGCCGGGAAATACCTTCTGAGAGTACGGCACGTTTTGAGAATCCACAGATACAGTAATGCTCTGGTATACTTCAATTAGGATGACATGGCTTGAGCCCAAAAAACGGATTTTGAGCGAAGCGAAAAATATATTTTTGGGTGAGATGGCCATGTCATCCTGATGGACCCGCCCTTCCTTTTTCCTCTAAAAAAGAGCTGTAGGACCCCTCCCTACATACAGTATCTGTAGCACCTTGTGTATCGCTACAAGGAATACAGATAGCGCCGTGAGCGGCGCAATGCACGCTTACGAAACGGGAGAGGAGAGGTACCTTGCAATGCACGCTTACGAAACGGGAGAGGAGAGGTACCTTGCAATGCACGCTTACAAAACGGGAGAGGAGAGGTACCTTGCAATGCACGCTTACAAAACGGGAGAGGAGAGGTACCTTGCGAGAGGCTCTCCTTTCTTTCTCGTTTTTCGTTTTCTTGCCAATTGACCCCTTCGAAGTGTTAACTCTGTTCGGGGTGCAGATTGCTATGTGGCGTGTCAAGAATACCTCCTCTGATATTTCGCGATATCCCTGGCTCTTTTATTTAGGGATATTCGCTCCAGGAGTTAGAATTCTGGGTACCTTAAGGTAAATTCTCTGGGAATATCACCGTAGTCATATATACCCAAGGAAGCTACCCTTTAGGAACTTCCATCAGGACGACATGGCCATCTCACCCAAAAATAGATTTTTCGCTTCGCTCAAAATCCATAATTGAACTTTTTCAAGGGTATGAGGAGATGTTTGATATGGCAAACAAGATGTATAGAAATAATTTACATATATATAAGATATGGAAAATGACTGGAGAGGCATTAAATAAAACAGGTGATTTTATCGCAGTTTTGATATTCTTGGCATGGTGCATAAAGCATTATGAAGTTGCATAACTTATTTTATCAACACAGTTATCAACCAACATCTTATAGTGTCAAAATTATCGTAATTTACTCGGTCCTAACGTGACAGAGTCTAAGTAAACAGTGAAAACCGCGCGCTGGTAAACGGATATGGAACGCCTCGTATGAATGTACGACACTTCGACGGCGGTTAGTCACTACCCAGCCTTAAAGGCCAATTCACATGAGCCGTTTCCTTTCCGACAGGCTGGCCAGTGTCTAACCAACGTCGAAGTGTTGTACATTCCCACAAGGCGTTCTGTATCTGTTTACCGGCGCTCGGTTTTCATCGTTTACTTAGACTCTGTCACGTGAGTACGGAGTAAATTACGATAATTTTGACACTATAAGATGTTGGTTGATAACTGTGTATATAAAATAAGTTATGCAATTTTATTATACTTTATGCACCATGCCAAGAATAATAAAATTATGACAAATTCACCTGTTTTATTTAATGCCTCTCAAGTCATTTGCTATATATTTTATTCATGTAAATTATTCCTATACATCTTGTTTGCCATGTCAAACATCTCCTCCTAACCTTGAACAAGTTCAATTAAACTCTCATACATGGTGTCAATAACAAACTAACTCTAGTTTTCAGGACTAAACTATGAGGGAAAAGTCGAGGTTGTAGGTCACGAAACGAACGGGTACGATACAGGTCCTCTTTCACACGAAACATCATCAACCCGTTGGTTGGGACGGATGACTAACGTCCGTCAAACCGGCCGAGGTTTCTTGGAAAGGAAGCCGAGCCGACTCGGATGGCTGATGACCGAGAGCCGCCGTCAGCCTGATGGGTCGTGTGAACAGTTGCATATGAATACACGTAAGAAAGCTAGACGCCGTTTAACCGGTGGCCAGCATGTCGGAAAGAAAACGGGTCGTGTGAATTGGCCTTAAGAGTATTTTGTAACAGGTCGATTTCTTTATTTGAACCCATAAGATCAAAGCAGTCACGGATGTTATATTTTCCTGATACTTAGAGAATCGGACAAAGGGAAAGTACCTAACAAGGAAAATACAACCAGACATAAGATTTTTTTTCCTTTCTTTTATCTCCAGAGATTTATAAAACAATGAACTCGATTACCAAATGTTTTTATATATAGAAATGCTTACTATGGATACATAACTTTTTTTAGAGTGATTGACATTGTTATAAAAATTTATGTGTATTTGCGTCATTGAAGCACTCTACAAACTGATAGAATATTTAACCTAACTGATGATATAACATCAATATTTTATCGTCTTAAAATCTTTTATAAGACAAGAAGTCCAGCATGCTGTATTTAGTTCCAATGGGGAAGTTTTGTAGATGATCCCCGTGAAGGTCCATAAAGTTGTAGCACCATGTAATGCCATGTGAACCTCTGACACAGGCTCCTGCTTTGTAGAATTAGTGTCGTCGAATTGAAGACTGAAATGACAAAGGTGAAAACAATATTGAGATGTTGATCCCTCGCATCGCAACAACAACGTTTCGGCGGCTGCTGGATAAAACGTATAACTTTCAAAGTATTACTTGGTGAAAATATGCCAAAATAAGTGGAAAAACCCAAAAAGGGATACATTTAACAGTGACGATGTCATACAAAAAAATCACGCTGTGTTGTTTTATAATTATAAACTTCTAGTCAACCAACCAGAGTGCATGTACATTTAAGCCTATGCCCTGTGTCTAAGATATGTAAACAGACGGTAAGAGAAAGTCTTTGCTTCACGTTGTAATGTAAAATGCTCACTTACCATTCCACCAAGTATTTCTTCTTCCATGCTTGAGGGTACTTTCATTTTACTGTGTCCCAGGTATGATTATACTGTATAGCAATGTCAATAAAGCATCTGTATGCATCCGCTACCCGATTCCTTCTTTTTCTATAGGACGAAAAAAGAAAAAGAAAAAAAAGAGTTATGTGCTTTTGAAAGGAGTTTCTAACTTTATGAGTCTCATTCTCCGATATCCTTATGTCCCCAAAAAATTATGAATTCCTTTCAAGGTTCCTCATGTCTTGCCTGCATGACCTTCTTCTTTCTGTGAATATAAATTGCTCCAGGGACAGTTTCACCCTAAGTGGTCAGCGACGTTTATAGTCTCCAGGACACGAAACGGTTTCCAGTTTCCCATTTGTTGGCATTCCTTCACAAGAGGTTCAATATTTGGTATTTTGTCCAATAAGCCACATTTTGGCCGATCTGATAATATTATCATTTATTAACTGCTATAACATTGAAAACAAAAGAAAACGGACAGTCAAATCGATGTTGAAGATAGTTTTGGAAGGTGACTTTATGAGACTTTATATACTGGTAGTTTTTGGGATTTCTCGGTTGTTAATTTTATGGATTTTCTTTCCAAATGGAATGGCGTGAAGAATATATTTAAGCCTTCTAAAAGATATTTTATACTATGAAGGGAATCATCCTGGACATTTTTATGATACTTCCATAACGGTTTGTACAATTGTCCCTCGGATATTCACACAGTAATTATTCAGGAGCTAGGGTGATAATTCTTTTGGATTTTGAGATGATTTTTTTTTTTCGGTTGATAATTTTCAGAGAACTTCTTGAGTTATACAGTATGTGTTAGGGACGTAAAGAAAATAATCCCTTAGGCCGGTCTGGATTATATATTTGGGATAATAACATTTATGAACCCTTTTTATTATTATTATTATTATTATTATTATTATTATTATTATTATTATTATTATTAGCTAAGCTACAACCTTAGTTGGAAAAGCAAGATACTATAAGCCCAAGGGCTCCAACAGAGAAAAATAGCCCAGTGAGGCAAGGAAACAAGAAAACAAACAAACGATATAAGAAGTAATGATAAATTAGAATAAAATATTTTATAAACATCAACATGATAGCAGGTATTTATTATATAAACTATAAAAGGACTTATGTAAGCCTATTCAACATGAAAACATTTGCTGCGAGTTTGAACTGTTGAAGTTCTACTGATTCAACTACGCGATTAGAAAGATCATTTCACAACCTGCCACAGCTGGAATAAAACTTCTAGAGTACTGTGTAGTATTGAGCCTCATGATGGAGAAGGCCTGACTTTTAGAATTAACTGCATACCTAGTATTACGAATAGGATGGAACTGTCCGAGAAGATCTGAATGTAGAGGATGGCCGGAATTATAAAAAAAAAAAAAAACTCATGTAACATGTATAATAAACTAATTAAACAAGGGTGCCGGAGATTAATATCTAGATCAGGAATAAAAAAGATTCGATAGACATTAAGTTCCTGTCCAATGAATTAAGATGAGAATCAGCAGCTCACACCAGACAGAAGAACATTACTCGAAACAAGGTAAAATGAAAGAATTAAAACTCTTCTTCAGAATAGATTGACCACCAAATATCTTGAAAAACTTTCTCAGTAAGCCAATTTTTTTTGTGCAATTGAAGAAGACAGTAAATTTGCTGTTGAGAATCACACCTAAAATTTTTAAAGATAATCAGTAGTAGGTTATTTACTCAAATATAACATAGGAACTCTCTAGATATTTTTTTCTTTAATTTATATATCAAGTTACTTAGTAGTGTACATGATGATTATTGAAGAGTATATTGAAATTAGCTCTCTAAAAGTAATCGTTCACATAAAAAAAAATTACATCTCAACTGGAATTAGGGGCTTATTTTCCAAAGGAATTATTTTCCCTTGATGATAAATGAGACCTTTTGTATATTAGATTTTTTGCTGAAAATTTAATTTTGTATTAGGCTCTTTTCATCAATTTCAATTTGCTATCCTGAAATGCAGCCACGAATTTCGGCAATGATACAGAGGAAGATCCATTTGCGGTTTTCGGGCGTCCAAAATTTTATTACAGCTTTTAATTCTGTGTACTATTAAAAAAATCTCTGTCCTTTTACCTAAGCAAGGGGAAATGCTTCTGGCTTGGTCGTATTTATGCATAATTCCTTAAAAGCAATTTCTGCCGTGTATAACTTCTACTACTCTTAAATTGTATGAAAACTTATACAACTGCACTAAAAGGTGTATTAATCAAAATAATTCTATTGTATCACCAGTATAGCAATCAATGGTCCAAATATGGCACATATTGTATTCTAATGTTGGTCAGCCTTGAGCTTCATTTTCTTATTATGCCTCGACTGTAGATGTCTGACATCTTGATAACATTTGCCCCCCCCCCCCCCCTTACACAGTTTTGATGATATTCATCTGTTCTGTGTTTTGGTTTTCACATATTATTACTCTCGTTATTAGTCATCTTTTCCGATCTTCCTTTTATTCCTTTCATGTTTTAACTGAAGATTCAACGCTTCAAAATTCTTATTCTCCTTTTTCACATTCTCGTTTAATTTCGCTTTACTTTCTCTTCGCAAATGAATTCTAAACTATAGTGACCTTTGGTCAAATTGGTATTCCCCAATTTCATGAGTTTTCATTTGTAAGCCTTCAAAAATTAATCATCGCATGGTTGTCTTCTCCTCTCCAATCAATTACACAGATTCTATTGACTGAAAATTTTATTAAACGTGTCACATATGCCAGGTATTTGAAATTTGTATTGTTAGTGCAACCGTTCAGATGGCTGAATCTGTTTAAAATTTTGCAGTGCTTTGAAATTATCTAGTTTTCTTTCTGTATTGACTCTAGATGAAGCCCATGGCCTTTGCTGTCAGAATTATTATTCCCGGGAGATGTTCCATTTTTCTCCTCTTTCAAAAGAATAACTAAGGGAAAGTTCTTCGGATAGATTACATTTTCCTAGATGAAAGTTGTGGAATAGACTAGAAATATCAAGTTACAGTGCCCGGTAACTCTGGTTATAAAAAAGGCAGGAGAGTAATTGTACACCTCGATTGCACTGTTCCTATGGGCAGTATCTTAGTTATTATATAGTACTCCATAAAAGAATTTGTTTTCCATTCGTTCTTTTCTTTATTGAAGATTAATTGAGATATCTGTTTTCTCAGTTTTACGTTGGTAAACTTCTGACATTTTTTTTTTATCTATTAAGTATTTCACGACCACTTCCTCAACCCTCCCACAGTCTTTACATTCCAGTGAATATCTCTTGAAATATAAAGAACCCTCGCATTTTAAAAGAAAACCCTCTTTCGAACTGTATTTCTTACTTTTTACCAACTCATCTTTTTTTAACCTTTCCCTCCCTTATTAAACATCGTTTACCGTTTTTGACGTATCTGTTTCTATCCTATCTTTAGCAGTATCTCGCTTAAATACTATTTTCATGAATTTTCATATATAACTATTCAAGAGGGGGCTTAATCTTTTATGAGAACAGCTCAATTAAGATTATGCATTTTCTACCTCATTATACATTTTCACAGTTTCTTGTTCCTTGCCATTATTAAGAACAAATAAATAGTAAATGCAGGGGTTGATCAGAAATATCTCTAAAAGAGAAAACCCCTTATAGAGAAAAGAAAGATAAAAGAAAAGAGACGGAGATTGTCTCTTTGGATTTTTGGTTTCATTAGGACCATTCTTCATGTTTAATGAACCGTAAGAAGAACACAAGACGTTTCGGCCTCAACCATTTTAGTATCTTACAATCCACCCTCCCAGCCACTTGGCTATGTTTTGTACTTTTATAAATTATATTTGCCATATATAAAATCTGTTCATATCCCGTGTTGTTTATACAAACGAAAAGGCGTTGGGATTAGGAAATCTGAAGAAGATGGATGGTATTGTAACCTGTATTATTATATATTGGTAAATTATCATTCGAACTTTTAAGGTCTTTATTTTGTTGAACTGTTCAATCTAATGATATTTACCTTTTATGAGAATATTTTTTTGGAGTTTTAGTGGGATGCAGTGAAAATGTAGCAAATAGAAAATCATCATGCAAAAAAAAAAAAAGAAAAAAAAATAAATAAAATACGCACTTTCTTTTACTAGATATTTACATTCATTATCTCTTCCAATATATATTTCATAGATTTTTTTTTTTTTCAAAAACCATTATTTCTGTTACGAGACATTCAACTAAAAATTCCATTATAAGTGTTTTCCCGTCGGTCCCTTATCCAAACATTGCGCCGTTGCTAGCTGGGGAAAATAAAATTAGAGATTCAAAGCTTGTGCTTGCCTCCATTTCCTCTAGGAAAGAGCTTAGCCACAGGATAACTCGTATCTTGAGCCCTGTCACTCACTGCAAATTGTCTTTTGCGATGCTGTGCGATGCTTGATATTTTCTTGGCGGTGCTTTTATTCCCACGTCATAAAAAGGTCTCCTCGTGTTCTAGTTGTGCCGAGTTCGGGAAAATATTACATTTTATGGATTTGGTAAAATAATTCTGGATGCAGAATTTACGAAAAAGCTAAATATTGCAAGTATTTCTTAAAATTCCCTGTAATACTGCAGTATTAAGCATTTGATCTCATTCCTCTGAATGTAGATTTTTAGTACAGATTCCACTGGACATACTTTAACTTTGCAATTATTTTGATAGTCTTTAATACAGAGTTTGTCGAAGTTTCTTAGCATTTTAGCTTAGTTTGTTTCCTTCTGAACGCAGAGTTTGTGGAAATACCATAAAATTTTAGGTATTTGTTGAAATTTCTCGAAATGTTAAGTCTGTTGAAGTAACTTGGCATTTAAACATTTATTTAGTTTTATTTCTGATACGGAAATCATATAAATACCTTGGTATTGTAGATATTTCGTTTTTCTCATTTGAATATAAAATTTGTGGAAGTAACTCGTAAATTTGCGTATTTTTAAGGTAATTAATAAGTACTGTATCTCACAGTAAACAAAAATATCCCAATACAATAGTCCTTACAATTTATTACCATACACCATGAATATAAGATTATAGCGATTTTAATTTTTGTATTTGAGTTTGTTTGCACTTCATTAAAATAATATGTATATTTTCGGCAATTTCGCTGTTGCAAAGTTCATGGAAGTAGCATAACATCATAGATAATGTAGAACACTATAAAACATTGAGCTTTCTTTGCATATATATATATTTATATATATATATATATATATATGTACATATATATATATATATATATGTATGTATATATATACTGTTTATATATATATATATATATATGTATATATATACTGTATATATATACTGTATATATATATATATATATATATGTATATATATATACATACATATATATATATATATATATACGTATATATATATATATATATACGTATATATATATATATATATATATTTGGGCTCAGGCCATGTCGTCCTGATGGAAGTTCCTATAAGGTAGCTTTCTAGGGTATATTTGACTACAGTGATATTCCCAGAGAATTTTTCCGTAAGGTATCCAGAAATCTAACTCCTGGAGCGAATATCCCTAAATAATCTCACAGGGATATTGCATAAGATCAGAGGACGTATTCTTGACACGTCACATAGCTATCTTCGCCCTGAACATTATTAATGCTTCGAGGGGGAATAGTGACAAGAATCTGAAACGAGAATGAAAAGAGAGCCGCTCATAAGGCATCTCTCCTATCCTGTTTCCAGTGAGTATCTGATGAAGGCGGTAGCGCCCTCTTCATTCCTTTTTCGTGTAGCTCAACTACTCGGTGTTTTCCCTGTGTTCTCTCGTTATTTTGGATTTAATTCAACATTTTGATGACTTCTCCGGCCTCTTCTGCCTCTAGGAAGTTGAGTATTATCTTTACTATGTATAAATGTAGGCTCTTGTCATTTTGAATTAAATCAAAAGTGATTTTAACGTATACAAGAGTTGTTGCCTACCGGAGGCATCCTGGATGCTATCGCTCGCTCTTACGGGTCAGTTAGTTAGTTAGAGCGACGTTCCCGGTTTGTTACGCTTTAATAATTTTGCTATTTAGCTACTCTAGAAATGCTTATATTGTTCGGTCAGTGTTAGCTCGGTGTATTCGACACGGGTCGAGGTACCGATCCCGCCTTTCGCGAGGCTTCGTAGCCTAGACGTCTGGCACTAGTACTTTCATGCATGGTATAAGTTTTGCCGAGTGTTATTTTATTGAAGCTATAGGCAAATATTTTATACATGTAAGATATTGTTGAATGTTTTTTCTAAGATTGTATACGAGAGAGTTTCGGTGATTTAGGTAATCGATTCTCATCTTACCTAGTCTAGTATTCTAGGTACAGTAGTATACTTTCGCACTTCCCCAATTGTTCTTTTTCTCCTCCGGAGGCTAAGTTCAATCCCTCTCTCCCTCTGTAAGCCTTCGGCTTAATCCTAGTGGTTCTATCTGTATAATAATTCAGGTATAACTATTCTAGGATATGTCTGTCCTTACCTGATAACCAGAGTGACTGGTTTTTTGGGTTAGGGCAGAACATCAGAGTTTCTAGTTTGTGGTCTCCTTCCTAGCATGGAGAAAGAGTCGCCTTTGCTAGGTTAGGGGCGGACACAGGAAGCTTTGCTTCCCTAGTCCATGTTGGAAGGATTCTGTACAAGATGATTCCTTCCTCTAGTGGCCTAGCAGACTGTCCTGTGTTGTTTTTCTCGGGCTGAAGAATGACTTTTCTCTGTTGCCCGGCGAAATAACTTCACCTAACTTTGTTCTGGTTGGGAGGAGGTTAGCAAGTATTGCCAATCTTCCTCCCTAATAGACAACTCTTGGTTAGGATAAGCTTCCCTAATGGCTGAGTGTGTCTCCTGCTAGAACGAAGTCTATAGGACCCTTATCCCTTCCCCACCTCTCTTTCTTTTATTTTCTTTTAGCCGTAGTCCTACTTCCGTACCTAGTATAGGTTAGGATGGAGGACAGGCTCAGCTCTCTGCCGGCCGGCACTACGTGTCGGCCGGCAGAGACCTTTTATTCCTTGCAGAGTGACCCCAGACCTCCCTTGGTCTCCCTTCCATGTCCATCGGTAGAGCCTGGCAGCCTATGGATTCTTTGGAAGCCTGAATGTTACATTCTCCCCTTCCATAAGTTCACTCTTTCTGGATGGAAGGTCGTATGGCATGCCACCCTATAACCTTACATCCATACTTTTTCTCTGACTATTGTGTTGCACCCCTATCCCGGCTGCCAACTTGACAGCCGGCAGCCGGGAAGGTAGAGGTTCTCTGATTCTTGGCTACTGTCGGCGGCATGGTTTTATTACCTTTGCTGGCCGGCAGTGGAATCACAGCCCGAATTCGCTGGCCGCTACGATTAGCGGCCGGCAGCCGGGTTTTAGTGTTTTCAGCCGTCGGCTGGCAATGATTGCCGGCCGGCACACAGTCGCGAATCAGTGGGCTGCCGCCTATTAGTTAAAGGTAGTATATCTTTGATCTATAAAGGGGTACAGTAGTTGCTATATTCGTAGTGTAGTACACACTGCATTAGTAGAAACTGCTGTACAGGGTTTGTGATAACACTAATGTTCTTCATCATACTTAATGTTATCTTGTACAGCCTTTTGTTGAGACCGTACTTTATATAGAAAGTGAGTTCTTTCTGTATTCTTTCAATCCCGTATATTAAAACTACACATTAAATTTCCGTTTAGGAAATTACATAAGGTATTCTAGTATAGAATTAACCTTAGTTTTAATATTTTGGGAGGTTACAGCAATTGACTGAACAGGAAATACAAGTATGTGTCTTTCCTTCTTTCTTTTATAGCTTTTCTATATAAGCTAAATGTTTCAATATAAGTGAAAAGCCTTCACTTGATACTCATGGATTTTTCTTCTCTTTACAGGAGGACCATCCGAAGTGCGGGAGTGTGTTCTGTAATGTCCGCAGTAAGAACTTCTGTGGACATCATTATTGCAGGAGGCATGCAGCATGCATAGCCTCCAGAGGTGTTCTCCGCTATTGGGACGCTCAGGTTTGTACAGTTTGTTCTAACCTGATTACCGAGGCTTTTGACGACCCTAAGTCAATGGAGTCAAGGGATGCTGCCAGGGAAACGTTACGATCCTGGGTGAGGGGTTTTCAGAAAAACACCTCAGGTCCCTACCTTCCTAATGAGAAGATGAGGGCCTACCTTTTCCCTAAAGCATCGGCTGATGCAATCATCCCCCAGCCTCAGGTGGAGATACCAATTGCCCTGAATCCGGTAGATTCTGAAGTCTCAGCCGCCCTTCAAGACATCCAAGTGGACGATAGGATGTCGGAGGTGTCGGATTCTACTGAGAAGGACTTTCTAGGAGAAGGTCAGGAGGAGGAGCTGTTTCAGACTCCTCAAGTAGAAGAGCAAGAAATCGACGAAGTGTCGGTTACGTTGGTTCCGGACCCAGAACCGGTTCCTTCTACATCGTCTGCTATCCCAGATGAACTGGGAAGGACTCTTTCTTCCATTGTTGAGATGATCCAAAAATTTCAAAGGAAGAATGATGAGAAGGAAGCTGCAATGAAACTGGAGTTACGTAGACTTGCAGCATCACGTGGGCCCCAGAAGCGGCTCATCGTGAAGGATCTTCCCTTGTGCTCGAATACCAGTCCTTGGAAGTATGCCGAACACATGCCAATGACAACCGGGGAGATCGTGATCTCAGAAAAGTTGGGAGCAATTCCCCTGGAAGAAGTGGAATTTTGGCCCAACAAAGATTTTTATCCGGAGTGCTATGCCCATCTTAAGTAGGAGCCAGCCTTAAAGGAGGAGACGGAGCCGGAGGTCATAGTTTTTTACCATAGTAAAGCTCAGACGTTACTATCGAGCTCGATGAAAGAGAGGGGCTTCACTAACTCAAAGGTGCCCGCCTTGAGTAGAAGCTTCCCTCCTTTGTGGCCTCTCCTACCAGAGCCTTTCCCTTCTTGGAAAAGGGATATAAGGCTGCCTTAAATGCGGTGGAGGCAGGAAAACCATGCCCCTCCTTGGAGGAGTGCAAGCCGTTATCTCTGACCTTGCCCTTGGACCAAGAAGACTGGAAGGACGTACACCTTACCTTCTCAGTCGGGAAACTAGAAGCTGATATTGCTGAGCGCCAGTTCGGTGAGGCGCTTCCAAAACTGTCAGAGGCTCTCTTGCGTAGAGAGCAAGAGACTAAGGAAAGACTTGCGGCATCGATGTCGTTGCAATCAACACTAGAAACGATGGCAAGTGACCCCAAGAACCAGGACATGTTCATGGTTGTGGCCAAAACCCATCTGGCCACAGTTACGAAGGATTTCTATAGCTTCATTAAAGCTAGGAGAGCCTGTAGAGAGTTCGGGTTCGCCTCGGTTGCGGTGAGGCACGAACCGAGGAAATTGATCTCCTCTCGTATTTGGGGTAAAGACCTCTTTCCCAATGAAGTGGTTGAAGAGGTAGTAGACAAAAGGCCTAGGCCATCCTCTCGGCCGGCTAAACCCTACCGACAGCAACATCAACAACAACTTCCTGTGACCGTGGTGCCTCAGACGGTGGCACAACCTCCAACCACGTACCAGCTGGTACCTCAACAAACGGCGACACTGTCACCAGTTCTTAACCCAGCCTCCGAAAGGCAGACTTCTTCCTTTCGTTCGAGAGCCAGAGGAACAGCCAGAGGTTCTTCTAGACGCCCTTCAAGAGGAAGGGGATCCGGGGGAGGACGCGGTCAAGGAGGCAAGGCCTCAGATCCACAACAGCAGAAGTTGATACTTCCAATAGGAGGGAGATTACAGCTTTTTAGGGATCGCTGGACCTTCGATCCCTGGGCCCACAGCCTAAATAAGAATGGACTAGGTTGGAGCTGGAGCAGTCCTCCACCTCAATTTCCTCAATTCTTCCAACACTCAACCCCCGCTCTGGAAGAATATGTCCGAGAGCTCTTAGTCAAAAGAGTAATCCGGAAGTCTAAGTCCATCAAATTCCAAGGAAGGCTGTTTTGTGTTCCAAAGGAGGACTCAGAAACACTCAGAGTCATTCTGGGCATATGCTCTGTCTATAGACTTGTCTGACGCTTATTGGCACGTTCCAATTATTCGTCACCTCTCCCCCTACCTAGGCTTCAAGTTACTTTGATAACTTTACGCCTTCAGAACCATGCCTTTCGGGCTAAACATAGCCCTAAGGATTTTCACGAAGCTCGCGAACGCAGCCGTCCATCAGTTATGCCTAAAAGGGGTCCAAGTAGTAGCCTACTCGGATGACTGGCTGGTGTGGGCAGCATCCAAGACAGTATGCATGCAAGCTTCTAAGATAGTGATCCAGTTCCTGGAACATCTGGGATTCAAGATCAACATCAAAAAGTCTCGTCTTTCTCCAGCTCAAAAATTTCGGTGGTTGGGAACCCACTGGAATTTGGAGTCACATCGACTTTCCATTACTAGTAAGAAGAGGAAAGAAATAGCAGGATCTGTCAAGAGACTACTGAAATCCAAACGGATATCAAGACACGAACAGGAGAGAGTGCTGGGCTCTCTACAGTTTGCTTCGATAACAGATCCAGTACTAAGAGCACAGCTTAAGGATGCAACAGGAGGCTGGAGAAAATATGCATCAAACGCGAAGAAATGGCACCTGTCAGCAGTTCACATTCAAGAGTTCCGCAATGTGACAGCGGACGCTCTATCTAGGTTTACACCTATAGAGTCAGAATGGTCCCTTGATGCAGGATCGTTCTCCTTCATCTCGAGTCAAGTCCCAGAGATGCAGATAGGCCTCTTTGCGACGAAAGACAACAAGAAAATAGTTCGTTACGTGTCCCCTTATGAGGATCCGTTAGCGGAGGCAGTGGACGCTATGTCCCTGGGCTGGATCAGATGGTCCTGTATCTATCTGTTCCCTCTGCACACCTCCTTTTGAATGTCCTCGATATGCTGAGATCCTTCAAAGGGAAAGCTACAATAGTGGCCACAAGTGGCCAAATAGCGTGTGGTTCCCTCTGGCATTGGAACTACGATTAAAATTCGTTCCGCTACTGGATCCATCAATGTCTCAGCAAGTACAGAAGTCGACTGTCTTCGCTCCATCATAGAAAACACGGAAACTACATCTCATGATTTTCTCTCCTTAACGATGAGAAAAAGATTCAGTGTTTAAAAGTCGGTTTAGACTTTTGGAGGAAACCAGAAGACATTATGAGGCTTCAGGGAAGAAATAGCTATCCTTTGTCAAGGTGGAGAAACTGAAAGAAATCCCGACAGATTCCTATTTATCATTCTTCATTCTCCTTCATGAGCAAGGTTTAGCAGCCTACACAATTCTATTGTTCAAGCCTGCCTTGACAAATCAGATACCATATGCCTTACAGGTTGACTTTTCTAACGACGTTCTTAATGAACTAGCCCTTCAGCGCTTCTAAAGACCATTTGCTTGGTCATTAGATATGATTCCTCATTGTGTATAAATAATGAACAATGAGGAATGGGCTTAGAAGGATTTGAATTTAAGTCATATTTCTGTTTGTACTCGCCTTGGGGACCAGAGTTAGTGAATAGTGGCTCTCTCTACAGAGGAAGGCCACGTCCAGTTCTTGGAGGGAGAACTGATTCTATTTCCAGACCCAACGTTTCTTACCAGGATCAAGCTACCTACCAACAGGTGGGGTCCCTAGAGAATCTGCCCTCTGGAGGAAGATGCATCTCTATGTCCAGTGGAGTGCCTAAAGGTCTATCTTCATAGAACTTCAGACTTTATGGGAGGACAGCTGTTCAGAAGAGAAACCCTGGGTTCAAAGTTATCTATAACTAAGGGCGAAATTCACCCGTGTTATTCGCAGAACGGATCCAGACAGTACACCCGTTAGTCATGATCCGAGGAAAGTTGCCTCCTCCATAAAATTTCTTTAATTATATGGACTTTGAACATCCTTGTTTGCACACCGGCTGGTAGTCGTCCAAGGCGTTCTTTATGCACTATGCGAAGTAAGTGGAGCAACTTATGAGATCTGTGGTAGCAGCAGGTAGAATTCTTTAACCTTCTGTTTTAAGTCTGCGAGGAACAGTGTAATTAATTTGGGACGATTAATTAAGAGGGTGCGCATGTAGTCACTGTATGTTACTACACGCTGAGCGATAGGCCACGAAAGTGTCCTTACAAACTGTTCCATTGACACGGTAATCTATAGCATAATAGGGACACTTGTGCCAAGCGTTTTTTATGCTAGTGTATGTAAACAGTATACAGACTATATCATTATTATTAATAATTCTATTGAAGTGGCAAATCTGTTTCCTAGTAGATGAAACAATATTTTCTGTTGACTGTTTTTCTTTATGCTTTTACGCATATCATCCACATTATATAAATTTTGTAAATGTGATCTGATATGTTCGTTTATTAAATTTTAATAAACTAGTTCATAATAAACCCTGCGTCTTTTTGCCCACACTCATTTTATTAGAAATGTACTGAGCATTAAGATTGAAATATGGATATTTTGGTCATGGTATGTCTTTCGAGACTGTTCCCTGATTCAAGCAAAAGTCCACTCACTTTAACCCTTCCTTAGGAAGGGTTGACGTGGTACCCTAACGGGTTGGTGGCAAAGAGGCAAAATTTGTTTCTATGCGGATACAACCATTATCCAATAGTTACTAAGAGTGGTCACTTTGGGGAAGGTGTCACAAATTAATTCTGACTTTGGCGACTCTTATACAAACTTTGCTTTATAATGTATAGGGCGAGACCACTATACAAGCTTGTCATTTTGTCATCCATAAGTTTTTATGTTCTCCTCGAGACTTTTCCAGAGTCTAGTATGACTCATCCCTGTAGGGGGCAGAAAGCACTAAGATAGTTCATGCTTAGATGAAATGATGTATGACGGTAACATCATAGGTCTCTAGGTCTAGACGGACCAGGAAAATACTTTCTTGAGAGTACGGCACTGATTGGGAATCCACAGATACAGTATGCTCTGGTAAACTTCCATCAGGACGACATGGCCTGAGCCTAAAAAACGGATTTTGAGCGAAGCGAAAAATCTATTTTTGGGTGAGGTAGCCATGTCGTCCTGATGGACCCGCCCTTCCTTTTATTGTAAAAGGGCTGGTTGACCCCTCCCTATAATACAGTATCTGTACCACCTCGTATATCGCTACAAGGAATAAAGAGGGCGCTACCGCCTTCATCAGATACACACTGGAAACGGAATAGGAGAGATGCCTTATGAGCGGCTCTCTTTTCATTCTCGTTTCAGATTCTTGTCACTATTCCCCCTCGAAGCGTTAATAATGTTCGGGGCGAAGATAGCTATGTGACGTGTCAAGAATACGTCCTCTGATCTTATGCGATATCCCTGTGAGATTATTTAGGGATATTCGCTCCAGGAGTTAGATTTCTGGATACCTTACGGTAAAATTCTCTGGGAATATCACTGTAGTCAAATATACCCTAGAAAGCTACCTTATAGGAACTTCCATCAGGACGACATGGCTACCTCACCCAAAAATAGATTTTTCGCTTCGCTCAAAATCCGTTATATATATTTATGTATGTATGTATATATATAAAATCATCATCATTATCATTATCATCAAAGGCCGTTACTACTCCACTGCAGAACAAAGGCCTTAGACATGGTCTTCCACTTGCGTCTGCTTATGGTGTTTCTAAGCCAGTCCACACCTGCAGACTTTTTTAACTCGTCCCTCCATCATCTTCTCTTCTTTCCCTGCTTTTTTTTTTGCAATCTCTAAGGACCCATTCTATTAATGTCCATCTCTTATCTGTTATTCTCATTATATGTCATGCTCACGTCCATTTCTTTTTCTTACTTGTTGTTAGAATATCTTCTACTTTAGTTTGCTCTCATATCTATGTTGCTCTTTGTCTGTCGCTTAGTGTTATTCCCAGTATTGCCCTTTTCTATATGCTCTTTTTATAGCTTTCTGAGTTGTAACTAGCTTTCGTTGTAAGACTTTAGTATGACT
The DNA here is from genome assembly GCF_036898095.1 of Palaemon carinicauda. Taxonomy (NCBI): domain Eukaryota; kingdom Metazoa; phylum Arthropoda; class Malacostraca; order Decapoda; family Palaemonidae; genus Palaemon; species Palaemon carinicauda. The sequence continues at coordinate 59,658,529 of NC_090740.1, forward strand.
CCAGGTTTTTTATTCACACACACACACACACACACATATATATATATATATATATATATATATATATATATATATATATATATATATATATATACATACATATATATATATATATATATATATATATATATATATATATATATATATATATATATATATGTTTATATATATGTAATATATATTTATATCAGTGTGTGCACGTTAATATCTGTAACAAAAAAAAAAACTATCAGCGAAAAAATGTATTAAGTCTTCAGGTTTTGACAAGAATGTCCTGGCAAAATGTGAATCAAAAGTAAACGGAAATGTGTGCAGGATTAGGAGCGCAGAAGAGAGACTGATTGGAATACCTGAAAGGCTTAGGGATTAGAATGGAATTGCCCTTTATATGTCAGGAGTAGTGTGGTTGGTGACAGGGTGGAAATGTGTTACTTTGAGTATTTTATGGTTACAGCTATGTATGGTGAAAGTAAAATTAGGGAGTGTTTATTGTCCAAGAACGAACAACGATGAGTGTGAAGAGATTTGTGTTTTGAAAAGTCTGAATCAGTACCCAACTTGGTTTAAAAACATGAAATATTAGGTATTCTGGCAGATCTGAATGTCACAAGAGAAAAATGAAATTATAGATAGATATTTTAACCATGGAGAGTTTTGAGGAAATGTCTTGTAATGAGGCTTCATAGTTAAGAAAAAAAAAACAAAAAAAAACAAAAAAAAACAGGATTTATGAAAAACAAATAATTTTTTTGGGGGAAAGAGGAAATGGTGAGAAGATTAGTTTGTTAGATTATTTGGTAACACGCATTACTGGGAGAGCAAGTTAGTTGTTAGTGGTATAGGGGTATATATGCTTGTTATGACATTGAGATGAATTGTGGAGGAAAATTATAATCTCTGCAAATGTAAGAAAAAAAATATAAGCAAGTTCGAGTATAGGAAGGTACAAGCACCACATAGACATAGAGTGAATGTGTTATGGAGTGTTTAAGAAATGGAGAAGGAAGAACAAAATTGGTGACTTTTTTTTTTCTATTCCTATCAAGGGTCATGTGTTACCATGGAAATTTTGGGTATAGTAGTGTAGGAAGATTAATCTAAAAGACATGGTGGAATAGAGGTAAAATGTATATTTAAGAAAAAATTGACATTGTTTTCATTGTCTTTTCATAATGAAATAGAAGTGTAGTTGCAGGCACAGAAGAGGAAATATATCTTAGTCAAGAGCAAAGAGAGAAAGAAAAAGATGGCAAGTAATAAAAACAGAGGAGAGAAGCTAAGTGTAAATTTCAAAGAATAAAAGGCTGTTTTGCAGGGAAGTAAACGGACAAATGAGTCTCAAAATAAACGATACATGGTCTGAGATGTTGTTGGATGTGAATACAATACTGGGTTGATAAAGGGAATATTTTTCCGCATGCTGAATATGGAAGATAGAAAAAGGGAAAGGCAGAATGATTCGGGAATTGAAACGTTTATTCTTAGGCAGAAAATGCTTATGCAAGTGACTGTTCAGAATGTAACAAAGGTGATTTAAAGGTTGAAGAAAAGAAAGCCATAAGGAGATGATCAGATAACAAGTGAGATGCTCCAAGATGGTGATTGTGGGAGTACATAGGTGACCATGGTTCTTGATATAGTCATATGTTTGGCTGAAGAAAATGTACCAAAAGAATGGATGACATGGATAATTAATATATTATATAAAAGTAACGGGGATAAAGTAAACTAGGAGAGTTGATGGGTATAGCATTACATTATTCAGCAAGAAAAGTGTATGAGCGGATTCTGAATGATAAGGTAAGGCAGATGACAGAGGAATTTACATGGGAGAAAGAATGTGGGAATAGTCAGGAAAAAAGGGCTGTGTGGATCAAGTGTTTGATATGAAAAAGTTACACGAGAAGTTTGATTGTAAATATTGAAAGAAAATGGTGTATGCAGCGTAAATGGTCAAAGAATACGTTATAATGCTATTGGTAAAATTAGCATATGGAGATACGTGCATATGATTGATTGTTGATGAAAAATAAAGTTTTTATGATAGAAGTAAAACATGTGTTGGAGAATATAGCCAGAAAACTGGCTTGTTAAGATGACAAAGAGTCTGAGACAGAGGCGTGATATGCCTCAGTTGCCGTAATAAGAAAATAATTTCTAAATGAAATAAGGGAAAGATCTCCTGATCTTGACATGACAAGGAAACGCTGGAACAGAAGAGCAGGATCAATGGTACGATCAGGAGCAACCTTCACAGCAGAGATATTTCCAAATGTTTTGGCTCTGTCTTTCCACTTAAATTTGTAAGTAAATGCTGGCTTTACAATCATATCTTCAAAGATCTTGTTCCCAACAGATTCAAAGGCATGTACATTCACATCTGGTCCAGCCACTATTCCGTTGACAATGTTTCTCAGAGTAGTATCAGATGTGAAGGGTGAACAGGCTGCAATCTTTGTCAGAATTTTCTCAAGATCAGATGCATCTCTTTTGATGCTTGCCTCAGTTGAATCTTTATGTTGTGGACTTGTAGTATAGGTTAGGTCGGTAAAATCTTGCATTGCACTGTTGTACTCAGATTTTACAGGTGGAGATAAGGTCCAAAGATTACGCATCTCCTCGGTCATCCCACTGCCATGGGTTAGACCACCAGTGCTCTTTAGAGGCCTCATCAATGTTTGTTCTATGACAAGATCACTACTTAGTCCTGCCCAGTAATGATTGCTCCTTCGAACAACATGAAACCATCAAGGAACTTTCGATAAACATCTGGGTGCTTTTCCTCCAGGTTGCTCATTTGCTGCAGGTAGTAATGAGCAGAACGCAGATAGTTGAAGTACCCAGCTGCAGCAAAGACAGTTAGGCAATTGTCCCTGCCTGCAAATGCATCAACCAAGATCCAGTATGATTTTCCTTGATCAACATTCTTACTATGCCAACTGGCTTGTCTTTGAGGTCTGAGCAAGTTCAGATTTTTTCTTCTCCATTACTGTCTTAAGTTTTATCAGAAAACTCAGAACAAGCAGCATCTTCTAGCATCATCTCTCCAATAAGAGGGGAGGAGTACAATTCCTCTGCCTGATCCAGCAATGCCTGAATCTGAGGATCATCTTTGGCCATTTCCATTATAAGCTGGCTATGCAGCACTTGTCAACAAGAAGGTGGCCTGGCAAAGCCCTCTGGACAGCTTTCCCCGTTAACATGTGCACCACCGCATTTTCTCCATAAACAGTCTCAAGTATGTTTTTGAGGCCGGTCCCTTTCATGAGAGTTCCTATGGCCCCCAGCATGTTCATGAGTTTATGATTTGATATGATTAGAAGATTATATAAATATTAGTACTGTAAGTTAACAACCATATATAAGACGCTTATAATTAGTTTGCTATCATTATACCCCTAAGAATAAATTCTTTAAACTATTGTTTGTTGTAAGTGTTCGTGTATAAGGTGATAGTGAACATTTGAAGGTCAAGAATCCAATTTCATAATGATTTAACCGCTAATGGTATCCCTAGTTGTCTTAATGTGTTGTTTGCCCCCAAAAATGTAGGAATAGACACCAAGATCATCAAATTTGAGTTGATAGTAAAAGAGCTATGATCGTTCAAAGGTTTCGGCGGTCATCGTGGACGCTATCTTGAAAAAAACACTTTTCCGGGGGTCATAGTTTGGTAAACTTTTTGTATGTTAAAAAGTACATTAAAACCTACCAGAATCAGTTGAGAAACCTTTTGTTACAATTTTTTGAAGGTTATACTGTCTTTTTTCCTGACTACAGGGGCAAAGAATAGACGACAATTTGTTAGTGAGAAAAAGTTCAATTCAGAAATACTAGAAATTAGGAGAGGAAGTCTTAGAAAGTGTTGAGTCAGAGGTGTGAAATATGTATTAGAAAGGAAATTACGATTATGATTAATGATTAATTTGTTACCCAAAAGGCAAATGAGTATAATCAAGAGAGGGCTGAATGACGCAATGTGCTTAATGGGCATCGACACACTGATGGTAAACCTTCTGTATAAATACTTAAAGTGACTATTGTAGTAAAAGTTGTACTTCACATTGACATCATTCATGGTTAATCATTTAAAGATGAAAGGGGCAATAACCTGGACTATTCTTCCCTGATCATAAACAATCCTCTGTTATGGGAAAATGACTGGGTGATATATATATATATATATATATATATATATATATATATATATATATATATATATATATATATATATATATATATATATATATATACATATATATATATATATATATATATATATATATATATATATATATATATATATATATATATATATATATATATGTATATATATATATATATATATATATATATATATATATATATATATATATATATATATATATATATATAGGTGTGTGTTTGCGTGTCTATCTATTTATGTATCTATATATACAGTATATATATATATA
>NC_090740.1:59667982-59680482 GCF_036898095.1 Palaemon carinicauda
TAATAATATTATTATTATTATAATTATTATTACTGTTGTTGTTGTTGATTTTTGGTGTTTTTGTTGTTGTTGTTGTTGTTGTTTTTTAGTGTTTTTGTTGTTGTTGTTGTTGTTGTTGTTGCAAGCGAAACTGAATTTCCATAAGTAATGGTATTGAACATCCATGAAGACATAAAAGGTCCGTGTTCGGGACTCATTTTGCAATCCTTTATCTTCTTTACCATTCCTTCTCAATACCTCTACATTAACTCCTTTTTTTATTTTATTTCAAGCTTTGAAATGGTCCAGGGATGCTAACACAACATTTTAATGATGAATTTAAATCCTTTCACTTTACTGGATTATAAAACAACTTTATCCAAATTCCATCATTTTTCCTAGGCCCATATTGATTCCCCTTGTCAGTTCTTCTATCTGTCTTACTTACACAATATAAATCCTACCATAAACCTTCCCTGGTATACTTCCCAACCTTGTTTCCATATCTCTTACAGTCACATCCATCACCCTTGTTTTTACACAAGAGAAAATGTATTCTTCTCACCGATTGTTTTGGAACCTTTTCCTCATTCAGACAACATACAAAAGCATCTCGTTTGTTACCCCGGCAACTCAAGGTGTCAACATTCTTGAATCTCTAAATCGTACTGTAACTCTTTGCCTCACGCAACATTTATCCTTGGCTCTTTTGTATCATCCACATTCAACAGTTCTTGAAAATGCTCACTCCATTGACCCGAGCATCATTGCACTTCAGACAGAATCTCCCAATAAGCATCTTTTATTCTAAGATCCATTGGTTCATTAATCTTTCACTCTGCGCTTACTTCTCCGCAGAACTATAATTTATTCACCCTGAAGTACCCTTAAATATTGTGTATTTCATAGAGTCAGCAATCGCTCAAATTCTCAACTTCCCCAAATGGTTTGATACACACTTTGAACCATTGTTCAAGTAGGTTGAAGAATTTGTCCTTTCTGCTGTTTCATTCAAACTGCAGAATGTTAGTAAGAATTAAGCAATCGCTAATTCTTAGAGATATAAGACTTATAATACTAACCTTAACAGTAAATGGCTTAGAAATCTAGATTCATCGTTCGATTTATATATATGTATATATATATATATATATATATATATATATATATATATATATATATATATATATATATATATATATATATATATATATATATATATATATATATATATATATATATATATATATATATATATATATATATATATATATATATATATGTATATATATATATATATATATATATATATATATATATATATATATATATATATATATATATATATACATATATATATATATATATATATATATATATATATATATATATATATACATATATATATTTATATATACATATATATATATATATATGTATATATATTTATTTATTTATATATATATATATATATATATATATGTATATATATATATATATATATATATATATATATATATATATATATGTATATACATACGTATAGTATATTTAATTCAGTTAGGTACCTCAACATGGTGAGAGGGTTTGTGTATCGGTATGATCAGCAAAGCTATTCAAGTCAGGTAGAATAATCCGATTGTGCCTTGGACAGTTTTCTGTTGAAGAAGGTCAATTGGCAGGACGAGCCGTTGACCACCTGTTCGAGTACTGCACCAAGAGTGACATCGCTGGGATCGTGGAGAGAAGGAGATGGGCATGTGGGACGGGAAAAGTGAGAGCAGCAGCGGTTGATAGGGCAGTCTTTGTGATGCAGAAGGCCGCTTCTTGTCTTTTGGCTTGCCCTTGAGGGAGGCGTTGAGGGGACCAAGAGAGACAGCAATGGCTGGCAGAAAACGGTGATAATAGTTGATCATGCCCAAGAATTCCTGCAGTGTTTTGATGGTCGAGGGTATGGGGGAGTTCTGAACGGCTTCTACCTTCTTGGGGAAGGGATAGACTCCTTCAGGAGTGATGCGGTTTCCTAAGAACGACACTTCGTTGGCGCCAAAGGTACACTTGTCGTACTGGATTACAAAGTTGTTTTGTTGTAGGCAGTCGAGCACAATGTGCAGTTGACATAGGTTTTCCTCTTTTGAGGACGAGAACACAAGTATGTCGTCCACGTAACATACGCAGAAAGGGGAGGTCCCCTAAGAGGTCATCCATGAGACGTTGAAAAGTGGCCCCAGCATTACGAAGGCCAAAACAGGAGTAATTGAAGGTGTATGTACCGGAGGGAGTGGTGATGGCGGTCTTGGGGATGTCTTTTGAGTTCATAGGCACCTAATAATACCCCTTCAGGAAGTCTAGCATGGAGAAAACTCTCGCTTTGTGCAGGTAGGACACGTCGGCGTTGTTTGGGAGGGGGTAGTGATCCGGTTCTGTTTGCATGTTCAGGCGCCTGTAAACCCCACACGGACGGAGGGAGCCGTCTTTTTACAGGACGATGCGTAAGAGTGACAACTATGGGCTGGAGGCCTTTTGGCAAAGGCCCTTTCTTTCCATTTCAGCGAACGTCTGTTTGGCGGCTGCGAATCGATCCGATGCCAGACATCTGAATTTTGCGAAGACTGGGGGTCCCGTCATCTTGATAGGGTGATAAATACAGTGTTTGGCAGGAGCCATGGGCGTTTGGTGTAGTTCTAGACGGAAAACATCCGGGTATGACGTGAGGAGGTGGGCGTAGGCATCCGTGGGTGAGCTGATGTGGAGAGCAAGGTTGGAGGGGGCGGGTTGAAGAAGTGTCAACAAGTACAAATCTGCGTTGACCAATAGTCTGTGGGTGACATCTACCACAAGGTGGAAATTTGAGAAAAATCCTCACCGAGGATTGGCAATGTGACGTCCGCAACAAGAAACTTCCAATTAAATTTGCTATTTCCAAATGATAATGTGAGGTTCTCGTAACCATAGGTGGGTATCGTAGATCCGTTGTCAGCTACCAGGTGGACGTCGGCAGAATTAGACAGACTATGTCGTGTCCTGAAGAGTTCCCTTTTCAAAAGACAATGACAAGCCCCCGTGTCTACCAAAAATCGCAAGCTCGTTCCAGCATAATGTAAAAAGAAAAGATTAGAAACATGTGAGGCCACCACCACGAGCGATGGCCTACTTACATGTTTTTGGGCCACTGACAATCTTTGGCCCATTTCTTAGCGGCAGCCCCGAACTTAGAGTGGTAGTAGCAAAACTGTGGCCGTCGGGTGGCAGTAAGTGACCGTAGAAATCATTGGTTGGGGCATGAGCGAGGGTGGGTGATGGGTGGCTTTGTCACCGCTCCGGCACGTCACGGGGTAGGCGTGTGTGTCCTACGGCATTCACGTCAGCTTCTGTTGACGTTAAATAGGTATCCTCTTCGTCAGGAGTGGAGGCGTTGATGGACGCCTTGAAGGTCATGAAGTGGCTGTCCATAAGGGCGTCAGCTTTGGTCATCAAGTCCTTTATGGCTAAACTATCGACATCGGGTATAGCAGCGCATACAGGTTCCGGTAAACGTCATACCCAAAGGGCACAAAGTAGGTTCACCTCACGAGGAGAGCCGTCTGCGACACTGGTCATTTCCCTGAGGGTGAGCGAAGCCCTTTGGTCCCCCAAATATTGTTGAGAGTGCTGAAAAAGCATTGCATATTCGGGCGGCTGGCGACGGCGAGTACTGCAGCAGAAGGTATGTTTTGAGGGCTTCATACGCTATTGGGGTGTCTCCTTGTTCAGAAAGCCAGTCGGAGATTAACGGGAAGGTGTCCTCGAGTATCGCCGCGAGAACATAAACTTCTATGGTGGTTGAGCGAGTCACGCCCTTTATGTGGAACTGGACTTCTGCGCGCTGAAACCAATCAAACGCCTATCCGCTGGCGAACAACGAAAGTTTGAATGCGGCGGGAGTAGCGAGTTCCACTCTGGGGTCACTAATGTGACGGGCCAAGAGTAGGTTGTGAGTCAAAGGCGAGATAAATGTAACTGAGTAACTTTATTACGATACATCGAGTATATATACACACTAGGTCCCGGTAAGGTCACAAAATACAAACATGCTATTTCTTGACAAACCGGCAGCAGCTTGTGTTAACAGTTAACATTAAAGTATGCAGACAGGTTACAAGTTGCTGTCAGTACGAGGGGAGAGCGAAGATAAAAAGGATAATATATACAAAAAGAGAAATGTTGTTACGATGTACACTCGTTTGACACATGGGTGGTACATCCGTAACATAATTTAGGCACCCACTGTCAAATAAGTACAGGTTATATAATTTACTCATCGGGTTTTTTTATGATCCAAGAAATTTTTGGTAGTAGTGTATCATAGCCCTTTGCTAAGAACATCAATACACCACTTTGTTTTTTTTTTAGATACCCATAAACACAAGGAAGTTAATTCCATAATTCAAGAGTCAGAAAAGTATTCCTTTTTGCCGTATTTGTGAAAAACGTACACTAGAAAATTATGCCTTTAGGAAAATATGTTTCTTGATTCACGTTTTAAAGTATTTTTTCATCAGATTCTTTGTTGTTTAATATAATTTTCTCTCAAGAGTACAACCTAGAAGTGCACATTCCTGAACACTGTGCCATATACTCCTGCATCTGCTATGAATTATTATTATTATTATTATTATTATTATTATTATTATTATTATTATTATTACTAGCCAAGCTACAATTCTAGTTGGAAAAGCAAGATGCTATAAGCTCAAGGGCTCCAATGGGGAAAAATAGCCCAGTGAGGAAAGGAAATAAGTAAATAAATAAATGATGAGAACAAATTAACAATAAATCATTCTAAAAACAGTAACAACGTCAAAACAGATATGTCATATATAAACTATTACAACGTCAAAAACAGATATGTCATATATAAACTATAAAAAACTCATGTCAGCCTGGTCAACATAAAAACATTTGCTCCAACTTTGAACTTTTGAAGTTCTGCTGATTCAACTACCCGATTAGAAAGATTATTCCACAACTTGGTCACAGCTGGAATAAAACTTCTAGAATACTGTGTAGTATTGACCCTCATGATAGAGAAGGCCTGGCTATTAGAATTAACTGACTGCTTTGTATTACGAACAGGATAGAATTGTCCAGGGAGATCTGAATGTAAAGGATGGTCAGAGTTATGAAAAATCTTATGCAACATGCATAATGAACTAATTGAACGATGTTACCAAAGATTAATATCTAGATCAGGAATAAGAAATTTAATAGATTGTAAGTTTCTGTCCAACAAATTAAGATGAGAATCAGCAGCTGAAGATCAGACAGGAGAACAATACTCAAAACAAGGTAGAATGAAAGAATTAAAACACTTGTTCAGAATAGATTGATCACCGAAAATCTTAAAAGACTTTCTCAATAAGCCAATTTTTTGTGCAATTGAAGAAGACACAGAGCTAGTGTGTTTCTCAAAAGTAAATTTACTGTCGAGAATCACACCTTAAATTTTAAAAGTCATACAAATTTAAAGAAACATTATCAATACTGATACCCGGATGTTGAGGAGCCGCCGTCCTTGACCTACTTACATTCATACTTTGAGTTTTGTTAGAATTCAACTTCATACCCCATAATTTGCACCATGCACTAATTTTAGCTAGATCTTTATTAAAGGATTCACCAACCACAGTTCTACATTCAGGGGATGGAATTGATGCAAAGAGAGTAGCATCATCTGAATATGCAACAAGCTTGTTTTCTAGGCCAAACCACATGTCATGTGTATATAGTATGAAAACTAATGGGCCAAGAACACTACCCTGTGGAACACCGGATATCACATTCCTATACTCACTATGGTGCCCATCAACAACAACTCTTTGATATCTATTACTTAAAAAATCAATAATAATGCTAAGAAACAACCCACCCACACCCAACTGTTTGAGTTTGAAAACAAGGGCCTCATGATTAACACGGTCAAAGGCAGAACTAAAATAAAAGGCCAATCATACGAACTTCCTGACCATAATCAAGGGATTTCTGTACAGCATTGGAGATTGTAAGAAGGGCATCACATGCTCCAAGGCCTTTACGAAAACCAAATTGCAAACTAGGGATTAGATGATTACCTTCAGCAAACCTATTAAGACGTTTTGCCAGAAGACGTTCAAAAACTTTAGATAATATAGGAGTTATGGAAATTGGGTGGTAATCAGTGGGACTTGAGTTCCCACAAACACATTTACATAGAGGAGTAACATTACCAATTCTCCAACAAGTGCTAAAAGCTCCTCTTCTTGCTAACTTGCGCAAAATAACAGATAACTTTGGAGCTAAGAAATCTGCAGTCTTTAAAACAAAAACAAAGGAAATATACCATTGGGATTACACCTCCATAAGCATGAAGGTCCATCAATAGAGCTCTAATTTCACGAGATCGAAAAGCTAAATTAGTTAGTTTAGCCTCAGGAAAACAGGAATGAGGAAGTTCAAGTTTTTCATTACTCTGTTTACTGTCAAAAACATCAGCCAAAAGGGTTGCCTTTTCCTTTGGACAGTGAGTGACTGAGCCATCTGGTTTAAGTAAAGGAGGAACTGTTACATCTACACCAAAGAGTGCAGATTTAAGGGTAGACCACCATTTATGTTCCTGAGTTGTACCAGAAAAGGTTTCTTTTATGGTTAAATTGTACTCCTTTTCAGTTGAGGCATAAACTCTCTGAGCAAAAGCTCGAAGCTGAGTGAAGTTATTCCAGGTCAAATCTGATCTGTTACCCTTCCAAAGATGATAAGATGATAAGCTTCATTGAACCACGGTTTGTCCTTCATTCGGTACCTTAGCACACGAGAAGGGATACGCCTATCAATTATGTTGACTAGATTCTCATTCAAAGGGACAACAGGATCTACACTACTATATAAATGTGACTAATTCAAGCACAAAAGATCATGCAAAATCCCATTCCAGTCTGCTTGGGATTTTATATAAATTTTACAAGAGTATGATACATCAGGGACATTCTGCTCAGTCTTCACTACTAATGAAATCAAGGCATGATCAGATTTCCCGACTGGAGAACCAACCTTACTAGTTATAACGCCAGGGAAGTCAGTGTATATGAGGTGCAAGCAATTACCAGACCTATGAGTAGCTTCATTTATGATTTGCTCACAGCCTGATTCAGAGGCAAAGTCTAAAGCTCTTAAGCCATGGCGATCAGTAGGAGAGATAGAACTTAACCACTCTGTATGGTGAGCATTAAAATCACCAACAATGACAAAAGAAGCCTTTCTAGCATCTTCTTGTATTTTTGCCATAATGGTAAGAAGACAATCGAAGATAGAATCATCCATATCTGGATTCCGGTAGATGGAACACAAATAAAAGTTGTTATGCCATCTTTAAACTTTTATTACCTGAATCTCATGACATATACATTGATAGCCGGACTTATGAGAAGCAGGGTACTCAGCCCTAATATACACTGCCATTCCCCTGGTCCTAGGGATGGCATCACGTTTCAACATTATTGGCTTCCTAAAACCATTTATAAGGAGCTCAGATGAGTGCCTCATATTAGAAACCAAAGTTTCTGAGCACAAAAGAATATCATACTGTCTGGAGGCAACTGTGAGGTCTTGAATATTTGCATGAAGACCACGAATATTACAATACAGAAGACGACATTGACGAAATCTGTGATGTACTGGTCCCGGATTTCGCTCAATGTCTCCAGACAGCGTAAGAATTAATAGAAATAAAAAAAGAGACATCATACTTAAAAACTAGATTAACAAGAATTATAACAAAAACAATATGTACAGAATTATAAATAAAGTGATTGATGAAACCCATAGACTATAGTAAAAAGTCGGAAAAACTGGTCAACATGGAGGAGCCGATACACCATGCAAGGCTAAATTAAATACCCTCCAGGATAGCCACTTCAACTGAAGGGAGGACAGTAAGGATGGTTTTGAGAAGAAAAAGAATCAGAAAAGGAAAAGATAACCTCTTGATAAACCACCAGGCATCCATGGCCCTTCTATTTAGCCTGCCCAACACACCATTTCAAAAAACAAGAGGAAGAAAAAAAATTACTAAAATAGAATAGTGTGCCCGAGTGTATCCTCAAGCAAGAGAACTCTAACCCAAGACAGTAGAAGACCATGGTACAGAGGCTATGGCACTATCAAAGACTAGAGAACAATGGTTTAATTTTGGAGTGTCCTTCTCCTAGAAGAGCTGCTTACCACAGCTAAAGAGTCTCTTCTACCCTTACCAAGAGGAGTGTACACTGAACAATTGCAATACAGTAATCAACCCCTTGGGTGAATAAGTGTTTAGTATCTCAATGTTGTCAGGTGTATGAGGAAAGACGAGAATATGTAAAGAATAGGCCAGACTATTCTGTGTAAGTGTAGGCAAAGAAAAAATAAGCCGTAACCAGAGAGAGGGGTCCAATGCATTACTGTCTGGCCAGACAAAGGATCCAATAACTCTCTAGTGGTAGTATCTCAACGGGCGGCTGGTGCACTGGTCAACCTATTTATTAGCTCTGATTCCTGGAAGTGCTTGCCAAGAATGTATCCATAATAGGAGGGCAGTCCGAGCGCTGATCAGACTCATCTTAATTAGAGATGTCTTGTTCGGTAGAGTTGGCTTGATTGGAGATGTCTCGATTGGTGGAGTTCATTCTAGGTATGCTGTTACTACGACAGGAAGGGTGAAGGAAAATTTCCTGGGTAGTATTGAGTAATGGTTTCTTGCGTTGTATGAGGAGAGCTTCAAATGTTTTGAATCTCCGATCATTTTAGTGTTCTTGGTGATCTCCTCACACATAATTTTGTTGTTATGAAACTTGAGCAGCATGTGCTCTTATGGTGCCTTGCTGGACCTGACAAGACAGTCTTTTAGACAGACTCATCGTGGGCATCCCTATGGAACAGGGCGTATGTAGGAATAGACCAGGTTGGACTCTCTAAAGAAGGCCTGTGTCAGTGGGGCTGGATTATTTCTCATGATGAGGGACTTCGTCTTGGCAGTTTGATAGTAGAGGGTTTGCTTGACCTCGGTGTTCTTATCTACTGGGGAGACGTGGCTCTTGATTATATTCCTCATGGCTTTCTTATCCTTTTGATAGTCGTTGTGCATAAACCTTTTATAATAAAGGTTGATGGTGGTGGTGATGTTCTCTGTCGGTGACCATTGTTCACCAGTTCCTGGGTGATGAGGTTGTTTTTCATGAATGCCAGCCCAAGTGGAGCAATAAAAGAGGGCCCTGCAGATGTAGGCTTTGATGGTAGAAGCCTTAGACCTGGCAGGCATTCACTATCTCCATTCAAGCATAATCAAGGTTGGTAGGCTTGGTATAGACACTGGTGTCAAATCCGGTAGGGTTAGGAGAGATGAGGACATCCAGGAAGGGCAGCTGTCTATTGTTGCCATATTTCACAGTAAATCTAAGGGAGCTGCACTACTCAAACAGCCTTCCTGGAACATATTTTAACCAGGGTGCAAAAAGCCTCCTGAGGGATGTTCAGAGTAGGTTTAGAAGGGTCCCTGTAGACGTTTTCCAGGATCAAGTCAATCGTCTCTCCGACATGAAAAATCGTAAAGAGGGATGTGGAAACCTTGATAATGTTAGAAGTGTTAGTATCACCTTAGCATGGGGTAACTACAGGCCATCCTGATAGCTGATCGACGACGAGGAGAAAAAAATTCCCTGCAACAACAAAGTAGCCAGCTGAGACAGACTCAAAGGGTATTGTAGGTTGTGGTCATTCATTAGTGGTTCCTGCAATATCTGACATGCCTCACAAGTTCTGTCTGTGTTGGGGATAGAGTTAATGCCAGGTCAGAAAACTGATTGCTTTGCTCTGCACTTAGTTGCTTCCACAACTCCGTGGCTGCTATGCAAGTGTGATAAGGTGCTGCGATGAAGGGTGGCAGAAACTACAACTCTTGCTCCATATAGAACAAGGTCACCATTTGCATAGGGATCTGCATGTATTGTCCAGTATGGGAGTAAGGAATTTTGAAGGTCATATCCGTTGAGAGGGAATCCTGATGTAACACAATTGAGTAGACAGGCATATGCAGGAGCTCACTCACTGCGTTGCAAAGATCTTGCAGTACCATGTCAATATCTTGAGCTGAAGACTTGTCTTAAAGAGCAACGGTGTTTATGACTATGACAGTTCAGAGAGGAGCAGTGGAAGAAGCACCACAGATATCGTCCTCCTATGTGTGGATTGAAACAATGCGTCTGGAACACTGAGTAACTTACAAGTATGATAACAGCAGTTAAGATGTAGGGCGAGATCTTCTCTTTTAGATTGGATCCAGTGTATAACTGTTCAGAATAGGTATGAGGGACCAATAATCCATCATAAGAGTAAAACGTTGTCTGGCAAGACATAGCCTACACTTTGACATTGTCCAGACAATGGTAAGCATCTCGAGCTCGATGGCTGCATAGCGTGTTTTTGCATCTATGACAGAACGCAAACCACACTGAACTAGATGGAGTTCTCCATTACCATGGTCCAGTAGGAGAACATATACAATGCCATTGAGGCATAAAGTATCCATTTGAAGAACAATAGGTAGGTGTGGGCCAAAGAGGGTGAGAGCTATTGGACTGGTGAGAGCTAACTTGGGGTGTTGAAATGTTTCATCGTGGTCTGACGTTCAGACAAATGTTCTCTTAGGATTCGTCAATGTCAACTCCACTGACTGGTTGACCAATCCAATAAATGATCTGAAGTCTGAGAGGTTAGCAGGGGTTAGGAAATTCTTGATGGCACTGGCTTTCCGCTGATCAGCAAAGATGCCGTCTCCGGAGAGCTTGTAGGCACTGAAGTTCACAGAGGGGGCAGCAAACACGAGCTTGTCTTTGGTATGTGTAATCCCGAACTTGCGGCACCTGGTGAGCAGTTCGTGGATACGATGATGGCGAGTAACATGGTCTTTGTCGTAGAGGAGGAGGTTGACTGTGACCTTAACACAGTTTTAGACACCTTGAAAGGCCATATGACCTCGCACCTAGAAACCCTCTCCGGTAGCTACGAAGCCAATCGGTTCATTGTAAAATATTAACCGACCAATCTTCTTCTGCCAATTCCTTTTTCAAGTATTCATAGAGCACATCAGCTTTGGCAAAGTAGCGAATTTTCGGCTCCACCTTATGAATAGCTGTGCAGGGTGTGGGTGAAGGGTGGGCTGGACGAGAAACTTGGTTGCTTAGAATTGTTAGATTGACAGTGATACACACTGCTGTCCCATTCTTGGTAATGGTTGCTGATAGGGTGGTACCAAACTGAAGGGTCATCACTAGCAGGTTTGATTATCCCTTTGGCCACTATATATTAGAGCTCTTCTTTGACTTGGTCCTTAAAAGCATGTCGATTCCGGCTTGGGGTGTGGATGGCAAAAGGCACTGCACTATCCATTAGGTGGATTTTCATCAGAGGACCGGTCATCGGCTTGAGAGGAGCTTCCTTCAAATCTTCTTTCAAGACCAACAGATCTCTAAATTCTTTAAGAAGTATTCCTTAGCTGCTGAAGGTGAAGTGATTGTAGAGATAGGTATCTCCTTGCATCTAATGAGATGTTTGACTTCTAAAATAGGTTTGGGGAAGTCTTGAGATATTATAGCCAGTTCTAGGTAGTGACCATATAATAGAAGTTGAACTTCCAGATTTTTATGAACTTGAACTGGTTGCATATGGTTATGCTAGCATTCAATATACTCAAAGCAGGTGACATCGGAGATCTATCCACGGTGAACGTCGCAATCGGTGGAGGTGGCTGAAAGTAGTTTTTGGAGATACCCATATATCAAGGTGTTGCTGTCCAATAACAGTAACATCAGTATCTGTGTCTGGTAACATCTTGATTTGAGAGTTAGTATTGCCAGATGACAAGAGGATGCAGATAGGTTTGGGCGTCTTGGAGATGATGGTGGAAGGCGATCCTAAGTAAAAACCGTTGCTTGCGGACCTAACTTGATTACCATTGCCTGGGTTTCCTTGCAGCATTTATCGAATTGTCCCATACGGTGACAACGATGACACTGGACTTTGCTGGTAGGATGCCTCAGTGTCCTGGTCCAATGACAAACATGGTCACAGTTTTGCAGATACTGTTGGCAGGAGGGTATTTATCAGTTTCGTGCTGACAAACACAGTATGGGCATAAAACAGCTGAAGGTGCAAGTTTTTCACTTGATTTCTTACTTCTCTTGTAGGCAGAAACCGCACACAGCTGACTGGGTGGGCCACTTTTGGCCGAAGTTGCAGTTTTAGCTGCCTCATATGACTGTCAGACAGGTATGGAAATAGAGGAGAGTTAGCATCGAAGACAATTTACTTCTGAACCAACTCTGCATCTCGAATACCCTTCAAGATAACCATTTTCAGCTGGGTCTTTTCACATGCAGCGGCATTACCTGGGCACAAATGATCTTCTGTGATACATGGAAGTCTCACGTAGAAATCTGAGAAAAATTTTCCTTCCATTTTTTACTGCTAAGTTA
>NC_090740.1:59690482-59695482 GCF_036898095.1 Palaemon carinicauda
CTAACTTTATTTCAACAGACAGCAAACTTTTATAAAAAAAAGTTTCAGTGGAAGGTCACAAAAATTCAAACACGTCGATACAAGCAGATACAGGCATAAAAAATGTATATGTGCGAGGGGAGGGCATCAATGACTATAGAAAAAAAAAAAAAAAAAAAAAAAAAAAACGTTACAGTGTACGAGCGTGTGTGATGCACGTGCGGTACAAGCACTTTCATGTTATTACTACGCCTCCTCAAGGTCTTATGATCCAAAAATACATTAGAAATACAGAGAAACCTCTGCGACGATGTAGAAAACGAACAAATATAAACAAATTACTTTAAAGCTACTTGTTTGAAAATGTTGTTCACTAGTACTTCATCTAGTTTGTACATACCTGAAATGGTGTTAAGCAGTTAAAAAAGTTTCTTAATTAAACATGTTTCAATGCTATTTCACATAATATTCTTACAAAATATAAGTGTTTTAGCAACCACACTATTAGTTACAAACCTGCTAAAGATCTTTTGCAAAGATATTGTTAAATGGAAAAAACATTGAAAATTTTTTATTTAAATAAAAATTTCAAGACCTAAAAGTACAAACCCGATGAGGTACTAGTGAACATCATTTTCGAACAACTAGCGTTTAAGAAATGTGCTTGATGTTGTTCTGTTTGTACGTCATCGCAAAGGTATCTTTGTGTTGTTAATGTATTTTTAAATAATATACCTTGAGGAGGTGTAATAATAACACGAAAGCGCATGGTCATATATTCGTTTCTTTTTTCCTCCCACCCTGTTGTCGTCATATATATATATATATATATATATATATATATATATATATATATATATATATATATATATATATATATATATATATATATATATATATATATATATATATATATATATATATATATATATATATATATATTATATATTATATATAGATATATAATATATATATATATATATATATATATATATATATATATATATATATATATATATATATACATATATATATATCTATATATATAATAATAATAATAATAATAATAATAATAATAATAATAATAATTGTGTTTGTGTATGTGAGTGTATATTAATGTATACATCGGAAACTTAGAGACTTAATAAAGCATTAAAATATTAGTATATAAAGTTGTTACAATAACACTACGACAGAAAAAGAACGTGATACGAGATCAAACTAAAGTAGAGGATATTCTAACAACATGTAAGAAAAAGAAATAGACATGGGGAGGTCATATAATGAGAATGGCAGATAATAGATGGACATTAAGAATAACAGAATGGGTCACTAAGGATTGCAAAAGAAGCAGGTGAAGGAAGTGAAGACGATAGATTGACAGACTAAGAAAATTTGCGAGTAAACTAGCATTGAAAGGCTATAAACAGACGCGAGTTATATCTGAGGCTTTTAACTTGCAATGGACTATTTGCGACAGATGGTGATGATGATGATGACGATTATATATATATATATATATATATATATATATATATATATATATATATATATATATATATATATATATATATATATATATATATATATATGTGTGTGTTTCCTTGTGACTCTTAGGTATGATGTACCTATAAACTTGAGTTAAACTTGATAAGTGAGTAGTACTGAAGCTTTTTGGTTGGATTCAAGGTGTCTAATAACTTTTGTAATGAATTAATTTTCGGGTATTTACTTATAGTAGAAACTGAACTAGATTTAACATAATCTGAAGGTGGTCCCTGTATATTATCTTCGCATTGCATTGTTTTAAAAGTAAATCCTTAGGGATTTTGATAAGAAACTTCTAAGAGGTTGCCTATATTATTGTCATTGCAGTCAGTACTTATGACACTACTACTATTACTACTTCTACTGCTGTTTATGATATCGTCAGAATTATGCTTGCTTTACTTGGTTTATGTCCTTTTGTCCGAGCCAACCCTGGCCAGCGATAATCTCTCACCTAAAATGTCGATTTTGATGTCATTTAAGAGAGATATATGGTACGTAAAGACAGTCACATTTGTAAATGAAATTTTAAGAGACGTTATGAATGTAAAATGGATCCAAATATGGTCCAACTCCTTATTGACAACTTGTTAAAGAATATTACAACAATGTTGTAAGAACAAGATTTTAATATTAGGAATATATCTAAAAGAAAATTTTTAAAATCTACTAGTTTATCTCCATAGAAACATTAACTCCAGATTTGGTCGAATCTATTGAACTGATTTTAATATATTCAATTTTGTTTTTATTATTTCTCATACATAGTACATTAGTTACTACATTGTACACGGTACCAGGACGGATGCCGAAAGCACTTTTCCAGACAGACAAGATGCTGAAAAGTCACTAGGCTGCTTTCCCTTTATGGCATCCTTTGGCTTCTACCATTCTACTTGTCCAACATGCAGTAGATTGACTCGCAATAATAATAATAATAATAATAATAATAATAATAATAATAATAATAATAATAATAATAATAATAATAATAATAATAATAATCATCATCATCATCAGAATAATGATAATAATAATAATAATAATAATAATAATAATAGTAATAATAATAATAATAATGGTTATAATATGTATCTAATTACTCAGCTTATGATTAATCATATTTAAATCCCCTTATAGCACTTTAATCTCACCTTTTACGCTCATTTGAATATAGCAATTCATCCTATAAGCCTCTGACTCAGAATAAATCGTACATGTGATATGACGCTCCTCAATCGAGATAATAATTTGAAAAATTATTAAAGCCTATTAAGTTTATGTTTGAGAAGAGGAGAAAAAAGAAGATCGTCTTTTGAGTGACCATAAAAAAACAATAGGAAATTATTTAGATGCGGAGCTGTTATAATTCAGAAAGGAATGTCCCCTAAATATTTACTGATAACGGAATAGGTATAATCACCAGCTAAAATAAGGGGAGATTAGTATCTTCAAAACTTATAGAAAAATATTTTTATAGCGCGAACTCCTGCTCTTGAAACACGTAAATTAAAAAACAGATTAGAATCTCTTTGAGTTTATAAGAGAGAGAGAGAGAGAGAGAGAGAGAGAGAGAGAGAGAGAGAGAGAGAGAGAGAGAGAGAGGGAGAGAGAGAGAGAGAGACTTGCGTTGAATTTGTACTATTTTAGTTTTTCAGACGATCTTTTTGCCTTCGTCAAGGGTAGCTGCGGAATAATTATAAAAGAATCAAACGGTTAGTGGAAATGATTAATTTTTTTGCGTATTTAATTAAATATTCTTATGGTATTGTATAACATCAGAATGATAGAAAAGAGATAATAAAAGCTTGGTGGAGGCACCAACTATTCATTCTTATGGCTTATGCGTATATCTTTTCAGTGCGTATGATTGCTATAAAGTCGTGTTTTTTTTATCCTTCTCAGGTGGTTGGATTCGCTTTTTATACCTTAGTCTTCTTTTCATCCACATTTACTGTGTATGGGATATTCCTTAAAGCCTCATGCGGTGTTATTTTCTAGGTGTGAGATTTGCTGAGTCTTCAATGTTTGATATCCTACTTCTTCTGAAGAGACTTATTGCTGCATCGCGTAAATCTTGCTAAGCGATTTACTCCTGTTTCGTGTATCTAAATTCGCTAATGTTTCAAGAGTGTTCATTTTGGGTTTCTTTCCGAACTACATGGGCAAGGGAAAACCATCGAATAGCCACCGCTAATTAATCCATTTATCAAATGATATCTCGTACTGCAATCTATATCCGCAATGAAGATCAGGTCCTAGGCATTAATAAATCACTTAATGTTCCTATTGAATTGTTAATGATCCAGTTAATTGGATCATGAATCATCTTAATTAGGGAAGTCATGTTGTTGTTGGGTTCGTTAAATGACTTTCTAAATTGAAGATATCATGTAAACAGGAAATGGAAAATCATATGTTTGCTGGTATTTCTTCTCTCTTTCACGAGTCACTGAGTTTATTTCTATTAGAATGGCAATAGTAAATTGTAAGCAATTAAAACATAACGTTTCACATTTATTATTTTGGATTCTGTACCATAAAACGGTTTCAGTTGTTAGGGTATTGCCAAGTGTCGAATGCCACTAAATGAAATTCTTACAAAGATAAGGGTAAACGTATAAATAGGAAACATTTTATCATTGAACAATGTTGATCCCTTTAACATTAGCGGAGAACGTAATCTTAATTGGCTAGGATGATATTCTTGATAGTTAAGACAAATTGGTAACTTTGTGAATTAAAATACCAACGTAATTACGTCATCTGTTTTGTGCGATTGATAATAAATTGGCAATTCAAATCGTTGCTTAATTGCTACTATTACAAAGTCATACATTTCACCTTCTCTAATAAAGAAAGTAATATAAGTAATTATTAATCCTTATATGTCTCTGTTTTTATAGTATGAAGTAAAGGTTGTAAAATTAGATCTAATCTTGTCTTTATTATTTCCCTCTGCAGACCTAATGATCTCTCTCTCTCTCTCTCTCTCTCTCTCTCTCTCTCTCTCTCTCTCTCTCTCTCTCTCTCTCTCTCTCTCTCTCTCTCATACACACACATGCGCACTCGTGGGCTTTTGTGTCACAGTTATAAATGAATCGATGAATAATGAAATAAGTTTACAGATTAATAATTCACATCGGCCGTTAATTAGAATCCGAGGCCATTATTATTAAAAGCAACACCTGCGTTGATTTTGAATGGAAAGCAGAGGGTAAACAGCTACCAGAACCTGCCAAATTAAAATGCTTGATACAGCTCTATCCTAACGCTAGGGTGATCTATCAATCAATCAAATCGTCACGTAAGGAGGAGTACATCCGGCCTTTCCCTGAAGGTCAGTATCCCCTTTGCAGCTAAATATTTGTATATGATCCTCTCTCTCTCTCTCTCTCTCTCTCTCTCTCTCTCTCTCTCTCTCTCTCTCTCTCTCTCTCTCTCTCTCTCTCTAGCTAATTGTTTTAATGATT
>NC_090740.1:59700482-59705482 GCF_036898095.1 Palaemon carinicauda
ATGGACTGACTCATATTAATCTTTTCCAGAAATGGATCCCCCATAGATTTACAATCACAGCGTCACCCTACTCCTAAAGAGGCAATTCCGGAAATACAAATTTCTGGTCTAAAATTGGTATGGGAAAATGTAAATATCGTCCTCTGGGTATGTATAAGAAATAGAAATAATCACTAAATCACTAAAATTAATCATTTAGGTGATGTATACGAAATACGTAACTTACATCTTATGGACATATGTGCAAGGTACCCTCAAACGAAATTTCAGGTAATTTGGTGTAACTGAGGGCACAGGATCCGAAATTTACTTTGTTTTCTAAAAAATAAACAAAAATTGCAAAATTAACCATCATGAACAAATGTATGCCGAAAATGTTGATGACTTCCAATTAGTATTTAGCTAGGGCACTTCCGTACCTAATTTCAGATTATTCGGTTATAATACCAGGGCACAGGAAACCAATATATATATATATATATATATATATATATATATATATATATATATATATATATATATATATATATATATATATATATATAAATGGCAAAACTTAAGTGAATAAAATGATTTTCAAGTATGAATTAAAATAAAAAAAAAAATTGAAACGCATCTGGAAATTTGTCCACTCGACCTTTCTGCCAAGTTCCAGGTAATTTTTCCTTGAAATAACATATTAATCGATTTAGGATTTGTAAGGACGAGGAAAAGAAGGAAAAGAAACACTAGGAAAAGCGATATATTTCCCTACTATGGATGGAAATATAGTAATCTTTCGTGCTTTCGTGTATTTTCTTCCGACATGTGCGGGCAGTTTTGTACCCAATCTTTACTTCAAAATCAAAGTAAACATAAATCCTGTATCAGAAAAGGCGTAAGAAAGAGCTTACTAATATTAGTTAGAACGTGTAACGTTTCTTTATTTAACACAAACTCGAATGTGTATCCTGGAATGTCCTTTAGTAAGCAAGGTGTGTTATCTCTTCATTAAAAAAAGAAAATAAATAAAATTCTTCATGATAAAAGTGGGGATGCCAGAGTAAGCTACTTAGTGCTTTCTCAAAGTAAACTCGCATTCATTTAAGATTTCAGGCTATTCCACAAAAAACACTGTGGAACCTGTCAAGTCTCTCTCTCTCTCTCTCTCTCTCTCCTCTCTCTCTCTCTCTCTCCTCTCTCTCTCTCTCTCTCTCACTCTCTCTCTCTCTCTCTCTCTCTCTCTCTCTCTCTCTCTCTCTCTCTCTCTGTCAATCGAGCTCTAGAAAAAAAGGTAATCAGAGGAAAGGGACTCAATCACTTCAAAACCTCATGAAGGGAGGCCAATTTATGAAAGGTAAATTCGGAAAAGCTTCTTGTCTTATAAGATGAAGAGGGTAGGAATAAATTACTCGTGAAAGATTGAAGTAAAATGTGTTAGAGAAAAAAAGGAAGACTTCACGCGCGCACACACAAACACACACACATATATAAATATATATATATGTGTGTGTATATGTATATATATATATATATATATATATATATATATATATCTATATATATAAATATATATACATATATATATATATACATATATATATATATATATATATATATATATATATATATATATATATATATATATATATATATATATATATATATAAATATATATATATATATATATATATATATATATATATATATATATATATATATTTATATATATATATATATATATATATATATATATATATATATATATATATATATATATATATATATACATACATATACTATAATAACCCTCCTATCATTATTTAGCATTTCTAATTACACCTATTATTGTGTATAATTTTAGCACCATCTATTGATTGCTGATCGTAGCGGACAGCATGGATGAAATTACCTTTTGTTATTTTTACGTATGTAATCCTTGGAAATGTTTACTTCCAAGCTCTTTCAAGTTAATACTTTTGAGTTCGTTATCCGGTGGCTAATTCTTCACTTGTTTCTAGTGTTTATTAAGTGGTTATTTGTTATTATTTTGTTATATATTTATACGTGATTTAAAATAAGTAAAGTCTTTGTTTAATTTTAACTTTAATTTGATTATTCTCCTAATATATCTACTGTACCTACATGAAGTGTTGCCCTCATTACTGAGAATTTATGCATAGTCAAGTGGAAAGCTGAAGTTGTGACAATATATATATATATATATATATATATATATATATATATATATATATATATATATATATATATATATATATTATGAGAAAGCTTTTGATTCTGTGGAAACATCGGAAGTAATGAAAGCCCTTAGAAACAAGGAATAAAAGAACCTTACGTTACAACACTTGAAGATATCATTACGGGAAGTAGAATTACATAAAGATAGTGAAAAATTCCAATTGAGAAAGGAGTTACACAGGGAGACCCCATCTCTCCTAAATTATTCACAGCAGGCCTAGAAGTTTTTAAGAAATTTGGTCAAGAAATTATAGGAATTGATAATACCAGGGCATGCTTTAACAACTTGAGATTTGCCGATGACATAGTTGTATTTAGTTTATCATGGGAAGAACGACAAAATATGATAGAAGATTTGAATAGAGAAAACAAAAATGTCGGACTGATAATAAATATGTTTAAACTAAAATAATGTTCACTGATAATGCATAGCGACAGCAAAAGACTTATGGATGAGCCTTTTGAGATTATTAATGTATATACGTACTTAGGACAGACAGCAAGTGTTTCCAAAGGACACGAACCCTAAAATAAAAGAAAGATGGCAGGGGACGGAGAGCATTTGGTAAACAAGATGAGAATATGAAATGTAAGATGCCAATTTATCTTAAAGGAAAAGTACTTAATGAAAAGCTAGTATTAAATTTTGCATAAGAAACTTGGATCCTTACTTAAGCCGTAGAACATAAGCTAGTTATAACTCAAAGGGCTATGGAAAAACTAATGATGGAATTTACACTAAGAGGCAGAACAAGAGCAACATGGATACGAGTGCAAACTAAAGAAGAGGCTATTAACAACATGTAAGAAATGGACATGGGCAGGACATATAATAAGAGTGAGAGACTATACATGAACATTAAGATTAACAGAATGGGTCCCTAGAGATTGTAAAAGAAGTAGGGAAGAAAGAGAAGTTTGCCGTGTGGTCTGGCACAAAAAGACATAAAGAGACGCAATTGGAAGGACATATTATTATTATTATTATTATTATTATTATTATTATTATTATCATTATTATTGCTTGTTAAGCTACAGCCAGGTTGAAAAAGCAGCCTGCTATAAGCCCAAGGGCTCCAACAGGGAAAGTAGACCAGTGAAGAAAGGAAATAAAGAAATAAATAAACTAGATTAATGAACAATTAAAGTAAATTTTTTTAAGAACTGCAACAGCATTATAATAGCTCTTTCATATATAAACTATAAAAACCTAAAAAAAAAAAAAAACACACAAGAGGCAGAGAAATGAGATACAATAGTGTCCTAGACTGTATCTTAAAGCAAGAGAACTCTACCCCCAAAACAGTGGAAGATTATTGTACAGAAGCTATGGCACTAACCAAGGCTAGAAAACAATTGCTTGATTTTGAAGTGTCCTTCTCCTAGCAGATCTGCTTCACATAGCTAAAGAGTCTTTTCTACCCTTACCAAAAAGGAAAGTAGCCACTGAACAATTAAAGTGCAGTAATTAACCCCTTGACCGAAGAAGAATTGTTTGGTAATCTCAGTGCTGTCAGGTGTACGAGGACAGAGGGAAATCTGGTTAGAATAGGCCAGACTATTCGGAAAATGTGTGAGCAAACGAAAAATGAGCCGTAACCAGAAAGAGGACGAGTCAAAAGACTCAATAACTCTCCAGTGGTAGTATCTCAATTGGTAGCTGAGGCATTTGTTCTACAGTGGATTAGTGACGACTAATGATGATGATGATATGTATCAGCATCATCCTTAACAGCCGTAACTAGTCGACTGCTACAAGTTTCACACACATGAACAATGATTAACATTCAGTGTATGGTTATTTCTACACACAAAAAGAAACTTATTAGCTTTCATATCTGTTTATATTTTTTCCAACAGTATATGATTATGCGTTTGTAAAAATTCATATAAGCATATTACTGGATATGTTCATGATATTTGTACAACTATATATATATATATATATATATATATATATATATATATATATATATATATATATATATATATATATATATATATATATATATATATATATATATGTATGTGTGTGCTTGTATTTTAATATGGGGAAACTGTGCTCGTGTTTGTATGTATGTATGTATATATGTAGAAATGGATGATTTTTTCGTAGGAATTATTTAATAATACATATCAAAGTTAGTCTTTTTTTCCAGCCAATAATAAGAAGAAATATCTTCTTCCTGGCAGACGTATATCGAGGAAGGCAATCCATGCAAGCCTGCGCATTTATTAAAGTCTTTAAGATTTCCCTTCTTCCTTCTGGTCCTTAACAAAACCCTCCCCCAGATTCTTAAACCGGCTTCCATGAGCTTAGAATGGAAAGCTTCCCTCCCCTCGATGACCTTTTAGACAACACTGCTCAGAGACTCGACAGTTTCCTCCTCTTTCCTTTGGATAAGACGAATGGTCACGGGAATAACATTTAAAGGGGGAATTTGTCGTTATTTATACAAGGAATTAATAATTATGTCAAATGTTATTCATATTTCCGGTTTGGTGAATATGATGTTTTATTTTTGGTGATGGTTCTTTCAATTTAGATTATTTATGTTGCATGTTTTTATAAGTTATTATTACGAGTATATGAAAGATCGGGGACATTTACAAATATTTTTGATGGTGAATAACTTATTTTTGTTGCACATTTATATGGTAACGATGGATTATCATTAGATTGATAATCCAATGTTATTACACCAATGATTGAAATAATTTAGCTATTTGAAAAGGTTTATTTTTTATGCGGGGTGGGGCTG
>NC_090740.1:59710482-59715482 GCF_036898095.1 Palaemon carinicauda
TTGATTTCTAGCAACCCTCAGTCCGAGAAAAAACAATAAAAGGACATAATTATATGAACTCATGGCTAAGAGAAAGTGTACTGTTGATAGAGGTTGGAGTGGATGCTGATTATTTACTGGAATACCGAAACTCTTACAAATAAATTTTTAACTTAATTCATTGGTATTGTTAATATCCATCAGTTTCTTTGATAACGTTATTTATTTAGTATATTAGATATTTTAATGGAAATTTTACCCGTTATCAATTAGATGAAAATGATTTACAATTATAATATCGACTAGCTAGACAATGGTAAAGCCTAGTCCGTCTTCTGAATAAAGGGAGGTTTCTTTGGGTGGGAGCATCATTTGAAAACGTGGTCCTTGATGTTTCTGACTACTATATTAAGGAAATTGGCTGGCAGCTAAGAAAATCGTGTCAAACTTTGGGGAAAAAAAAAAAAAAAAAAAAAAAAAAAAAAGACTTCATTCCCTTTTCTACTCACGGTTTTTATTTAAGGGAAAGGATCATTCCATTGTCTGGGATAAAAGATTAGAGGTTTAGCCCTTGCTCAATCAAATATCACGCCATATTGAGAAAAAATTGGACACCATTCATTTTAACAGTATATATCACCAAATTTTTCCCTTTTGGAGCCCTTCGGCTTATAGCCTCCTTTTTTGCCAACTAGGGTTGCAGCTTACCTAATAATAATAATAATAATAATAATAATAATAATAATAATAATAATAATAATAATAAGCACGTGTTTGCACGTAGTTGAGAAAAAAAGGATGTTCTTGGAGTGGGTATTAAATATACGTTTAACATCTAATCTTACTAACTAACGTCTTAAAATAAAGTGACAACTTTTATTCAGAAATTAACATTGTATGACTTTTGCAGCACCATTAACCACATTATAAAGCATTTTGTTGAATGTGTATCCATTGTCAGTATTTACCTTTTTTAGGAAAGTGACATGGATTTCATTAAAAAGATATCTGTATCTGAAGGATTACAAAGACGATGGGTACTTATTGACATATGTCAATGTTTTTTGGGGGAGAAGGGATGCATGTTAAAAACTTGGTCCTTGATGTTAATGTAACTATCTTGACTGAAATTGGTTCAGATATTATTATCGAATACTTGTTGGCATGGTTCCAAGCAATTGTTTGCTATTCTTGAAATAAGGAGTGGATTTCACAAGGAAAGGGAATTGGTTCATTTTGTTAACAATTACTACAGTGTTTCATTCCCATTTAAAAATCAATAAAGCTCTAGATTTATGAATAAAATTTTACGTCTTTTTTATATAAAAAAGTATCCAATTGCCAGTTTTTCTATACTATTTTGTTAGGATGGGTGCCACGTTATTGGTATTGAATTAGGATCTTTAACTGACGCAGGATTGCATCTCAACCTGTTCTTTGCTGTCCTTCCTTACCAAATACCCTGCAGTATGTGCTATTATCCAACAGAAATCTAGAATTACCTACCGTGACTGCCTAATTACAATTTCTAGTTTTCATTTAGTGCTTGATATTGAAATTCACATAGAATATATTACGCATTATAAGAATTATGAAATCTCTCCTGTGGAGGGATATATTTCTTCTCACAACAATGCATGGTGTATCCAATAAAATTAGATTTTTGTACCAATGTGGATTTATAGAAACAATCATTTATGGATCGTGTTTACTGAAGCATTATAGATACTAAAGTTCTTAAGTAGTGTGGTACAATGCAGAAGTTGGTTATAAAATCTCTTTTAAGACATGTTCACATTTCTGTCGGTATCGCTAAGATGGCATATAGTATATCAAAAGCGTGCTTATGAAGAGTTCCTTATTTCAGAATAAAGAAAATCTACGATTCATCAGTGATTTCATGCATAGCTTTCTTATATATAGACATATGTCGTTAAAAGATAAATTTTACTGCCTTTTCATAGAGGAAATTGCATCATAATAAATGGATGGAGTAATCTTCTTGGTTTACTATGTAAGACTTCCAACACCACAAGCACTAAGTGGGGCCTGATATTTGAATTTGTGTTTCATTTAATATGTATTAAAACAAAGCGCAAAGAATAAAAGTCAGCTCAGAATGGACCTGGTAACCGTCCAATAACATACTTTTAACAGGAAATTTTAGCTCTCCCATATGTAAAGCATTACTTTAGTCTTTGAATTATATGAAGGGAAGATGATATAATACTTCACATCAAACAGTCTTTGGAAGGGTTAATTTCTTACATACCATTCACGGATGAATACAATTAAGACTATTTGTAATTAGGCGATAAATTAGGAAAAGTTAAAATCTAAAGGAAAGAGGCTTCCCATACTCCCATGGCAAGGATACGTGATCAGAAAATGGTCGTGTATTTTGTCAAATATACACCGGAAGAGTTTAATTTATTCTGTACAGGAAGTTATTATTATTATTATTATTATTATTAT
Source organism: Palaemon carinicauda (assembly GCF_036898095.1). Classification (NCBI taxonomy): domain Eukaryota; kingdom Metazoa; phylum Arthropoda; class Malacostraca; order Decapoda; family Palaemonidae; genus Palaemon; species Palaemon carinicauda. The sequence goes on from NC_090740.1 coordinate 59,712,937, forward strand.
TATTATTATTATTATTATTATTATTATTGCAAGGTAAGCTACATCCCTAGTTGAAAAAGGAAGATGCTATAAGCCCAAAGGCCCCAACAGAGAAAAGTCGCCCAGAGAGGAAATGAAACAAAGAAATAAATAAACTACAAGAGAAGTAGTGAACAATCAAAATAAGTTATTTGAGAACAATAACAGCATCGAATTATAGCATTCATATATAAATTATAGCAACTTTAATAGAACAAAAGGAAGAGAAATAACATAGAACAAAGTGTCCAACTGTACCCTCAAGCAAGAGAACACTAATCCAAGACAGTTGAAGACCATGGTACAGAGGCTATGGGACTACTCAAGATTAGAAAACAGTCGTTTGATTTTGGAGTTTCCTTTTCTTAGAAGAGCTACTAACCATAGCCAAAGAGTCTCTTCTACCCTTACCAAGAGGAAAATAGTAACTCAAAAATTAAAGTGCAGTAGTTAACCGCTAGAGTGAAGAAAATAGTTTGGTAATCTCAGTGCTGTCAAGAGGATGAGGACAGGAGAATGTGGAAAGAATAAGCCAGGCTATTCGGAGTATTCATATTCTATAGACCTTGGTCTATCCAGTCAAATGACCAAATAACTCTCTAGGGGTAGTATCTCAACAGGTGGCTGCTGCTCTGTCCAACCCCCCTACTTCCAAAGAAAAATGGCAAAATCCTCTTTTTGTTGTACGAACTTGGACGCATCCATTTCTTCTCACTTTACTATTTCTTTGACCAGCTGAAACCGTGCCTGTGGCGGTGATAAACATAACCCCCCCCCCCAAAAAAAAATAAATAAAAAATAAATAAATAAAAATAGAAAACATTAAAGGTTCATTGTTGATAGAGGATATTCAAGAAATGTGTTTTTGGTCATTGCAGTGACTAGACTTTATTATATATTTGTCGTATAGGAAAAACAGGAAAGAAATCCTTTATGTTAATGAGGGGTAGGCCTGTTTCAGCATTAATGAAATGTATCTAATTATGACAATATATTGTTTCATGGGTTTGAAACTCTTTTCCTCTCCCTTCATACCATCCTGGACTATGACATCCTCACTCTTACAAACGTGTGTGGTTTCTTATTCAATCAGGGAAGAAAAATGTTTGTATATTTCCTATCTGGATTCAAAGTATTCAGTGATGAGTGCACTTAGTACATTCAAGCTTAACAGAATTAGCAAAACCCTGTTTTGAGGACTGCGAATCCTACTCCATTCTTCGCTTCAGGTTAAGTTCCTATGTTATTATTTTTTCTCTAACAATGTCTCTGTTTTTTACCCTTAAGGGAGTCAGATTTATTCTAACACTATCTCTTTTTTTACCCTTAAGGGAGTTACATTTATTCTAACAATGTCTCTTTTTTTACCCTTAAAGGAGTCAGATTTATTCTAACAATGTCTCTTTTTTCACCCTTAAGGGAGTCAGTTTTATTCTAGCAATGTCTCTTTTTTTTTACTCTTAAGGGAGTCAGATTTATTCTAACAATGTCGGTTTTTTTTTACTCCTAAGGGAGTCAGATTTATTCTAACAATGTCGCTTTTTTTTACCCTTAAGGGAATCAGATTTATTCTAACAATGTCTCTTTGTTGACCCCAACCGGAGTTAAATTTACTGGTGGTTTGCTATTTATACTGGTAGTGGATTCTCGTTAATTTGAACCCCACCCAGATTTGATTATTGGACATAGTTTTGTAAAAGCAAAGCGTACTTTGTTTTATACGTAGTAAAGGTTTAGCTAATGAGGAACTTTGAAGAAAGTTCGTTATATTCAGACAACCAACCGTGGTCAATGAAGAGTGTCTAAGGATAGAAAAAAATAAATCTAATCACTGTGTTTGCGAGAGTAATGGCTAGCGATAAAGAGCATAGGTAGATACATTTTTCTTACCTGAGAGATAATTATGCTGGTTCCCTTCTATAATAGTTGACCGATGTGTAACCTTTGGAAGCACTCTTCACCTTACATAGGCTGGACTATAATAAAATTTCGTCTAGTTTTATTAGCCAATACTAAAACAGAATATTACAGATCCCTTTAGATCTTGCCATTTCGTGACATATTAGATCAGGCCAATCAAGTGATAGCCTTTGTCTTCAACATTATTCTGTGGATGAACCGTTTGCAACGATGTTATTGATGCTGTAGGACCACCTCCTCCTGGATATTTTAGGTGTTCTCGTGTGTCTTAGAATGTACCTCCAGTAGAGATTTAAACCGAATTCTCTGATTAGAGCACGCACTAATTCTACATATGCAATTTATATAGAAATATTTACCTACCTATCTAAAGTTAAAACATGAAAAGTGTTTTGATTTCAGCTATTATTATCCAGAATCTGTAGGACACTACTGTAGAACTTTCAGCACACGTTCAAAGCTATGATTTGTATGTATGGCTTTGCGAGTCATAATTCTGTGGCCGCCATATATCACAATTGTGCTATGACTTCCGAGATTATGATAATGTAAGAGAAAAAGTAATCGTGTTTATAGGTCATTTGAGGGTCATTTGAGGGCATTCGGTT
>NC_090740.1:59720482-59762982 GCF_036898095.1 Palaemon carinicauda
CCTGCGGATAATATGCATGCTTTGGCTACATCAGTAAAAGGGCCACGGACCATCTTCTTTAAGAAATGCTTGTACACTGTGTACCATTTTTCTGGAATCGGAACGGAGATCACAAGTTGAAGAAGTTTACATCGTTTAAGTTTCATAGATAGCTTATGCTGTGTCAAGCACTGCATTTTACACTCCAAGATAACAATTCAGTGATTAAATATGGCTCATAGATCTTTGCCTGATAAATTTACCCTTATGACCTCCAAGGTGTACAGATCAATCCGATTGCAATGTTCCTTCGGCCAGTCTTATTAAACTGATAGGATAAAACTGGCAAATAACCTGGGATTATACTTTCGATAAAAATTTAGTTGGTTCCAATTATCATTATAAAAATGAAAGGCTTACCTTATGAAATATGCTCGCCAGGAATAAAAGGAAGGGAGAGAGAGAGAGAGAGAGAGAGAGAGAGAGAGAGAGAGAGAGAGAGAGAGAGACGGATTTAACCTATGGATAATCCTAAGAAATTAGTAAAAAAGGAACGACAGCTGACATGAAGCTGGTACGCTTTATCAGTTTCACTCAGCGTGGATGGCTCGTGTTTTAACTAGAGTGCTAATTTTTCCTTAAAGTGGTTAAATCATTTTAACACGTGTATGCTAAACAATGGTCAGAAATCGTCTCAGCGGTCACAACATATTGGTTTTACTATAGTACAGCTTTGCTGATTATGGCAATCCGCAAACCCTTTCACATATATATATATATAAATATATATATATATATATATATATATATATATATATATATATATATATATATATATATATATATATATAAATATATTTATATATATATATATATATATATATATATATATATATATCATATATATATATATATATATATATATATATATATATATATATATATATATATATATATATATATATATATATATATATCTTCCCACGCTTATTGACGCAAAGGGCCTCAGTTAGAATCCACCAGTCCTCTCTATCCTGTGCTTTTTAATCAATACTTCTCCAATCGTCTTGTCCTACTTCACGCTTCATAGAACTCAGTCATACAGGTCTGGGTCTTCCAACTCTTCTATTGCCTTGTGGAGCCCAGTTAAAAGTTTGGTGGACTAATCTCTTCTGAGAAGGGCGAAGAGCATGACCAAATCATCTCCATCTACCCATCATCATGATCTCATCCACATATGGCACTAGAGTAATCTCTCTTATAGTTTCATTTCTAATCCTGTCCTGCCATTTAACTCCCAATACTCCTCTGGGGGCTTTGTTCTCAAATCTACAAAATTTGTTGTATATTGTTTGTTTGTCATACAACAACTCATGTCCATACATTATATATATATATTTATATATATATATATATATATATATATATATATATATATATATATATATATATATATATATATATATATATATATATATGTATATATTTATATATATTGGTATATATACATATATATATATATATATATATATATATATATATATATATATATATATATATATATATATATATATATACACAGACAGGCCGTATACACACATACTCACACTCACATATATACAGTATATATATATATATATATATATATATATATATATATATATATATATATATATACATATATAACGGATTTTGAGCGAAGCGAAAAATCTATTTTTGGGTGAGGTAGCCATGTCATCCTGATGGAAGTTCCTAAAAGGTAGCTTCCTAGGGTATATTTGACTACAGTGATATTCCCAGAGAATTTTACCTTAAGGTATCCAGAATTCTAACTCCTGGAGCGAATATCCCTAAGTAATCTCACAGGGATATCGCATAATATCAGAGGACGTATTCTTGACACGTCACATTGCTATCTTCACCCGAAACAGTATTAACGCTTCGAGGGGTTACAGTGACAAGAATCTGAAACGAGAATGAAAAGAGAGCCGCTCATTAGGCATCTCTCCTATTCCGTTTCCAGTGTGTATCTGATGAAGGCGGTAGCGGCCTCTGTATTCCTTGTAGCGATATACGAGGTGCTACAGATACTGTATTATAGGGAGGGGTCAATAAGCCCTTTTACAATAAAAGGAAGGGCGGGTCCATCAGGACGACATGGCTACCTCACCCAAAAATAGATTTTTCGCTTCGCTCAAAATCTGTTTTTTGGGCTTAGGCCATGTCGTCCTGATGGAAGTTTACCAGAGCATTACTGTATCTATGGATTCTCAATCAGTGCCGTACTCTCAAGAAAGTATTTTCCTGGTCCGTCTAGACCTAGAGACCTATGATGTTACCGTCATACATCATTTCATCTAAGCACGAACTATGTTAGTGCTTCCTGCCCCCTACAGGGAAGAGTCGTACTAGACTCTGGAAAAGTCTCGAGGAGTACATAATAACTATGGATGACAAAATGACAAGCTTGTATAGTGGTCTCGCCCTATACATTATAAAGCAAATTTTGTATAAGAGTCACCAATGTCAGTATGAATTTGTGACACCTTCCCAATGTGACTACTCTTATTAACTATTGGAATTATGGTTGTATCCGCATAGGAAGAAATTTTGCCTCTTTGCCACTATCCCGTTAGGGTACCACGTCAACCCTTCCTAAGGAAAAGTTAAAGTGAGTGGACTTTTGCTTGAATCAGGGAACAGTCTTAAAAGACATACCATGATAAAAATATCCATATTTTAATCTTAATGCTCAGTAAATTTCTAATAAAATGATCAACATTTATAAAATTTATAAAATGTGGATGATATGCGTTAAAACATAAAGAAAAACAGTCAACAGATAATATTGTTTCGTCTACTAGGAAACAGATTTGCCACTTCAATTGAATAATTAATAATAATGATATAGTCTGTATATTGTATATTTACACTAGCGTAAAAAACGCTTGGCACAAGTGTCCGTATTATGCTATAGTTCACCAACGTCAATGGAACAGTTCATAAGGACACTTTCGTGGCCTATCGCTCAGTGTGTAGTAACATACAGTGACTACACACGCACCCTCTTAATTAATCGCCCCAAATTAATTACACCGTTCCTCGCAGATTTAAAACAGAAGGTTAAAGAATTCTACCTGCGGCTACCACAGACCTCTTAAGTTGCTCCACTTGCTTCGCATAGTGCATAAAGAACACCTTGGATGACTACCAGCCGGTGTACAAACAAGGATGTTCAAAGTCCATATAATTAAAGAAATTTTATGGAAGAGGCAACTTTCCTCGGATCATGACTAATGGGTGTACTGTCTGGATCTGTTCTGCGAATAACACGGGTGGTTTTCGCCCTTAGTTATAGATAACTTTGAACCCAGGGTTTCTCTTCTGAACAGCTGTTCTCCCATAAAGTCTGAAGTTCTTTGAAGATAGACCTTTAGGCACTCCACTGGACATAGAGATGCATCTTCCTTCAGAGGGCAGATTCTCTAGGGACCCCACCTGTTGGTGGGTAGCTTGTTCTTGGTAAGAAACGTTGGGTCTGGAAATAGATTCAATTCTCCTTCCAATAACTGGACGTGGCCTTCCTCTCTAGAGAGAGCCACTATTTCATTAACTCTGGCCCCCAAAGTGAGTACAAACAGAAATATGACTTAAATTCAAAACCTTCTAAGCGCATTCCTCATTGTTCATTATTTATACACAATGAAGAATCATATCTAATGACCATGCAAAGGGTCTTTGGAGGGGCTGAAGGGCTAAGCCACGCATGGGCCTTTGTAGTTCATTAAGAACGTCGTTAGAAAGGTCGACCTGTAAGGCATATGGTATCTTACTAGTCAAGGCAGGCTTGAACAATAGAATTGTGTTGGCTTCTAAACCTTGCTCATGAAGGTGAATGAAGAATGATAAATAGGAATCTGTCGAAATTTCTTTTGGTTTCTTCGCCTTGACAAAGGATATCTATTTCTTCTCTGAACCCTCATAATGTCTTCTGGTTTCCTCCAAAAGTCTAAACTGACTTTCAAAACCGAATCTTTTTCTCATCGCTAAGGAGAGAAAATCATGAGATGTAGGTTCCGTGTTTTCTGTGATGGAGCGAAGACAGTCGACTTCTGTACTCGCTGAGACAGGGATGGATCCGGTAGCGGTACGAATTTTAGTCTTAGTTCCAATGCCAGAGGGAACCACTCGCTATTTGGCCACTTGTGGGCCACTATTGCTGCTCTCCCTTTGAAGGATCTCAGCTTATCGAGAACCTTCAAAAGGAGGTTGTGCGGAGGGAACAGATAAATATTGGACCATCTGTTCCAGTCTAGGTACATAGCGTCCACTGCCTCCGCTAGGGGATCCTCGTATGGGGACACGTAACAATCTATTTTCTTGTTGTCTTTCGTCGCAAAGAGGTCTATCTGCAGCTCCGGGACTTGGCTCAAGATGAAGGAGAACGATCCTGCGTCAAGGGACCATTCTGACTTTATAGGTGTAAACCTGGATAGAGCGTCCGCTGTCACATTGCGGAACCTTTGAATGTGAACTGCTGACAGGTGCCATTTCTTCCATTCCGCCAAACGGAATTTGGCCAACATCACTTGGTTGATTTGAGGTGACCTCGGCCCTTGTCGATTCAGGCATCTCACTATCACCTCGCTGTCTAGAACCAGTCTTATGTGGGTTGAGTGGCGAGGAGATAGTTTCTTTAGTGTCAGAAGAACTGCCATGGCTTCTAGAAAGTTGATGTGAAATGACTTGAAAAGATTGGACCAAGCTCCTTGGTCTCTCTTCTGATGAGAGTGACCTCCCCAGCCTTCCTTTGAGGCGTCTGTGTGGATAGTTACTGACGGGGGAGGAGGTTGAAGAAGTATTGATCTCTTCAACTGCTTGGCATTGGACCACGGCTTGAGAAGCGTTCGCAGTTGAGTCGGTAGAGGTCTTATTAGGTCTCTTCGCACGTTTGATGCGTATTTTCTCCAGACTCTTGTTGCATCCTTTAGCTGTGCTCTTAGCACTGGGTCTGTTATCGAAGCAAACTGTAGAGAGCCCAGCACTCTCTCCTGTTCGCGTCTTGATATCCGTTTGGATTTCAATAGTCTCTTGACAGATCCTGCTATTCTTTTCCTCTTCTTCCCAGGAATGGAAAATCGATGTGACTCCAAATTCCAGTGGATTCCCAACCACTGAAATTTTTGAGCTGGAGAAGGTCGAGACTTTTTGATGTTGATCTTGAAACCCAGATGTTCCAGGAACTGGATCACTATCTTAGAAAATTGCATGCATTCTGTCCTGGATGCTGCCCACACCAGCCAGTCGTCCAAGTAGGCTACGACTTGGACCCCCTTTAGGCGTAATTGATGGACGGCTGCGTTCGCGAGCTTCGTGAAAATCCTTGGGGCTATGTTTAGCCCAAAAGGCATGGTTCTGAAGGCGTAAAGTCATCTATGTAACTTGAAGCCTAGGTAGGAGGAGAGGTGACGACTAATTGGAACGTGCCAATAAGCGTCAGACAAGTCTATAGAAACAGCATATGCCCTCTTGGGCAGTAGAGTCCATATGTGTTGAAGTGTGAGCATTCTGAACTTGTAGTTCACTATGAACTTGTTGAGTAGCGACAAGTCTAGAATGACTCTGAGTTTTAATGAGTCCTTTTTTGGAACACAAAACAGCCTTCCTTGGAATTTGATGGACTTAACTTCCAGATTACTCTTTTGTCTAAGACCTCTCGGATATTCTTCCCGAACGGGGGTTGAGTGTTGGAAGAATTGAGGAAATTGAGGTGGAGGACTGCTCCAGCTCCAACCTAGTCCATTCTTTATTAGGCTGTGGGCCCAGGGATCGAAGGTCCAGCGATCCCTAAATAGCTGTAGTCTCCCTCCTACTGGAAGTATCTCACTTCTGCTGTTGTGGACCTGAGGCCTTGCCTCCTAGACCGCGTCCTCCCCTGGATCCCCTTCCTCTTGAAGGGCGTCAAGAAGAACCTCTGGCTGTTTCTCTAGCTTTCACACGAAAGGAAGAAGTCTGCCTTTCGAAGGCTGGGTTAAAACTGGCGACTGTGTCGCCACTTGTTGAGGTACCAGCTGGTACGTGGTTGGAGGTTGTGCCACTATCTGAGGCACTGCGGTCACAGGAAGTTGTTGTTGTTGCTGTCGGTAGGGTTTAGCCGGCCGAGAGGATGGCCTAGGCCTTTTTGTCTTCTTCTTGGGTTGGGGACCCTCATCTGGATGGAGACTTTCTCTTAAGATCTAAGCCCCACTTTTTGAGAATGTTCCTATTCTCTGTGGCGGCCTTGTCTACTACCTCTTTAACCACTTCATTGGGAAAGAGGTCTTTACCCCACAGGTTCTCCTAGCTTTAATAAAACTATAGAGATCCTTCGTAACTGTAGCCAGATGGGTTTTGGCCACTACCATGAACATGTCCTAGTTCTTGGGGTCACTTGGCATCGTTTCTAATGTCGTTTGCAACGACATCGATGCCACAAGTCTTTCTTTCGTCTCTTGCTCTCTGCGCAAGAGAACATCCGACAGTTTTGGAAGTTCCTCACCAAACTGACGTTCAGCAATATCAGCTTCCAGCTTCCAGACTGAGAAGGTCAGGTGGATGTCCTTCCAGTCTTCTTGGTCCAAGGGCAAGGTCAGAGATAACGGCTTGCACTCCTCTAAGGAGGGGCATGGTTTCCCTGCCTCCACCGCCTTTAAGGCTGCCTTATATCCCTTTTCCGTGAAGGGAAAGGCTCTGGTTGGAGAGGCCACAAAGGAGGGAAGCTTCTTACTCAAGCCTGGCACCTTTGAGTTCGTGAAGCCCCTCTCTTTCATGGAGCCCGCTAGTAACGCCTGTGCTTTACTATGGTCAAGAACTATGACCTCCTTCGGCTCTGTCTCCTCCTTTGAGGCTGGCTCCTTCCTAAGACGGACATAGCAGTCTGGATAAGAATCTTTGTTGGGCCAAAATTCCACTTCTTCCAGGGGAATTGCTCCCAACTTTTCTGATATCACGATCTTCCCGGTTGTCATTGGCATGTGTTCGGCATACCTCCAAGTATTGGTGTCCGAGCACAAAGGAAGATCCTTCCCGTTGAGTCGCTTCTGGGGCCCACGTGATGCTGCAAGTCTACGTATCTCCAGTTTCATTGCAGCTTCCTTCTCATCATTCTTTCTTTGAATTTGTTGGATCATCTCAACAATAGAAGAAAGAGTCCTTCCCAGTTCATCTGGGATAGCAGACGATGTAGAGGGAACAGGTTCTGGGTCCGGAACCGATGTAACCGACACCTCGTCGATTTCTTGCTCTTCTACTTGAGGAGCCTGAGACAGCTCCTTCTCCTGACCTTCTCCTAGAAGGTGTTTCCCTGTAGAATCCGACACCTCTGACATCCTATCGTCCAATTGGATGTCTTGAAGGGCGGCCGAGACTTCAGAATCTACCGGATTCTGGGCAGTTGGTATCTCCACCTGAGGCTGAGGAATGACTGCATCAGCCGATACTTTAGGGAAAAGGTATGCCCTCATCTTCTCATTTGGAAGGTAGGGGCCTGAGGTGTTTTTCTGAAAACCCCTCACCCAGGTTCGTAACTTTTCCCTGGCAGCATCCCTTGACTCCATCGACATAGGATTGTCAAAAGCCTCGGTAATCAGGTTAGAACATACAGTACAATCCTGAGGGTCCCAATACCGGAGATCACCTCTGGAGGCTGCGTATGCTGCGTGCCTCCTGCAAAACTGATGTCCACAGAAGTTCTTACTGCGGACATTGCAGAATACACTCCCGCACTTCGGATGGTCCTCCTGTAAAGAGAAGAAAAATCCATGAGTATCAAGTGAAGGCTTTTCACTTATGTTGAAACATGTAGCTTACACAGTAAAGCTATAAAAGAAAGAAGGAAAGGCACATACTTGTATTTCCTGCTCAGCCAATTGCTGTAACCTCCCAAAATATTAAAACTAAGGTTAATTCTATTCTACAATACTTTATGTAATTTCCTAAACTGAAATTTAAGGTGTAGCTCACACCTTGAAATAAAGTTTTAATGTACGGGATAGAATGAATACAGAAAGAAATCACTTTCTATATAAAGTACGGTCTCAACAAAAGGCTGTACAAGATAACATTAAGTATGTTGGAAGAACTTTAGTGTTACAACAAACTCTGTAATGTAGTTTATTAATGCAGTGTGTACTACACTACAAATATAGAAACCACTGTACATCACATGCTGCTGTGCCGGCCAGCACGTGCCGGCCGGCATTTACCCCCGTATAGTTCAAAGATATACTACCTTTAACTAATAGTCGACAGGTCACTGGTTCGCAAATGTGTGCCGGCCGGCAATCATTGCCAGCCGGCAGCTGAAAACACTAACATCCGTCTGCCGGCTGCTAATCGTAGTGGCCAGCAGATTTCGGGCTGTGTTTCCACTGCCGGCAGGCAAAGGCAGCAATACCCATGCCTGCCGACAGTGGCTAAGAACCAGAGAACTTCCAACTGTCCGGCTGCCAGTTATTAAACCGGCAGCTGGGGTAATGGTAAGAGAAACAGTATGGATGTAAGGTTGTAAGGCGGCATTGCCATACAACCTTCCATCAGAAAGAGTGAACTTATGGAAGGGGAGAATGTAGCATTCAGGCTTCCAAAGAATCCATAGCCTGCCGAACTCTACCGGCAGACATGGAATGGAGACCAAGGGAGGTCTAGGGTTCACTCTGCAAAGAAAAAGGAGTCTCTGCCGGCCGACACGTAATTGCCAGCCGGCAGAGAGCCGAGCAAGTCCTCCATCCTAACCTATACTAGGTACGGAAGTAGGACAGCGGCCAAAAGATTATAAAAGAAAGAGAGGTGGGGAAGGGATAAGGGTCCTATAAACTTCTTTCTAGCAAGAGACACACTCAGCAGTTAGGGAAGCTCATCCTAACCTAGAGTTGTCTATTAGGGAGGAAGACTGGCAATACTTGCTATCCTCCTCCCAACCAGAACAAAGTTAGGTGAAGTTATTTCGCCGGGCAACGGAGAAAACTCATTCTCCAGCCCGAGAAAAACAACACAGGACAGTCTGCTAGACCACTAGAGGAAGGAATCATCTCATACAGAATCCTTCAAACGTGGACTAGGGAAGCAAAGCTTCCTGTATCCGCCCCTAACCTAACAAAGGATACTCATTCTCTATGCTAGGAAGAAGCAGACCACAGACTAGAAACTCTGATGTTATGCCCTAACACAAAAACCAGTCACTCTGGTTATCAAGTCAGGACAGACATATCCTAGTATAGTTTTACCTGAATTATTATACAGATAGAACCGCTAGGATTAAGCCTAAGGCTTACTCAGAGGGAGAGAGGGATTGAACTTACCCTCCGGAGGAGAAAAGAACAATCGGGGATGTGCGAAAGTATACTACTGCACCTAGGATACTAGCCTAGGTGCGGTGAGAATCGATTACCTAATTCACCGAAACTCTCTCGTATACAATCTTGGAAAGAACATTCAATAATATCTTACATGTATAAAATATTTGCCTATCGCTTCAATAATATAACTCTCGGAAAAACTTATATCATGCATGAAAGTACTAGGGCCAGACGCCTAGGCTACTAAGCCTCGCGAAGGGCAAGATCGGTTACCTATATCACCGAACTAAAAACTAACGGCATTATATAAGCATTCCTAGAGGAGCTAAATAGCTAGATTATTAGAGCATAACAAACCGGGAACGTCGCTCTAGCTAACTAAATGACCCATAGCGAGCGATAGCATCCAGGATGCCTCTGGTAGGCAACAGCTCTTGTTTATGTTAATATCAGTTTTGATTCAATTCAAAACGACAAGAGCTTACATTTATACACAGTAAAGATAAAACTCAACTTTCCAGAGGCAGCAGAGGCCGGAGAAGTCATCAAAATGTTGAATTAAATCCAAAATAACGAGAGAACAAAGGGAAAACACCGAGTAGTAGAGCTACACGAAAAGGAATAAAGAGGGCGCTACCGCCTTCATCAGATACACACTGGAAACGGAATAGGAGAGATGCCTTATGAACGGCTCTTTTCATTCTCGTTTAAGATTCTTGTCACTGTAAACCCTCGAAGCGTTAATACTGTTCGGGGTGAAGATAGCTATGTGACGTGTCAAGAATACGTCCTCTGATATTATGCAATATCCCTGTGAGATCATTTAGGGATATTCACTCCAGGAGTTAGAATTCTGGATGCCTTAATGTAAAATTCTCTGGGAATATCACTGTAGTCAAATATACCCTAGGAAGCTACCTTTTAGGAACTTCCATCAGGACGACATGGCCTGAGCCCAAAAATATATATATATATACATAAATATATATATATATATATATATATATATATATATATATATATATATATATATATATATATATATATATATATGTATGTATGTACATATACATATATATGTATATGTATATATATGATATATATATATATATATATATATATATATATATATATATATATATATATATATATATATATATATATATAAATATATATGCATATGAATATATATATATATATATATATATATATATATATATATATCTATATATATAAATATTTATATATATACTGTATATAAACATATTTATATATAAATATATTTATATACATATATATATATATATATATATATATATATATATATATATATATATATATATATATATATATATCTGGGCTCAAGCCATGTCGTCCTGATGGAAGTTCCTATAGGGTAGCTTCCTAGGGTATATTACAACTACAGCGATATTCCCAGAGAATTTACCTTAAGGTACCAGAATTCTAACTCCTGGACCGAGTATCCCTCGTGAAAGGGATATCGCGACATATCAGAGGACGTATTCTAGACACGTCACATGGCAATCTACGACCTGAACAGAGATTTCGTCTCGTAGGAGGGAGATTGACGAGATACGAATTCGGGAAAGAAAAAGGGGAGCCGCTCCCAAGGCTTCCCTATCCCCCGATTCGTATGCGTGCCTGGCGCCAATCCTGGCGCCATCTGTATTCCTTGTAGCGTACACGAGGTGCTACAGATACTGTATGTAGGGAGGGGTCCTACAGCCCTTTCTTAGAATGGCAAGGGCGGGTCCATCAGGACGACATGGCTATCTTACCCAAAAATAAATTTTTCGCTTCGCTCAAAATCCGTTTTTTGGGCTCAAGCCATGTCGTCCTGATGGAAGTGTACCAGAGCATTACTGTATCTGTGGATTCTCAGAACGTGCCGTACTCCCCGGAGGTATTTATTCCCGGTCGACTAGACCTAGAGACCTAAGATGTTACCGTTATACATCTTTTCAACTAACTATAAACTATGTTAGAGCTTCCTGCCCCCTACAGGGAAGAGTCCTACTAGACTCTGGAAAGTCTCGAAGAGTACATATATCTATGTATGAATACCAGGCAAGCTAATATAGTGGTCTCGCCCTATATTAAGTAAAGCATAGTTTGTATAGAACCACTGCGTCAATATATTGACCAGTAATCCGCACAATACTTGTATTGGACAAAGGTTTATATCCGCATAGGAAGAAACTAATAAAACCGCCCTCGTCCCTTTATGGGACGGAGTCCTCCAATTAGGGGACTTACATAAACCAATGCAACATAGCTTGCATAACAGAACAATTCTATCAGAATTATCCCAGATAAGATACATAGAATTAAAATGCTCAATTATACCAATAAATTGACACAGGTGAAAGAGACGCAAGGTTCTCAAGAACAAGTTTATTGACAGATAATAAACAGACAGGTTAACAACAAATATATATATTTATATAAAAGAGGGTAACCCAAAACTTTAAGCATAAGTATGATAGTAAACAGAACTTGTTTATCTGAAAGAAAAACCATTAAACACCACTTTAATAAGATACCAAGGTATCAAGTCATAAAAAATCTGTATTACAAATCAATCACATTCGCGTTAGAAACGCTTGGCACACATGTCTGAACTTATGCTAGGTTCACCTTTGAAAGAAGGAACAGTCTATATGGGCACTTGGTGCCCTCATTTAGTTTGTAGTACAGTATGTACCTACACACTCACCCTGGACTTAATCGTCCCAATTAAGACCACTGTTCCTCGCAGAGTTAAACAGTAGGGTTAACTACACGACCCACTGCTACCACAGATCTCTTAAGTTCCTCTACTTGCTTCGCATAGTGGCGAAAGAACACCCTGGAAGACTTCCAGCCCGTGTATGAACGGAGATGTTCAAAATCCATACAATTAAAGAAATTTAGGGATGAGGCAACTTTCCTCGGATCGTGACCTGCGGGTGTACTGTCAGGATCCGCTCTGCGAATAAAATATGTGATTTTCGCTCTGAGTTGATTCAGAGATAAATTTGAGCCTGATGTTTCTCCCCTGAATAGTTGACCACCCTTGAAGTCTGAAGTTCTACGAAGATAGACCTTTAGGCATTCTACTGGACATAGAGATGCATCTTCTTTCAGAGGGCAGATTCTCTAGGGACCCCACCTGTTGGTGGGTAACTCATTCTTGGCGAGAAACGTAGGATCCGGAAACAGGTTCAGCTCCCCCCCATCCAGGAACTGAACACGACCTGCCTCTCTCGAGAGGGCTACGATCTCACTAACCCTGGCCCCGGACGCGAGTGCAAATAGGAAAATAACTTTTTGCGTCAAATCCTTTAACGCACATTCTTCATTGCTCAACAGGGAGGCGAAATGAAGAACTTTGTCTAAAGACCATGAGATGGGCTTTGGAGGTGCTGAAGGTCTGAGCCTAGCGCAGGCTTTCGGAACTTTATTAAAGATCTCGTTACCTAGGTCGATCTGGAAGGCAAATAAAATGGGTCTCATCAAAGCCGATTTACACACTGAAATCGTGTTAGCTGCCAATCCTTGGCCATGGAGGTGGATGAAGAAAGATAAGCAGAAGTCTGTTGAGATCTCCTGCGGATTCTTTGCCTTTACAAAGGCCACCCATTTTCTCCAAGATGACTCATATTGCCTTCTAGTCGATTTGCACTTGTATTCCTCTAGGAAGTCTATGCTGGCTTTCGAAATCCCGAAACGCTTTCTCACCGCTAGGGCGAGAAAATCATGAGCTGCAGGGTCTGGGTTTTCTGTAATGAAGCGCAGACAGTCGACTTCTGGACTCGCTGGGTCAGAACTGGATGTGGTAGCGGCACGAACTTCATCTGTAGTTCCAACGCCAAGGGGAACCACATACTGTTCGCCCACTTGTGGGCCACTATTGCCGCTACCCCCTTGAAGGATCTCAGTTTGTTGAGGACCCTCAACAGAAGGTTGTGAGGAGGGAACAGATAAATCCTGGACCATCTGTTCCAGTCGAGGGACATTGCGTCCACTGCTTCCGCTAAGGGGTCCTCGTACGGGGACACGTACAGGGGCAACTTCTTGTTGTCTTTCGTCGCAAAGAGGTCTATTTGCAGTTCTGGGACTTGATTCAGAATGAAGGAAAATGATCCTGCGTCTAAGGACCATTCCGACTCTATCGGTGTGAACCTGGATAGAGCGTCCGCTGTCACATTGCGGACTCCTTGAAGGTGAACTGCCGACAGGTACCACTTCTTCTTTTCCGCCAATCGGAAAATGGCTAACATCACTTGGTTGAGAGGTGGTGACCTCGACCCTTGTCGATTCAAGCATCTCACAACCACCTCGCTGTTTGTCACCAATCTTATGTGGATCGAGTGACGCGGGGAGACTTTCTTTAAGGTAAGGAGCACTGCCATAGCTTCTAGAAAGTTTATATGAAAGGTCCTGAATAGCTTGGACCAAGTCCCCTGGACTTTTTTCCGATGAGAGTGACCTCCCCATCCCTCCTTTGAGGCGTCTGAGTGAATCGTCATCGACGGGGGAGGTGGCTGAAGAAGAACCGACTTCTTTAGATGTCTGGCTTGGGACCAAGGTCTGAGAAGAGTACGTAGCCGAGGCGGCACTGGTCTTCTCAGGTCTCTTCGCGCGTTTGATGCATACCTTCTCCAAACTCCGGTTGCATCCTTTAGCTGTGCTCTTAGCACTGGGTCTGTCACTGAAGCAAACTGGAGAGAGCCTAGTACCCTCTCCTGTTCGCGTCTTGATATCCTTTCGGAATCTAGAAGTCTCTTGACAGAGCCCGCTATCTCCTTCCTTTTTTTCGTTGGGATGGAGAAACTGTGTGACAAAAGGTCCCAGTGGATTCCCAGCCACTGGAACTTTTGGGATGGAGAAAGTCGAGACTTTTTCTTGTTGATCTTGAAGCCTAGGTACTCTAGGAACTGGATCACCTGACTGGAAGCTTGCAAGCATTCGGTCTCGGATGCTGCCCACACCAGCCAGTCGTCCAGGTAGGCTACTACCTGGATTCCCTTTAGGCGTAATTGTTTGAGAGCTGCGCTCGCAAGCTTCGTGAAAATCCTTGGGGCTATGTTTAGCCCGAATGGCATGGCTCTGAAGGCGTACAGTTTCCGTTGTAGCCTGAACCCTAGGTAGGGGGAGAGTCGACGGCTGATTGGAATGTGCCAATAGGCGTCTGACAAGTCTATAGAGACTGAGTATGCCCTCTTGGGCAGTAAGGTCCTTATGTGTTGCAGTGTTAGCATCTTGAATTTGCAATTCACTATGAACTTGTTGAGTGGTGACAAGTCCAGAATGACTCTGAGCTTTTCCGAGTCTTTCTTGGGAACACAAAACAGCCTCCCTTGGAATTTGATGGACTTCACCTTTCGGATCACATTTTTCTCCAACAGTTCTTGAACGTACTCCTCCAAAACGGGGGTGGAGTGTTGGAAAAACCGAAGGCATGGGGGTGGAGTGCTGTACCAGCTCCAACCCAGTCCATTCTTGAGTAGGCTTTGGGCCCAGGGATCGAAGGTCCAGCGATCCCAAAATTTCATCAGTCTCCCTCCTACCGGTATCATTTCACTTGGACTGCCGTCCTGAGGTCTTGCCTCCCTGACCACGACCACCTCTGAATCCCCTTCCCCTTGAGGGGCGCCTAGACGAGCCTCTGGCTGCTCCTCTAGGTTTTGCACGAAAGGAAGAAGACTGTCCTTCGAACGTTGGGGCGAATGTGGTTGACTGACCTGGCACAGCCTGGGGTACCCACTGAAAGGCAGTCGGGGTTTGTGCCACCATCTGGGGCACTGGAGGCAAAGGCAATTGCAGTTGCTGTTGCTGTCTATAAGGCTTGGCTGGCCGAAATGGTAGCCTAGTCTTCATATTCTTCCTCTTTGGTTGAGGACCCTCATCCGGGGAAGATTTTCTTTTGATAGCCAGGCCCCACTTCTGGAGAAGGTTTCTATTCTCCACAGCGGCCTTATCAACAACCTCTTTGACCACATCGGTAGGGAAAAGGTCTTTTCCCCAAATGTTGGAGGAGATTAATTTCCTTGGTTCGTGTCTCACCGAAGCCCCGGCGAACACGACCTCCCTGCAAGCTCTCCTTGCCTTGATGAAGCCATAAAGGTCCTTCGTCACTGTGGCTAGGTGAGACTTAGCCACTACCATGAACATTTCATGGACCTTAGGGTCACTTGCCATTGTCTCAAGAGTGGTCTGATGAGACATTGAGGCAGCCAGTCTTTCTTTGGTCTCGAACTCTCTTCGTAAAAGAGATTCGGGCAGCTTGGGGAGGTCCTCGCCGAATTGCCGTCCGGCAATATCAGCCTCCAACTTTCCCACTGAGAATGTCAGATGGACATCCTTCCAGTCTTTGTGGTCCATAGGCAGAGCCAGCGACAAGGGTTTACACTCCTCCAGGGAGGGGCAAGGCTTGCCGGCCTCGACTGCCTTTAGGACAGCCGCAAACCCTTTTTGTAAAAAGGGAAAGGCTCTATCAGGAGAGGACACAAAAGAAGGGAGCTTCTTGCTCAATGCAGCTACCTTCGAATTCGAGAAGCCCCTCTCTTTCATCGAGGATGAAAGTAGGGCTTGAGCCTTAGCGTGGTCCATAATAATGACCTCCTTCGGCTCTGTCTCCTCCCTTGAAGCTGGTTCTTTTCTCAGCCGGACATAGCAGTCCGGATATGATGCCTTGCTGGGCCAGAATTCTACCTCCTCTAGGGTAAATGAACCCAGCTTATCCGAGATGACGATCTTACCAGTCGTCATCGGCATGTGCTCAGCATACCTCCATGGGTTACCATCTGAGCATATGGGAAGGTCTTTCACATTGAGCCTTTTCTGGGGCCCATGTGATTCTGCTAGGGACTGCATACGCAGTTCCATTGCAGCCGCCTTCTCCTGATTCTCCTTCTGCATTTGTTGGATCATTCCAACAATCGAAGAGAGGGCCTGTCCCAGTTCTACTGGGAGACCAGCCGATGTTGAGGGGATGGGCTCCGGCATCTGAACCGGAGTAGCCGACACCTCGTCGACCCTATCCTCTACGACATCCGGGGTTTGAACTTGATCCTGACCTTCTGCCAGGAGGTCTTCTTCCAAACCTTCGTCCAGGTCAGACATCCTGTCACACAACTGGATGTCTTGCATCGCATCTGCGACTTCCTCGTCCACCTGGACTTGATCTTGAGGGATCTCCTCTTGAGGCTGGGGAATCACTGCCTCAGCTGATGCCTGGGGAAAAAGATACGCCCTCATCTTCTCACTTGGAAGATAAGGGCCAGAGGTGTTCTTCTTGAAGCCCCTTACCCAAGTACGAAGCTTTTCCCTAGCTATATCCCTTGATTCCGCCGTTCTAGGGGAATCAAAAGCCTCAGTAATCAGGTTAGTGCATACAGTACATACCTGAGGGTCCCAATACTGGAGATCATCCTTGGAGACAGCGCATGCTGCGTGTCTCCTACAACACTCATGTCCGCAGAGGTTCTTGCTGCGGACATTGCAGAAAACATTTCCGCACTTCGGAGGGTCCTCCTGTAAAGAGAAAAAATTTCCATGAGTATCAAGTGAACTATGTATCACTGGATATGCATAATATAGCATAACAATTCATAAAGGAAAGACACACACTTGTGTTTCCCTCACAACCCATTGTTGCAGCCTTCCAGATAATAAAATCAAAATGGTTTATCTCTAATGCAAGGTTTCCAGAGGAAACAGGTGGAGCTCACACCTAGGCAATGATTTTAAAATCCTGGATAATAGACGGGGAAGAACTCTGCTTCCTGTCTGAGGGCAACAGCAAAGGGCTGTGCAAGAAAACACAATAGTGTTAGAAGATACAGTGCTGTACCTAAACTTTTACTATAGTTTTCTTCTTACTGTATATGCTATACAGAAGAATACTAGTACAGTATAGGAGGATGTGTGCCGGCCTGCCTTTGCCGGCAGGCACACACCACAGCTAGCTTTAAAGTATACTACTTAACAGCTATAGGGCGGCAGCACTCTGGTTCAAATGCCTGTGCCGGCGGCAGCAGCTGCCGGCCAGCAACAGCCAGTGTTGGCCGGCAATGACTGCCGGCCAGCAACTACACAAGGTAGTACCCAGCTGCCGGCCACACTCTTGGTGACCGGCAGACAAGGACTGACATAAGCCGGCCGGCAAAGGTACAAGACCGATGCCAGCCGGCAGCAAAAGAACCAGAAGACTACACCTGCCCGGCTGCCGGCCTCATAGGTCGTCAGCCGGCCTCATAGGCCGGCAGCCGGGACAGGTACAGCACTAGAAGAAAATAGAATGGATGCCGGGATAAGAGTGTACACAACCCCCCGAGCCCGGCAACCGAAAGAGTGCATATAAGGAAGGGGAGAAACTTAATTCAGGCTTCCTGACCAATGCCGTCCGGCTCTGCCGGCAGGCATGGATGAGGGACCAAGAGAGGTCCGGGCAGCACTCGAAAACATAAGACCCTTGCCGGCCAGCATCTCTGCCGGCCTGCAATGGGCTTAGTCAATTCCACATCCCAACCTATACTAGGTCCAGAAGTAGAATGACGTACAGTACAGTAATACCCCTGCCGGCCAGCTCTGCCGGCCGGCAAGGTACAGTACAGTAATGGCTAGGCCATTACGGAGATAGAGGGGGAAGGGACAAGAGGGTCCTGCCAACCTTGCTTTAGTGACAGATCACCCGCAGCCAAGAACTTTGTCTTAGCCTAAGGGAGATCTAAGGGAAAGGGCCAGCAATACTTGCCAGCTTCCAGAGCACCAAAGCAAGGAAGGCGTTGCTACTCCCAAGGGAAGATTTTATCCTCCCCCGAGAACAGCAACAGGACTTAGTCTGGTCGATCACAAAAGAAGGAATCATAACTTACAGAAACCTTCGATAGTGACCTAAGGGAGCTAAGCTCCCTTTGTAAGTGTTAGGTCAGCGAGGGGGACTCTGCCCCAAGCCAGACAACACGGACTCAGACTAAAAACTCTGTTGTTCTGTCCCTCTTTGAACCAGACTTTGCTGGAACAGGAAGGTACAGTAACACCCTAGTATAGTTTTATCGAAAATAAATTCGGAAAAAACCACTTAGGGATAAGCCCAAGGCTTAAACAGAGGGAAAGGGATTGCATACCTTCTCCGAAGAAAAGAAAGCAACCGGGGAGAATAATAAAGTATACTAAGGCTCCATAAGCAATTAGTCTAGGCACCAAGAGAATCGATTACCTAATTCACCGAACCTCTCACGTATACAATCTTGGAAATATTCCACACAGTCTAAAATGTATAAAATATAGCCTAAAGCTTCAATAAAATTTTAATTACACTCGGAAAAACCAAAATCATGCATTAAGTACTAGGACCAAACGACTAGGCTACATGGCCTAGCGTAGGCCAGAATGGCGAATACTTCGCCAAATAATACTAAGCACGAAAGGAAATCCTATGTAAAGCTAAATAGCTAAAATTTATTAAGCAAAACAACCAGGAATGTCACTCTGACTAACTAGTTTATACCTAGCGAGTGACAGTGTCCAGGACACCTCTGGTAGGCTACGGCTCTTGTATCAAAGATTAATCCTATTAATCACTCAAAATTTTACCAAGAGCCTACATTTATACATAACAGACACTATACTCAACTTATCCGAGGCCAACGAAGACGGAGAAGCCATGAAAAGCTGAATAAATCCAAGATTTGCGAGAAAAACGGGGAAAAAACACCGAGTTGTTAAGCTACGCAAAAAGGAATACAGATGGCGCCAGGATTGGCGCCAGGCACGCATACGAATCGGGGGATAGGGAAGCCTTGGGAGCGGCTCCCCTTTTTCTTTTCCGAATTCGTATCTCGTCAATCTCCCTCCTACGAGACGAAATCTCTGTTCAGGTCGTAGATTGCCATGTGACGTGTCTAGAATACGTCCTCTGATATGTCGCGATATCCCTTTCACGAGGGATACTCGCTTCAGGAGTTAGAATTCTGGTACCTTAAGGTAAATTCTCTGGGAATATCGCCGTAGTTGTAATATACCCTAGGAAGCTACCCTATAGGAACTTCCATCAGGACGACATGGCTTGAGCCCAAAAATATATATATATATATATGTATATCAGAACTTTAACTTAAAGTTTAACTTTAACTTAATTTTTTGTGTGAAAAAATAAATATGTATATATATATATATATATATATATATATATATATATATATGCCCATATAAATACATCTATATATATAAATAGATAAATGAATATATATATATATATATATATATATATATATATATATATATATATATATATATATATATATATATATATGTATATGTATGTGTGTGTGCGTGTGCGTGCATGTGTGTGTGTGTGAGTGTACACGCCCTGTTTATGAGTATATATATATATATATATATATATATATATATATATATATATATATATATATATATATATATATATATATATATATCGTGTGCGGACGTTTGTCACCCGGACAATTGCTATTGGTTCGGAAATGTAATAAATAAAATTAAGGAAATATTGATGCGATTAGTTTTAATCCCATCATTACTATTTTCATAGATTTTTTTATACATAAGTTAATACTGGTAGGATCATCCGACTATAGATACTTTTATTCTAAGAAAAAGTTGAATTTTATTTTTCATAATCTTTTTTGTTGACCAAAAGTTTTCCATCCCATACTTACTGCTTTCATATGCACATATATTCTTTAAGATTCTCTAGAATTCATCCATAACCCTTTTGCGATGTCTTTGCCTTCTCATCAAATATCATCTTAGTTTTACTCATATTCATTTTCAGTCCTACATTTATGTTTTTTCTATTCAAAGCTTCTAGCATATTTTGCAGTTCCTCCTATGATTTACTAATCAGAACTATGTCATCTGCAAATTTTATGTTGTTAAAGTCTTCCCAATTAACGTTAATTCTTATATTTTCCCAAACTAAGTTTTTGAAACCACTTTCTAGGCATACTGTGAGTAATTTAGGAGAGATGGGATTTCCCTGTTTAATTCTTTTCTCAAAAGGAATTTTCTCACTATCTAAGAATGTTTAGGATTGCTGTACTTCTTATATAGATATCTTCAAGTGTTGTAACAGAAGATTGATCTATCCCTTGTTTTTAAAAGTATTTGATTACTAGTGAAGTTTTGGAAAATCAAAAGCCTCCTCATAGTCTGTGAATGTCATGCATAGTGGGTTGTCATACTCTGTTGAGTTTTCCTTCAGCTGGTTAATTTTTATTATTATTATTATTATTATTATTATTATTATTATTATTATTATTATTATTATTACTAGCTGAGCTACAACCCTTGTTGGAAAAGCAAGATAATAAAAGGAAATAAGGGAATGAATAAACAATAAAAGAAGTAATAAAATTAAATAAGATATTTTAAAAGTATTAACAACATTAAAACAGATATTTGATCTATAAACTATAAAAGGACGTATGCAAGCCTGTTCAACATAAAAACATTCGCTGTGTGTTTGAACTTTTGAAGTTCTACTGATTAAACTATCCGATTAGGATGATCATTCCGCAACTTAGTCACAGCTGGAATAAAACTTTTAATGAACTGTGTAGTATTGAGCCTCATAACGGATAAGGCTGACTATTGGAATTAACTGCATACCTAGTATTACGAACTGAATGGAACTGTCCGGGAAGATCTGAATGTAAAGGATAGTCAGAATTATAAAAGAAAAAATCTTTTGCAACATGCATAATGAACTAATTGAACGATGGTGCTAGAGATTAATATCTAGATCAGGAATAAGAAATTTAATAGAACGTAAGTTCCTGTCCAACAAATTAAGATGAGAATCAGCAGATGAAGACCAGACAGGAAAACAATAATCGAAACAAAGTAAAATGAAAGAATTAAAACACTTTTTCAGAATAGAGTGATCACCAAAAATCTTGAAAGACTTTCTTATTAAGCAAAATTTTGTGTAATTGAAGAAGACACAGACTTAATGTGTTTCCCAAAAGTAAAGTTGCTGTAGAGAATCACACCTAAAATTTTAAAGGTGTCATACAAAGCTAAAGAAACATTATCAATGCTGTGATCCGGATGTTGAGGAGCCTTGGTTTAGTAGACCAACATACATGTCATGTGTATATTGTATGAAAAAGTAATGGCCCAAGAACACTACCCTGAGGAACACCAGATATCCCATACTCACTATGGTGCCCACCAACAACAACTCTACGATCTATTACTTAAAATATCAATAATGATTCTAAGAAACGACCCACCCACTCCCAACTGTTTGAGTTTGAAAACTAGGGCCTCATGATTAACACAGTCAAAGACAGCACTAAAATCAAGGCCAATCATACGAACTTCCTGACCATAATCAAGGGATTTCTGTACAGCATTGGAGATTGTAAAAAGGGCATCACTTGCTCTAAGGCCTTTACGAAAACCCAATTGTAAACTAGGGAACAGATGAGTACCTTCAGCAAACCTATCGAGATGGTTTGCCAAAAGACGTTCAAAAGCTTTAGATAATATGGGAGTTTTGGAAACTTGGCGGTAATCAGTTGGAATTGAGCTACCAGAAACACATTTACATCGTGGAGTAACATTACCAAGAGAGCTTTAATTTCACGAGATCGAAAAGCTAAACTAGTTAGTTTAACCTCAGGAGAAAAGGAATGAGGAAGTTCAAGTTTCTCATTACTCTGCTTGCTGTCAAAAACTTCTGCCAAAAGGGTTGCCGTTTCCTTTGAACAATGAGTGACAGGACAGAGCCATCTGGTGTAAGTAAAGGAGGAACTGTTGCATCTACATAAAAAAATGCGGATTCAAGGGTAGTCCACCACTTACGCTCCGGGGTTGTACCAGAAAGGATTTATTTTTTGGTTAAATTGTATTCTTTTCTAGTTGAAAGCTATACTCTCTGAGCAAAATCTCTAAGCTGAGTATAGTTATTCCAGGTGATATCTGATCTGTTGTCCTTCCAAAGATGATAGGCCTCCTGTTTCTCAAAATAAGCATGTCTACAATCATCATTGAACCATGGATTGTCCTTCACTCGGTACCTTAGTATAGAGAAGGGATGCGCCTATCAATTATGCTGACTAGAGTCTCATTCAAAGGGACTACAGGATCAACACTACTATACAATTATGACCAATTCAAGCCCAAAAGATCATGCAAAATTCCATTCCAGTCTGCTTGAGATTTCATGAGTAAGATACATCCGGGACAGGTTGCTCAGTCTTCACTACTAATGAAATCAAGGCATGATCAGATGTCCCAACTGGAGAACCAACCTTACTTATTATAATGCCATGGGAGTCGGTGTATATGAGGTCCAAGCAATTACCAGACCTGTGAGTTGCTTCACTTATGATTTGCTCACAGCCTGCTTCAGAGGCAAAGTTTAAAGCTTTTAAGCCATTGCAATCGGTAGGAGAAACAGAATTTAACCACTACCTATGGTGAACATTGAAATCACCAACAAAGACAAAAAAGGCCTTTTTATCATCTTCTTGTATTTTGGCCATAATGGTAAGAAGGCAATTGAAGATAGAATCATCCATGTCAGGATTCCTGTAGATCGAACAAAAATAGAAGTTGTTATGCCTGTCGCAAACTTTTATTACCTGAATTTCATGACATCCATATTCATAGCAGGACTTATGAGAAGCAGGGTACTCAGTCCTAATATACACCGCCATTCCCCTGGCCCTAGGGATGGCATCGCGTATCAACATAATTGGCTTCTTGAAACCAGTTATCAGGAGCTCAGATGAGTGCCTCATATTAGAAACCGAAGTTTCAGAGCACTAAAGAATATCATACTATCTGGACGCAACTGTAAGGTCTTGAGTATTTGCATGAAGACCACGAATATGGCCTTACAGTAGACGACATTGTCGAAATCTAGGACGAACTGGTCCCGGATTTTGTTCAATGTGTCCAGAGAGCATACGAATTAATGGTGATAAAAAAGATACATCATACCTAAAAACCAAATTAACAAGAATGATAACAAAAACAATATGTACAGAAATATAGATAAAGTGATTAATTAAACCCATAGACTATAGAAAAAACGTCGGAAAAACTAGTCAACACGGCGGAGCTGTTACACCATGCAAAGCTAAATACCCTTCAGGGTAGTCACTTCAACTGAAGGGAGGACAGTAAGGATGGTTTTGAAAAGTAAAAGAATCAGATAAGGAAAATACAACCTTTTAATAAAACGCCAGTCATCCATGGCCTTTCTATTAAGCCTGCCCAACACACCATTTCAAAAAACAAGAGGAAGAAAAAAATATAAAGAAAATATAAAAAATAAAAAATAAAAATATGAAAAAAATATAAGATAGAACAGTGTGCCCGAGTGTACTCTCAAGCAAAAGAACTCTAACCCAAGACAGTGGAAGACCATGGTACAGAGGCTATGGCACTACTCAAGACTAGAGAACAATGGTTTGATTTTGGAGTGTCTTTCTTCTACTGTAGAAGGGCTGCTTACCATAGCTAAAGAGTCTCTTCCACCCTTACCAAGAAGGAAGTAGCCACTGAACAGATTTCAGTACAGTAATTACCCCCTTCATCGAAGAATAAATATTTGGTAATCTTAGTGTTGTTAGGTGTATGAGGAAAGACGAGAATGTGTAAAAAATAGGCCAAACTATTCAGTATATGTGTAGGCAAATAAAAAATGAGCTGTAATCAGAGAGGGGGATCCAATGTATTACTGTCTGGCCTGTCATAGGATCCAATAACTCTCTAGCGGTAGTATTTCAATGGGTGGCTGGTGCCCTGGCCAACCTACTACCTATGCAGTGATATGGTCAGTTATTGAATACTCTCTCACACACACACAAGTGCACACACACATACGCACAGTCTTGTCATTAGAAGTACTCTTTTCCAGCACAAAGACATCCACAAATATTAATGGAAATCACCATGTGGCAATTACAAAAATCAAACATATCACATAGCCATTAGTAATGAGAGAGGGAGGACTCTGAGAAATGTAAGATGCTATAGAGATGCAGATAGTAGTAGTGATCACCAGCTCCTCATGGCCACACTGAAATTACAACTGAAAGCACCCGACAGAAAGGTAGATAGAATACCTAGGTTTGTTACAACTAAGCTTCTAAAAGGTGAGAACAGAGAAACATTTGTAATTGTATATCGAAATCGATTTGTAGTCTTACAGACTTTGAGCGATGAAAAGAAGACAAATGATGAAGAATGGTGTTATATTGAGAAATATCAGTCAGTTGGTAGTGAATTTTTTGGACATTTAATGACAAGGAGAAAGCAATGGATATCAAATGATACCTGGGATACTATAAAAAGGAGACAGTGACAGAAATAGATTGTTGAGAGTTTTCGAAGAAGTTAGGAAAATTACAAGGTAGAGCATGCTAAAGTATTCCGGTGTTTACAGTGAAGTCAAAAGAAAAGTAAGGATTGACTGGAGAGATTATTTGGACAGGAAAGCAGATGAGGCTGACATAGACATGAATTTAGTGAGTGGCTCTGGTGAAAGAATTGCTAATAGAATTATTAATGAAATCTCCACGGGGCAAAGAAAAAGAAGCATATACCTATCAAACAGATGGATGGATCTTTTTAACAACAGAAGATGAAGAAAGGCAACATTGGATGGAACACTTTACTGAGGTCATGAATAGGAGATTATAAAGGGAATAATTTTATTGATAACCTAAAGCTGATGAAGACCTTAATGTGCCCATGAGTTTGAAGTCCAAACTATCATTAAAAAACTCATGAGATGGAAAGTCCCTGGTTACGATGGAATAACTCCTAAGGAGATACTGGTTGTAAATGAAGTGACCCCCTGAATACTTACAAGATTATTTTGTAGAATATGGCATGAAGGAGCAAAACCTGATGAACTGGAATTAGGAGTATTGGTGAAAATGGTTAAAAAAGGAGACATGACTGATTGCAATAATTACAGAGGCATCACACTTACGCCAGTTGTCATGAAAATGTATATTGTGCTTATTTTAAAGAGACTAGATTAAAAGGTTGATGAAAAGCTGAGAGATGAATAAGCAGGATTTGAAAAAGGTATTAGTGGTACTGACCAAGTTTTAATTTTTAGACTTGTTGTACAGCAATGTGTAGAATATAGATATCCACTTTTGTAGCATTTGTGAACTATAAAAAAAAACCCTTTGATAGTGTGCAATGGCCAATGTTGTGGAGAGTCCTACATTACGATATTATGGAATTCCTCTTAAATAGGTAAATTTGATTAAGTCTGTTCATGAGCATAGCAAGTGCAAAGTCAATGTTAGTGGACTCCTACCAAATGAATTTCCAGTGAACAGTGCAGTACTCTAAGGGAATGTTTTGTTACCTAGGTTATTTATCCTCCTCAGTGATTTTGTAATGTGTAGTGCGGTTGGAGATGCTGGAGAAGGAATGGACTGGATTGGTAACAAGAAATTAGCTGACCTAGAGTCTACTGATGATGCTGTCCTTATTAGCAGAAAACCACAGGGTTTGCAATTTTTGCTTACCAGAATGCATGAAATATCGCAGAAGTTTGAACTCAAGATAAATAAAAGAAAGACAGGGATAATGAGAACGGAATATGTAATAAAAGATGAAATATCATTGAAAGGAGAAGGATCAATGAGGTAGAATCATTTAAGTATTTAGGAACTACGATCTCTACTACAGGGTCTTTAGAATTTGAGTTAAGTGAAAGATTGCAAAAAGAAAATCAGACAATGGCTATGTTAAGTAGAATTTGGAAATAAAATAGCCTGAAATAACATAAATATCAGATTATATCTGTCAGGTTAATGTGATTTGCGTTATTGTATGAACATGGGTCATGGTATAACAATGAAACAATCTCCAACAGATTTAGTAGATTTGAGAACAAAGCCCTCAGAAGAATCTTGGGAGTTAAATGGCAGGACAAGATTAGAAATGAAATTATAAGAGAGATTACCTAACTTCCATATGTGGATGAGATAATGTTGAGGGGTAGATGGAGATGGTTTGGGCATGCTCTTCGCTATCCTCAAGAGAGATTAGTTCACCAACATTTAACTGGGCTCCACAAGGTACTAGAAGAGTTGGAAGACCCAGGCCGGCATGGCTGAGGACTGTAAAGGGTCAAGTCAGAGATAATGAATGGAGAAGTATTGAATTAAAAGCTCAAGATGAAGATGATTTGGGAAATCTAATTACAGGACGATGCGTCATTATTATTATTATTATTATTATTATTATTATTATTATTATTATTATTATTATTATTATTATTATTATTATTATCACTTGCTAAGCTACATCCCTAGTTGGGAAAGCAGGATGCTATATGTTCAGGGGCTCCAACAGGGAAAATAGCTCAGTGAGAAAAGAAAACAAGGAAAAATATAATGTTTTAAGAACACTGACTTAAATATAAATATTTCCTATATAACCTACAAAAACTTTAACAAAACAAGACAAAGGGAAATTAGATAGAATAGTGTGCCCGAGTGTACCCTCAAGCAAAAGAACTCTAACTCAACACAGTGGGAGACCATGGTACAGATGTTATGGTACTACCCAAGACTAGAGAACAATGGTTTGATTTTGGAGTGTCCTTCTCCTATAGGAGCTGCCTGCTATAGCTAAACAGTCTTTTCTACCTTTACCAAGAGGAAAGTAGCCACTGAACAATTCGAGTGCAGTAGTTAACCCTTGGGTGAAGAAGAATTATTTGGTAATTCATGTGTTGTCTGGTGTATGAGGACAGAGGAGAATCTGTAAAGAATAGGCCAGACTACTCGGTGTATGTGTAGGCAAAGGGAAAGTGAACCGTAACCAGAGAGAAGGAGTAAATGTAGTACTGCCTGGCCAGTCAAAGGACCCCGTAACTCTCTAGCGCTAATATCTCAACGGGTGGCTGGTGCCTTGGTATATACATATATATACACACACACACACTGTGAAGAATTTTCTTCACTATTCTTCTTCATAGTTTATACGTAGACTTTGTTATTGTTCGTGACGTCACGACAGGGAAAAATGTGAGTAATGTGTCTTTCTTAAGCAAGTGTCCCAAGATTAATACTTTTGTGTTTTTGTATTCATTATTCTACCTTAAGTATTTAGGTATTTTAAATCTCTCAACTACAACTCAAGTCTGCTAGTCCAGGAGGTATGGTTGTCCACACACATAAACCCGACTTGCTAAATTACCTTTTAGTTTCATTTTTTATTCTGTATGCCAGATGTTTAGAGTTAGGATTATCTTTGCCCCCTGGAGTTGCAAGATTTTTCCTTGTATTCTAAATAAGTGTATTGCTTAAAATTCACAAGTCAAGTATTTCAAGCCTGTCCTAAATGAGAGTTGGCACCTCAAGACCGTAGGCCTACGCATCAAGATACGCTTTTTTGGGGGGAAGGAAGGAGAACGCAGCTGACCTGAACTCGACCTCACAAACATACAGGCCACGGTACTAAACGGAGCTGCCAAGTCAGACACCAATGTCAACCTCGTGCTCCCACTCTCCATCGCTAGCCTGTCCCCTTACACCATAACTAACCAAGATTACGTAGAGGAGGTCAAGCAGATAACCAGTGTCAGTGCTAATTCTACTGCACGTCGGTTCCATTCTTTGGGGCTAGTTGGAGGGGACCGTTGACTCTGCAAAATAAGTGCTGAAGGCCTAGTGAGCAAACTGAAGACCGCCACATTTAGGACACGGGCACCCACAACATATAAAATCTTGTGAGTTCAACTAATGGCCATTCCCCCTTTAGATAAGTTTCTATTTCTCATAAGCTAAGTTTAGGTATTATTTTGGCATTACATCTTTCGGGCTGCGTGCATGGAAATTAATGTACTCATATTTTTTTTGATCTTGGTAATTGCTTGAGGTTACTGACCACATGTTGGGACCTCACAGCAGCCTACCACACAAATTGTTGATCAGAATTTTTTGACTCTTATTTATTCTGTTTGAGGGTTAATCCACAAGTTAATTCCGTTTAACATTTTTAATTTTTTGGTGTTGTAAATTCACTTATTCATTTTATCATATGAAAAACTTATAATTGAGTTACTGATAATTTTTCCAATTTTTTATTTTTTTGTGTTAAAATCATCGAGTTATTTCCATCCCTTTTTACTGTAATAAATCATTTGGAATAGATTATACATTTTGGTATCTTTAACCGCATTATATGAATTTTACCAATTTATACTATGGGACGGGTCAGAAGTGCCCAAGGTGTTGAGAGTAACCTACTCTAGACATAGGTAAGTTGGTATCAGCGAGTGTACGCTCTTTAACTTAGTGCTTTGAAGGTGAAGATCCCCATTTAACTTTACTTTATACTTTTATACTCCACTGTTCCCCTTTTTTTTATTGTCTCTAATTGCATTAACGTAAGATACCTGTCCAGCATCTCACTGGGGTCACTGGGACGGAGTCAAAACAGAGCCTTAGAGTGAGATGACTGTAGCCCTGACAAAGCTAAAGTAGGCCATAAATTATTTCCAATTTAACGTGTGGAGTTCTCCGGCCTCTGGACAGTAAAAATTCCTCCTTTGTATTTAAGAGTGAAGGTTAGTGAACTATGGCAGTAAAATATTAGCAGGGCGTTTGTGTCCCGAGAGTAAGTGCTCATTATCCTCCCCTGTTGAGCTTTGGGTAATTGCCGTAGGGAGACTTTCCTGGACTAAGTTCCCACTCAACCATTTAGATAAAAATTCTCCACACGAGTGGTCCTTCGAACCGGATCTCTCACCTTTGACTTTTGGGTAATTAAATTAACGTAACCTAGCTTGATTAAGCAATAAATACCTCCCTATACCACACTTGCCCACATGCACCAGCCACATTGTAGAAAGTGTAATGCCCAGACTTGAGTTGGAACGAGAGAAGAGTTTTGTAATTTTATAGTATTTGACACACGCTTAAGGAAGACAGTGTAACCAGGTTTATTGGTGAGTTCTGAGACGACAGAACTTTATATATGTTCAGGTCACCGATTTAGGTTGCATGCTGCATGTTTTACTATTAACTTGCGAAGTTCTATGCCCGTCGGTTCATATGATCTGTTCACCTAATTTTGGCATTTAACCAGAAAGCTCCGAGACACTGGAACTAAGGTATATCACTTTCGTTGTTCAGACTTCATTGTTTACTGCTCCAGGCGAGCACCTTTCATTTTGCTCTGTTCGACTTAATTTGCCAATCTACTTTTTCCATAATTTTTGTACCTCGGTTTACCATCCTTTGTGCAAGTGCTGTAATTTTCTTACTAACACCTCTTGTAAGCTTGGTCACAGAACTTTTAGCGCGATATTGCTAAGTCTACAATTTCACGTAGACACTTAAAAAATTTTTAAAGGTCATCTTACCCATGTGTAGCGTATCTTATTTCACTTGTGATTACCACTTGACAAGTGCGTCAATAATTTTACCCTCAGCCTTAGCGTAATTTTGCACTTTTGTCCTTTTTGTGAGAAACTTTTGCGTTTAACCTCTGTGTAAGGAAATCTTTATGTAATGTCCTCTGTTGTGAGTGAGATTTAGTTATCCTTTGCATGAGGTAATTTCAAGTTTAGCCTTAGCACGAGTGGTGTTTGAATTGTTATGCGATTTCCATGTGCTACTAGTCACGTTGAGTAATTTTTTGCGACTATCTAAATTCTATTTGCTTTTGTCATTTTTGTGCTAGCCTATACTGTATAGTTGTAAATTCTCATTGCCATTTACCACACTTTTTCATTGTGCATTTAACCAATCCGTGGTCACTTCTTGTACACACATAGCCGCACAAGTTTCCCAAACCTTTTGAGTAGGGTGTGTTTCCATTCCTCAGACATACCCATAAATCTTAAGAATTTATTTAACTTTGAATTTGCAAACTCCGCACATCCACGGGTTTCATCCAAAATGTCTTTACAAATTCTTAATCTCGGTAACCCTCCAAAACCTCAGGCTGAAGCTCTCAGCTTGGAGGAACTAAACTCACGGCTTGAGCAACAGGAAGTCGATTTCAAATTTCTATGTGAGGACGCAGATCTGGCCCTCCATAGCCTAAGTTCAGTAGATCTTTCACGCATGACGTCCCCTGGGTTGGATCACTTTAGCGTTCACATCGGAGGCATCAGGGACAAACTTGATGAATACAAACAGTTTTGGCGGTCTCATTATAAACATCCGACCGTTATGGCGAATTACCCAATGCTGGTTGACTATGCAAAACGAATTGAAACGGCCTTCAGTAGCATTGTGTTCCATAAGTCCACTGGTGACCAAGCCCAGAATCAAACACCTGGCGCAAACCCGCATACTGTTTATGTGTCCGTTGCCTCTGAGCCTGATCCCCCTATCTTCGAAGGACGTAGGGAACGTTGGACGGGTTGGTGGAGCCTTTTCCGTCAAACCATACACGAATCTCCCAAATATTCCCCAGCGGATAAGTACAAGATCCTTTTACGGTGCCTAAGAGGACCAGCCCGGCGTCTTGCTGGAAACAGGATCTGGACAGAGGGTTTGTACGAGAGGACCATCGCTAACCTTGTCCAGGAGTACGAATCCCCTGATCTTGACCATCATTTGCTGCGCAAGAAGCTCTTTAGTATGAGTCCCCCGGCGGATGATGGCCCTGACCTCAGACAGTTTCTGATGGAGTGGAACAATGCTGAGGAAGAATACGTGCAAGTGACCAAAGCCCCCTTCTCCGAAGATCTGTTGGAGCATGCCATCCTGAGTAAGCTAAACCCCACTCTCTTGGAGACAGTTTATCGCCGTTACAATAGTACGTCTGTGTCTTAACAAGAGTTAAAGGACGGACTATACAAACATGCACGCACAAAGGAGCTAGCCAAACTGTTGACGGAGCCAAGCAAAGACCGGCTTCCTGTTAAACCTCCTAACTCTGGAGTAAACAGCAATTCAACTACAAAATTGGCTAAGCCCTTCCCTAGAACAACCAGTGATGCTCTTAAGCCGAAGACACCATCCACACCAACCCAAAACCCAGCAAAACCCACTCAGAAGCGTGCACCGGAGCCGGCCAGAGCTCCCCCATCAGCAGGTAACCCTGTTTGGTACAATTGTGTTTTCTGTGACCACAATGGTCACTCATCTACAAAATGCCCCCGGTTCCCCGATTCAAATAGTCGATTAACGCGGTTAAACCAACTAGGCTGTTGCACTAAATGTTTTTCGACGCAACATGTTGCCCGTGATTGCTCCGCCCATGTTTCATGCCAGAACTGCCAACGTGGTCACAAATTGCCTCTCTGCCCTAACATCTTGACCGTGGGTCACCAACCTGATGGGCCAAGAGCAGACCCACCTTCTGTTCAACTTAATCATATAGCCTCGAGTGAGACTGAGCAAACCAACAAGGCGAATGAAATAAACCCTGCTGTTCTACCCACCTTCACTGGCGATCTAATAAATGGAAAACTTAAACACACCACCCGAGTTTTCCTGGATTGTGGTGCCCAACGCACATTTGTTCATCTCAATGTAGTC
Source organism: Palaemon carinicauda (assembly GCF_036898095.1). Classification (NCBI taxonomy): domain Eukaryota; kingdom Metazoa; phylum Arthropoda; class Malacostraca; order Decapoda; family Palaemonidae; genus Palaemon; species Palaemon carinicauda. The sequence goes on from NC_090740.1 coordinate 59,752,335, forward strand.
AAGTCACTGAACCTTGCTCCTGTCGGAAAAATCGTGTTCCGACTCAACTCGTTCAACATGGACGAACCACCTCAATGTTCAGACTTGGTACAGTTCAATTTGAAAATTGGTCGCCGCAAGCATAAGGTCGTTGCCATTGTGAACCTGAACGTGGGGAAGAACATAATGACGCCTGGATATACCCATGCAGTTCGCACTCTAGAGGCTAGTGGTGTACGTCTTGCAGACAGGCAGCCAGATGACAATGCCACTGGCATAGAGATCATCCTCGGAGCCATTTACCTTCCCCGGCTCCTCAAGCGCACTCACAACATCAAGGGTGTCAACTTGTTCAGTACACCAGGTGGATATGTGGTTCGGGGAGAGCTGCCAGATTGGTCACGGGAAGGGACAGAACCCCCAGAGGTTGATAGTCTGTCGCTCACACTAAACCACATCAGCGTAACAGACCCTGTGGGAGTAGAGCCCCCCGTCGAGAATCTTTGGAAACTCGATGCTGTGGGCATAAGCAATGAACCCTTCAGCCATCTTGAGGCACAGGCCGTTGATCTCTTCAAGCGTAGTACACGGTACGCAAACGCAAGATACACGGTGCAACTACCCTTCAAGAGTGATAGCCGACCAGAGATAAATTTTGGTAGGGCTTTTGCCCAGCTGATGTCCCTTAAAAAATCTAAGGACCCTCAGTTATTCATCAAGTACCAGGCCATCCTTGACGAGTATATAAAGGAGGGCTTTATCGAGCCGGTCGAGCTAGAACCTCATAATGACGGACAAATGCACTACCTACCCCATCATCCTGTCTTCAGAAGTTCCACCTCCACACCGATGCGTATAGTATTCAATGCCTCGGCTAAATCGGGACCAAATTCAAGGTCTCTGAATGAATCCTTGTACACCGGCCCAAACTTGGCCTCAAAAATTCCGTCCATGATCCTCCGGTTTAGGGAAAAGCCATTTGGTTTGACGGCAGACATCTTTAAGGCTTTCCTGCGGATTGAGATCGCTCAGGAACACCGTGATTACTGTCGGTTTCTTTTCTTTAAGGACTCCAGTATGTCCGAAGTTGTTGCGTACCGCTTCAAAATGGTCCTGTTTGGGGCCACCTCAAGCCCATATTTGCTCAACCAGACAATCCAACACCACCTGGATGCTCAAACGAGCAGTCTTGCCTCACAGCTTAAAACAAGCTTCTACGTTGACAACTTTCAACGTTGCTACGACTCGCCCACGGACATCCTTAGCGAAAGACAGTCCATAGAAAAAATTATGCTGGAAGCCAACATGCCCCTTGCCAAATGGACCACTAATGCCCCCATCTCGGGAGACTTCACCGAAACGGGCCCCCAAGATTACCTCGGTCTGGACTGGAACACCGCTGACGACACATTAGCCGTCAAGCTCCCCTCAGAACTGATGTTAGAGGACTACTCACACGTCAACACCAAAAGGAAGGTTGTCTCTCTGTTTTCTTCCATCTACGACCCTATTGGCCTGATCTCGCCAGTCACTATCCTCGCAAGCTCTTCATTCAGAAACTCTGGATGATGGATCAGAGTTGGGATTCCCGCCTTAGCGAAGAATTGATCCGCGAGCTCGGTGCCATTCTTAAAAAATATAAGGGTCTCGAGAACATTAAGGTGCCTCGAAATGCACATCAGGGTCACCAGGCTGCATTACATGTGTTTGTAGACGCCTCGAAGCAAGCCTTTGGAGTGGCTTCCTACGTGGTCACAATCGAAGGTAAATGCCAGCTCCTCAAAGCCAAGGCACGAGTTACTCCTAAACGTATGCTGGAATTGGACGAGAGTCAGTCCATTCCCAAGCTTGAGTTGACTGCACTCCTGTTTGGATGCCGACTAGCCCAGTATCTGATAGAATTACGTCCAGAAACATACGTCTCTACGACAGTGTGGTCCGATGCCTCCACGGCCCTGCAGTGGGTACACAGCCGGCAGAGCACGTCCCCATATGTTCTTAATAGGGTTGAGGAGATAAACCGTATAAGGTTGAACTGTCGGTTGCTTCTCAAGCATGTCCCTATGTGCTGCAATCCCGCCGACCTGCCGTCGCGGGGAGTAGCCGCCAAAGTCGTCCTCAAATCCAACTTATGGCTTCATGGACCAGCCTGGCTGATCGACGTCTCAGCTTACCCAGACCAAAGCAGATTCCCTACTGAATGAGAGATAAAAGCCTGTCCCATCAAACTTTTGCCACCGCAAACTCAAAAATTTGCTCATTTCTCATCTCTTGATGAGGCAGTTAGGAGCTATGCAGCCTTGCTGCGCCTGACGAGCAGATGGGCCGAGCACAAATTCCCCCATTTAGTCCACAGGTTCCCACGAAGACCACTTACTGCCATCATTCGGGTGTCACAGGGGGCCAGTTACCCCCAAATATTACGACAATTGCAAGGTAAACCCGCCTTGTTGACGTCCGATGAACGAGCCTTTATAGGACAACGGAATCCCTATATTGACAATAACGGTGTTCTAAGAGGTCGTTCCCGCCTCAGTGATGCACCCCCGGAGTCCGGCTACATGGACCCCATTCTCCTAGAGTCCCACTGTGCTCTCTGGAGACTTATTGTTGAGCACTGGCATGAAGTGCTGCTGCACTGTAACACCTCCACTCTTCTTGTTCACTTGCGCAAGGAATTTTGGGTTCCCCGAATGTGCCAGCAAGTGAAGAAGATTCTCAAACGGTGCATACATTGCAAAAGAGTACAAGGCCAGCCGTACCCAACACCACCGTTACCTCCAGTTCACCCTAACCGCCTCAATGCTGAGGTCCCTTTCAGGGTAATTGGACTGGACTACACTGGCGGCTTCAAAGTACACCGTTCACATGTGGATATGGTCTACGTACTTCCGTTTTCCTGCGCTGCCACGCGGGCGGTAGCTTTAGAAACTACTACTTCCTTGACAGTTGTGGAACTAGTCCAAGCGATACGAAGGTTCGCTGCCCGATTTGGGATGCCCCAGTGCCTTGTGTCCGACAATGCCTCAACCTTTCAAGCTGGTCAGACACTCTTGACAGAACTCATGCAACACCCTGTTATCGACGGGTTCAAACAGGCCCACAACCTCACTTGGAAGTTCATCACTCCTCGAGCTCCGTGGCAAGGAGGGTTTTACGAGCGCTTGATTGGGTTTACCAAACTCAACTTGCGCATAGCCACTTACCGTTGCCACCCTACGTATGATGAGTTTGTGACCTTGGTCCGAGAAGTAGAATGCGTGGTGAATGATCGGCCTCTAACATATCTGGATGCTGATGACCCCACTGATACGCCTTTGACCCCAAGCCACCTACTCCATGGTCGAACCCTCTCATTGGCACCTCAAGTCCACCTGGCTGACTTGACTGATCCTACTTTTCGAGAAGGGGACATCCTCTGCAAAGATTACCAGAAGCTGACCAACATGCTGCAAACATTCCTGAAGAGGTGGAAGTACGACTATGTCAGTTCCCTTCGAGAACGACACCAGAAGTCTAGTCGCCTCCACCCGAACATCCCTAGAGTTGGAATTTATGCTTGTTGATTCTGGACGAGGTCAATCGAGAGGAGTTCCCTTTGACCCGTATACTCGAAGTATACCCAGGGCGAGATGGACACATCAGAACAGTCATGGTCCGCCCCGCAAATGGAGAGTATGTACGTCCAGTCAACAGACTCATACCTTTGGAGGTTAACAAAAATGGCCAAACACCATCGGAACCAAGTGAGGAGGAACCTCCTAACACCCCTCCTCTCGAAAATCTCGACTGTCCTCCTAGAGACCAACTGGCCGAGAGAAATGATAGGACCACAGCCGATGCTAGGTCTCCTGTAGTCATCGCGGCGCCCCGCCCCGACAGACCTACACGGGCCTCTGCTGAACGTGCACGAGCCCTATTCCAGGAGATCTTGTAGTAGCTTTACATAGTCTTCATCAACCATGTGAAGGACTGCTGAAGTTCTGATTTGTCCTTCCCTCCGCTTTTATCTTGCAGTTGTAGTTACCTTTTTGTACTAAGTCACAGTTAATTCTGTTTTACTTCCGCTTGTAATCATACCACTTTTGTATGACTCTCGCTTGTAAATCGTACTTCGCACTCATCTTGTACGCGGTTGCGGTTCAACTTAATGCCAATTGCTGACATAGCATAGCGCAACTAATCACATTCATTCTTTATTCATTTAGTATACTCATCTCATATACTAACATCTAACCCATATTGCATTAGTCTACACTAACCCTTCTCCTTTTTCCTCCCTTTATCCCCAGGGTGTGAAGAATTTTCTTCACTACTCTTCTTCTTCATAGTTTATACGTAGACTTTGTTATTGTTCGTAACGTCACGACAGGGAAAAATGTGAGTAATGTGTCTTTCTTAAGCAAGTGTCCCAAGATTAATACTTTTGTGTTTTTGTATTCATTATTCTACCTTAAGTATTTAGGTATTTTAATCTCTTAACTACAACTCAAGTCTGCTAGTCTAGGAGGTATGGTTGTCCACACACGTAAGCCCGACTTGCTAAATTACCTTTTAGTTTCAATTTTTATTCTGTATGCCAGATGTTTAGAGTTAGGATTATCTTTGCCCCCTGGAGTTGCAAGATTTCTCCTTGTATTCTAAATAAGTGAATTGCTTAAAATTCACAAGTCATGTATTTCAAGCCTGTCCTAAATGAGAGTTGGCACCTCAAGACCGTAGGCCTACGCATCAAGATACGCTTTTTTGGGGGGAAGGAAGGAGAACGCAGCTGACCTCACAAACATACAGGCCACGGTACTAAATGGAGCTGCCAAGTCAGGCTCCAATGTCAACCTCGTGCTCCCACTCTCCATCGCTAGCCTGTCCCCTTACACCATAACTAACCAAGATTACGTAGAGGAGGTCAAGCAGATAACCAGTGTCAGTGCAAAGCTGCTAATTCTACTGCACGTCTGTTCCAGTCTTTGGGGCTAGTTGGAGGGGACCGTTGACTCTGCAAAATAAGTGCTGAAGGCCTAGTGAGCAAACTGAAGACCGCCACATTTAGGACACGGGCGCCCACAACATATAAAATCTTGTGAGTTCAACTAATGGCCATTCCCCATTTAGATAAGTTTCTATTTCTCATAAGCTAAGTTTAGGTATTATTTTGGCATTACATCTTTCGGGCTGCGTGCATGGAAATTAATGTACTCATATTTTTTTTGATCTTGGTAATTGCTTGAGGTTACTGACCACATGTTGGGACCTCACAGCAGCCTACCGCACAAATTGTTGATCAGAATTTTTTTACTCTTATTCATTCTGTTTGAGGGTTAATCCACAAGTTAATTCCGTTTAACATTTTCAATTTTTTGGTGTTGTAAAGTCACTCATTCATTTTATCATATGAAAAACTTATAATTGAGTTACTAATATTTTTTCCAATTCTTAATTTTGTTGTGTTAAAATCATCGAGTTATTTCCATCCCTTTTTACTGTAATAAATCATTTGGAATAGATTATACATTTTCGTATCTTTAACTGCATTATATGAATTTTACCAATTTATACTATGGGACGGGTCAGAAGTACCCAAGGTGTTGAGAGTAACCTACTCTAGACATAGGTAAGTTGGTATCAGCGAGTGTACGCCCTTTAACTTAGTTCTTTGAAGGTGAAGATCCCCATTTAACTTTACTTTATACTTTTATACTCCACTGTCCCCCTTTTTTTTATTGTCTCTAATTGCATTGACGTAAGATACCTGTCCAGCATCTCACTGGGGTCACTGGGACGGAGTCAAAACAGAGCCTTAGAGTGAGATGACTGTAGCCCTGACAAAGCTAAAGTAGGCCATAAATTATTTCCAATTTAACGTGTGGAGTTCTCCGGCCTCTGGACAGTAAAAATTCCTCCTTTGTATTTAAGAGTGAAGGTTAGTGAACTAAGGCAGTAAAATATTAGCAGGGCGTTTGTGTCCCGAGAGTAAGTGCTCATTATCCTCCCCTGTTGAGCTTTGGGTAATTGCCGTTGGGAGACTTTCCTGGACTAAGTTCCCACTCAACCATTTAGATAAAAATTCTCCAAACACACACACACACACACACACACACATATATATATATATATATATATATATATATATATATATAATTTCCATCTGACATTGAGATCGAACCCTTATCTCATGAAATGAAAGGCGATATCGCTATCAATCCATTTATTTTTATTTTTTTATCTTTTTTTTGAGCAGCTGCTGGCATGATTTATAGCGCCCTTGCCTCTCATCATTTAAACACGGTTAGACATCTCACTACCCACCCACCAACATTGTGACGGCGCCGAGTAAGGGTGTGAACTCAAAGGCAGAATGGAAACGACTCAGTTATATTATTGTGGAACACTCTCCTTATATACAAAACCTCAAGGTAACAGGACATAACAAGTTCACAAGACAGACAATATTACAGAGGAAAAACCAGACAGGAATTTTCATGTTCGTTTTAGTGCGAGGGAGGAGCGAAGATACAAGCATAATATATACAAAAGGAATTATGTACAATTGTGTGAAACACAGGTTTGTACATGGCTTCCCCCCCTAAAAATGACATACTGTACATGTTAAATAGGGCGCCCTTATCTAGAGAGGCGAACTGTAGGCGGGTCATCTGGCAGAAGATAAGCAGGTTTTAGACAATCAATGGAGACCCAGTCTTCTTTGCCCCGAATGTTTAGGAGGAATGCTTTCGGACAGCGTTGGATCACAAGGAAAGGGCCCGTGTAAGGGGGAGTTAGTGGTGGCTTGCTGGTGTCGTTGCGCAGGAAGACGTGCGTTGCAGAGTGCAAGTCCGTTGGTATGTGATGCTTCGCTGGGGGCTTGTAAGTCTGGCGGCACGGAGTAAATTTTACCACGACGTGATGTATGCGCTGGAGATCGTCGGAGGAGGTTGTAGAAGGAAAAAACTCGGCAGGGACGACCAACGGGTCGCCATACACCATTTCGGCTGCCGAGACGTCGAGGGCGTCTTCAGGAGTGGTCCTTAGTCCAAGGAGGACCCAGGGAAGCTGAGTAAACCAGTTGCAATCCTTGCAGCGGGACATCAAAGCTGCTTTGAGGGTGCGATGAAAACGTTCAACCATTCCATTGGCAGCGAGGTTGTAGGCCGTTGTCTGATGTAGAGTGATGCCCAGGAGATTTGCTAATGACGTCCATAATTGAGAGGAGAAATTGGGTTCCCCTGTCAGAAGTAATATGCTCAGGGATACCGAATCATGAAATCCATCCAGAGAGTAAGGCAGATGTACATGAGGCGGACGTTGCAGTTTCCATGGGAATGGCTTCAGGCCAACGAGTGGAGCGGTCGATGACGGTAAACAGGTAACGATGTCCTTGTGATGTGGGTAGGGGGCCTACAACGTCGACGTGAATGTGTGCGAAACGACGCTGAGGTTGAGGAAAGGTGCCCACTCCTGAATCCGTGTGTCTATGTACTTTGGAAGTTTGGCAAGAAGTACAGGCACGGACCCAATCCTTAGCATCCTTAGAAATGCCGTGCCAAATGAACTTTGCCTTCAGCAGCTGTGCAGTAGAACGGCACGAGGGATGTGAAAGGCCGTGGATGAAATCAAACACCTGTCGGCGCATGGGAGCAGGAATCCAAGGTCGCGGTCTACCAGTACTGACGTCACAGAGGAGGGTGGTGTTGGAGTCTTCGAGGGGAAAATCCTCCCAACGGAGGGACGTGCAGGATGTCCTACAAGCTTGATACTCTGGATCCTGTTGTTGGGCTTCAGCCAGGGTGTTGTAATCCAATCCCAGTTGAACGGCAGCCAACGTGTTTCTTGACAGGGCATCGGCAAAGAGATTCATTTTCCCAGGGACGTATTGGAGGGTGCAATTGTATTCAGCCACGGCAGAGAGATGTCGGCGTTGACGGGTGGACCAGGCGTCAGACTGTCGAGTGAAGACGTGCACCAGAGGCATGTGGTCTGTGCGAATGACGAAGGGCGTACCTTCTAAGAAATGGCGAAAGTGACGGACAGCCAAGTGCACCGCCAGCAATTCTCGATCGAAGGTAGAATAACCCGATTCTGCCTTGGACAGTTTTCTGCTGAAGAAGGCCAATGGGCGGGGCGAGCCTTTGACCACCTGCTCGAGTACTGCACCAATAGCAACGTCGCTGGCATCGGTGGAGAGAAGGAGAGGGGCGTGTGGGATAGGAAAAGTGAGAGCCGCAGCAGTTGATAGGGCCTTCTTTGCATTGCAGAAGGCTGCTTCTTGAAGGGGACCCCACTTCAAGTCCTTTGGCTTGCCCTTGAGGGAGGCATAGAGGGGAGCAAGAGTGGCGGCAATGGCTGGCAGAAAACGGTGATAATAGTTGATCATGCCCAAGAATTCCTGCAGAGCTTTGACGGTCGAGGGCGTGGGGAAATTCTGAACGGCTGCTACCTTCTCAGGGAGGGGATGGACTCCTTTAGGAGTGATACGGTGCCCTAAGAACGACACTTCGTTGGCGCCAAAGGTACACTTGTCGTACCGGACTACAAGGCCGTTTTGTTGCAGGCGGTCGAGCACGATGCGCAGGTGACGGAGGTGTTCCTCTTTTGAGGATGAGAACACAAGTATGTCGTCCACATAACATACACAGAAAGGGAGGTCCCCTAAGATGCCATCCATGAGACGTTGAAACGTTGCCCCAGCATTACGAAGGCCAAAACAAGAGTAATTGAAGGTGTATGTGCCAAACGGAGTGGTGATGGCGGTCTTGGGGATGTCTTCTGGGTTCATAGGCACCTGATAATACCCCTTCAGGAGGTCGAGCGTAGAGAAAACCTTCGCTTTGTGCAGGTAGGAGGTTACATCGGCAATGTTTGGGAGGGGGTATTGATCCGGTTCTGTTTGCATGTTCAGGCGCCTGTAATCCCCGCACGGACGGAGGGAGCCGTCTTTCTTCAGAACGATGTGTAAGGGTGACGACCATGGGCTGGAGGCCTTTTGGCAAAGGCCCATTTTCTCCATTTCGGCGAACGTCTGTTTGGTGGCTGCCAATCGTTCTGGTGCCAGACGTCTGAATTTTGCGAAGACTGGGGGTCCCGTCGCCTTGATATGGTGATAAATACCGTGCTTGGCAGGAACCGTGGGCGTTTGGCGAAGTTCTGGACGGAAAACTTCCGGGTACGACGTGAGGAGGTAGGCGTAGGCATCCGTGGGTGCGCTGATGTGGAGAGCTTGGTTAGAGGGGGCGGGTTGAAGAGGTGTCGGCAAGTACGAGTCTGCGTTGACCAATCGTCGGTGGGGACATCGTCACTCCGGGGTCACCAATGTGACGGCGCCGAGTAAGGGTGTGAACTCAAAGGCAGATTGGAAACGACTGAGTTATATTATTGTGGAACACTCTCCTTATATACAAAACCTCAAGGCAACAGGACATAACAAGTTCACAAGACAGACAATATTACAGAGGAAAAACCAGACAGGAATTTTCATGTTCGTTTTAGTGCGAGGGAGGAGCGAAGATACAAGCATAATATATACAAAAGAAATTATGTACAATTGTGTGAAACACAGTTGGTACAACATCCAGCCCTTGACTATTTCCCGTCATCCTTTGATCTTGTTGTTCCTTACTGACTACTGTAGGCTATGAAAGTGACAAGAATTCCTGAATTTAGATATTGGTTAAATTAGTATTTTTTATTTTATTGATTAATTATTTTTGAAGGTGTCAGTCAGCTGATTGCCTTAGCCCTGGTGATTGTCTACAAATACTTATCGACGTAAAGAAATGTCATATAAAAACGAATCCTACTACCATTAGTCTTTAGTATATAAAATCCTTTTCAAAAGTTATTTGATGAATAAGCAGTCAATTTTACTGCCTAGTTTATTTAATACGTACGCTATCAAACTATCATACGTTGTCAGTAAAGAATGAAGTATATATTTAATGCACTATTTTGTTCCTAAAGTGACCTCATGTCAAAGAAAAATTTTAATCCTAATTAAAGGAAAGAAGTTTAGTAATTACTCTTTACAGAACAGCTGCCATAGGGACCATAAATTGGGGTGCTGAGACTAGGTCAGTTACTAGCTCTATTATTTTTCCTATCTGTAATATTTTCTTTTTCGTTTCCATTGTTATTGTATGTCGTTTCTTAAGTCCCTTCCATAAGGGGTAAATGCAAGGCGGGTGCTCTGAATTGGCTGTAATTCTTTAGCTTTGAAACATTTATACAAGATCAAACAGTCTAAGGCAGGCGAACCTTTAACTTGGATGACACGTCAGATAGAAGGCACGGAAGGTCGTCGTCAAAATCAGAGTTAATATAGTATTGACCGTGGTCAGAGTTATAACAGCCAAAGTGTTCTAGGGCGTTAGTCAGGCTCCCATTCAATGTCTCAACAACGGGCACGGGCATTTCACGGTTTCCTCCTCTATGAATTTTGCACTTGTGATTGTCATCCACCCACAGTGTCTGGTAACAGTGTGTGCCCGACGGTCATTTGCCCCTCTTGTGGAAGGGCCTTTAACAACATCGGAGGTATCACCACAATCTTGATCCTGAAATCAGACGTCTGAATTGTCAATAAAAAATTACGCACATATGAATAACCAAATAAAGTTGAATAAGCAGAACAAATTGTTAAGAGACCAGACATGTAACTGATGCAGATATGGATAAA
>NC_090740.1:59767982-59792982 GCF_036898095.1 Palaemon carinicauda
ATCAACATTAGGAACAATATTTTCTACTTTGGGGCCCAAAATTTTAAATTATGACCCAGAGGTCGTAGAATATCTAAAATATCATTATTGCCTTTTTCTTAAAAATGGTTAAGATTCTCTCTTCACATCCAATATTTTTACTGGCAGGGAAGAAGGCTGGTACTTCCATCTGTCGGATCTGAATGTTTTGTGTCAAATGAAAGAAATAATCCCTGTTAGCTGTTCAAGGCATTTCGGATTGAATTATATTTATATCACCAATTTTGAAGTCGGTGATTTCCATTTGAGGAGAAAGTAATGTATCGTTTCCAAGAGCATCATCACGTAGATCATGGATGAACTGAATTAATACTCTGCGTTTTTCCGTGACATTAACACATACACCAATGGCAACAGTCGACTCCTCTCATGTGGCCCAGTGGGAACATTAATTGTATACAGTTACTCGAAATCAGTAAGAACGGTTTCAAATGTCCCACCCATTATCCAAAATAGAGCATATCCTTGCTTCCGATATTAGGTACTGTACAATAGAAGAATCCAGTGAACTACATACGTTTTGAATTATTTAGCAAGATTTATCACCTGTTTGAATAGGTCGTTGTTTTGTGTTATTACATTTCAATACATCGATTTGACTGGATTCAGCAGATGTACAAGCATGGTCTCTTTCTCGTGTTAGAATATGATTGGTATTTTCACAGTCAGTTACACGAGTTTCTTTGCATGGTCTGTTTTCTCATCTCCAAACAAAAGATTTATTTATTAATTGTTTTTTTAAGTTTCTTTGTGCACATTGTAAACACTTAGACATTTCCAAGCAGCTTTTCCTTTTCTCTTTGGGTTTTAAGAATTTCCCACACAGGAAACTCCATAAGGTGAATAAACTAACAATGTAAAAGTAAATTTTCCCTGTTAGGCCCCTGGGCTTATAGCATCCTGATTTTCCAACTAGGCCTGTACCTTAAGAAGTAATGATAATAATAATAATAATAATAATAATAATAATAATAATAATAATAGTAATAATAATAATAATAATAATAATAATAATAATAAATATCGAAGATTTTATGACTTTTCAGAATCAAGTAATAAGAAAATTTTATACTTAAACATCACTTAGATAAAACTATAGTTAGACCAGTTCACCTTGGAAACTCCATGACGAAGCGCTTAAGCGAATAAACAAAATGATGTAAAAATAAACATTGAAAAACTATGAATGCTTCTAGAACCAAGTAATAAGGCAATTTGCATAACTATATTTAGACGAAATTCGCATTGGACCAGTTGGTATTAGACCAATCGTTTTTAGACCAATAATCTGACACAGAAATAAATATGCACATCTCTCTAGTTATAAACACACACGTCCATATATTAATGTGTATGAAACCACATATATATAAAAATACACTAACATGTTTGATCATTAATACGTATATAGGTAGGCTATATAATGACACTCGAACACTATAGAAAACATAGTGTGTATATATATATATATATATATGTGTGTGTGTGTGTGTGTGTATTTATATATATGTATATACATATATATATATATATATATATATTTATATATATATATGTATATACATATATATATATATATTTATATATATATATATATATATATATGTATATATATATATTTATATATATATGCAATAAACTACAATGAAAAATAAAATACTAAGCATATCTTGATCTGTCTCGTATCTACGACTTCATCAAAAGGACTTCTAATGGATAGAGATGTTTGCAATACATATGGTGCATTCAGACTACAACCATATATACAAACATTTATAAAACAGAGCATCAGAAATTTATGCGAGCTATATTTACAACAAGAGCCGCCTTCGTTGTCGAACCTCATATTCCATTAGTCGACGTAGGCGCGACTTTACTATCCAGGTCTTTGTAAACCTTACACAGTAACCTAAACATTCTGTTTAATAACAAGAGTTTGTAATAAAGGATTTTGCATATTTGTATGAATGTTCAATCTCTCAATATACCATGTAAATTGTAAAATTCTCTATCAATAAATCAGACCTCTAGTAGGTGAAACCGCAGAGACGATACCGGTCAGGATTCTCTCGGAATTTCAATATTCCCTTGAGGTTATATCATCTTAGCAACACGCGTTCCTGTGAGTTTTACTCAAATACATTGACATATTTTCAAACGCACTTATACACATACACATACACACACACACACATATATATATATATATATATACAGTATATATATATATATATATATGTATGTATGTATGTATGTATGTATGTTTATATATATATATATATATATATATGTATATATATATATATATATATATTACTTATCAGTCACAAAACTGCACGTGACATATATTAAAGGGTAAAATCCACAGGAAACAGGAAAGGAAAAGACCAGGTACCAAGCGCTTTCGTGTATTACGTACACTTCTTCAGGGTAGCCTACCCTGAAGAAGTGTACGTAATACACGAAAGTGCTTGGTACCTGGTCTTTTCCTTTCCTGTTTCCTGTGAATTTTACCCTTCCATATATATATATATATATATATACAGCTAATGATATATATATATATATATAACAGCTAATGATATATATATATATATATATACATATGTATATATATATATATATATATATATCATTAGCTGTTACTACTCCACAGTAGAACAAAGGCCTCAGACATGTATGTCCACTTATGTCTGTTTATGGTCTTGCTATGCCAGTCTACACCGACAAACATTCTTAGTTCGTCAATTCATAGTCTTCTCTTTCCTCCCCTGCTTATTTTACAATCTCTAAGGATCCATTCTGTTATTATTAATGTCCCTCTATTATCTGCGATTCTCCTTATATCCCCTGCCCATGTCCATTTCTTTTTCTTAGATGTTGTTAGAATATCCTCTACTTTAGTTTGCTTTCGTATCTATGTTGATATTTTTCTGTCTCTTAGTGTTACCCTCATCATTATTCTTTCCATTGCTCTTTGAGTTGTAACTACGTTATGTTTTAAGTCCTCAAGTTTCTGATGTATAAGTAACGTTTTTAAAAAAAGGGGAATTTTACTTTTCATAATATTTAGTTTACCAAAACACTTCTATCCCATGTTTATCCTTCTTCTAATTTCTATGGAAATGTCTTGTGGGAAAACTTACTGTCTGTCCATGTGTGTATATTTATTGATAAGCTCTTGAGATTCGTCCATGACTCTTATTTGTTATCTCGGCATTTTCATATAACACTGTCTTAGTTTTACTCATTTCAATTTTCTTATCTTCATATCGACTATCCCTTTGTTTCAACCAGAAAAAATAACCAGTATTACATCTATCATCTTGCTGCAATGTTATCTATCAAACTGTTTTGTTCACTATGGTCTCTCTTTTATTATATGAAAACACACACAAACGTACAAGATAATATCTATCTATCTATCTATCTATCTATATATATATGTATATATATATATATATATATATATATATATATACTGCAAATTGGAATGGCCGTATGCAACTCTCGGTTCTCCTTTTCAAGGTACATTGATACTCTAAAATTGAAACTGGTGACTACTAATATTATCTGCATCGTTTTAGTATTCTATTTTATAAAATCTTAGTCATAGTTTCTTGTGGATCTAGATGCAAGTGGAAAAAATAAGTTACCATTGAAAATTGAGATGGGGGAATTCTATTCTTACTAGTCATCTATTTTTATTTTTTTTAAACTTTATTCTAATACCTTTTTACTGTCGATAATAACCACAGTTTTGCGCTTCAATCTAATCGAAACTGAAGTTATCAGTCTATTTTTACTATTATGCCGTTTACCTTTGAAAACCTTTTGGATGTAACAACGATTAAATTGCAATTAAATATCATCATAAAATTTTGTTCTGTATTACTGATTATTTTCATCACAATAATATATCAGGGCTCTGCTAAAAAGTTAACATGAATATACATTTCCGATTAAGAATATTAAACTAACAAAATATTTCTGAAGCTTAATATTCGGTGCTTTGTCGAGAGAGATAGCACAGTTAGTGAAAAAAATACTAATTAGAGATTGATAAAAAAATTGTTGCGAAGTCAATTGCAAGGCAATTAAAAATAAACAACTGTATGCTGAAGTCCAACTGCAATTAGACAAAAACAGTTTTAGATCAATTAAAAAGTCTTCTAAAAGTAAACTCTAAAACATATTAGAATTGCTCAAACAATTTGGATAAATCTACGCTCCAAAATTTTCACGGATAGGCATTCAAAAGGAAAACGGATCAGTTTCCAATTTTTTCATGGTTTTTTGCTTTGTCATTTAGGATTCAAAAGGTAATCAAACACATGACCTTGTTGCAAGAACTCAGTTTGGTTTATAGTGAAAAAAAGAAAGAAAATCCTTGAAAACAGCTGATTCAACGGTCTTACTGGACCGGAATATAATTCCTTCCTTCTATTACTGCGGACGGTTATTTGATTAGCTTTGCCGTGACCTCGATGGAGTGCAAAAAATGCTGTTCCCCTATCATGGTTCATTTGAGTTTCCAACTTTGAGTGTGTATATATATATATATATATATACACGCACACACACACACACACACATATATATATATATATATACATATACATATATATATATATATATATATAATTAAACAATATCTATGGGAATTTCAGATTATATTCGCACTTTTAGATTAAATTTTAGATAGCAGTCCCATATGCATATAGTTTTCACTATATTATCAGAGGAGCGATAATTTTATAAGATTATATAAAAATATTTCATTTGAAAAGATATTTCAATCACGCCATCAATTTTGAAAACAACAGAAAAATCTGTAAATTAGAAGCTACATTTTAAAATAAGAATCAATGAGTAATTTAAAGGTACCGTGGTTGTATTGATTCAATCGTGCAAGTATTAATTGTATCTTGAAAATAATTGTAATTGTCATTGATGCACAAAATAAATGTTATTTGGATAAAAATGTTTTAACCATTAGATCCTTCCCAGAATTCGGTCAGACTCACAGTCCCATGTGGAATAGCTGTTCGGGAATTAATCCATCCTTTAACAAAGCCGGGAAGGAGAGCCCAGTGACTGTGATTGGTCGAGAGAGATACGAGGATACAAATCAGCCGTTCTGATTGGATCGATGAATTAGGGCAACATAAAACAGAACGCCTTATTAGCTGACAATCAAGTTGGATATATCAAAGGAAACCGGAAAGAGAGAGGGACACGGATGGGAAAGGGAAATATAAGGAAAAAGGATCATGGAGAAAATGGGATGAAGAAAACAAGATGAACGAATATAAACTAAAAAAAAAAAATGGAGAATTAGAGAACTTTATGAAATATGAAAGAACGCGATGTAAAATTAGAATAAAAGTAAGACTATGGAAATTCACAAGAATATCATATAAATGAGGCGTTCACTATAGTAAGGGTTTATCACTTAATCGTATGCATTATAAAGGAATGGGATGTATATGAAATCTAGCGAGCTGTTAAAAAAATTTAAAACTTTTGAGCCGATATAAAAAGATAAATAATAACAAGATAAATTGAGAAGAAAAAAGCGGATAAATATAAAACCTTTTACTAAGGTATGTGAATACCCTAACATTTACTCCATCCCCCTTCACCCATAATTTGCAGGGGGATAAAAATTGGATAAGAAATAACTGCAGAAGGAATGAAATAGAGCCAAGAAAATGGGAAGACTGAGAAATATGGGAATATGAAAGTTGCCCTCCTCTCTCCTCTCTTCTTTCTTCACTTCTAGTTCCTGGCAGTAAAATATTACTGTAAGACTAAAAATGAGAATTGCAAAGGAGAACGCAGGGTAAGAATGTAATGGATGTACTGGAGGATAAAGAAATCTGACTGTGATTAGCAACGAGACGCTTGGGGAAGGTTTTTTTTTTTTTCGTTAACAACGATGAGATAAAGAATAGAGAGAGAGAGAGAGAGAGAGAGAGAGAGAGAGAGAGAGAGAGAGAGAGAGAGAGAGATTATGTTTGAGGATGAATAATTACCGTAAAGGCATTACACAGGATGTATAAAGAAAATTGAAAAAAAAGCTATATACAAAGTCGATACCTTAATAACAAGGAGAGAGAGAGAGAGAGAGAGAGAGAGAGAGAGAGAGAGAGAGAGAGATTGACTGATTGATTTGAGGTTTTCTGGCATCCTAACATCTAAGGTCATTTACGCCGATATCATTTATTGTAAATAAAAAAAGATATTCAATTAAAGCCATAAAATCAAAGATGACATTTCAAAAGTTAAATATCTTTCAGAAGAAATGCTTCTGAAATAAAGGTAAATATACCACTAGCATGGTAGGACACATCATGTCCAAGAATCTTGGCAAGGATGAACCTGCCATCCTCACCTCGAGCCTAAATCAGATATCTATTTCTTTCACTACTACTATATGTGAGAGAGAGAGAGAGAGAGAGAGAGAGAGAGAGAGAGAGAGAGAGAGACCTTTGAGCAATATAGGAATAAATGAGGGGGAGTGCAGACAGCGCTGAGTAACGAGATCTGTTAGATGAAACTCTGTTAAGGACGAAATTAAAGTATTTGTCCTTTTATTGAAGCCGGAAACAGACAACTGGTGCATACAGGGAGATTACAGCTGATACCTTTCCCTTCCAATGATGCAGTTGCAAATCCCAGACCGCCTCGTCAATGGGAGGACACTCCCTTTGATTAATGAATCAGCGAAACAGATGCGGTGTCAAATCCGTCTACAATGTCTTGATACGAGTCTTTTTTTTTTATGCCTGAACTTTGATTTAGCATTCTAAGGTTATAACCTACCTTATACTTCTCACAGTCACACGCACATACATATACACACTGTCCTACAGGTTTTTTTTTTTTTTTTTTTTTTTTTTCAATACCAAGCAGCTTCTTGTATTGGGAGCCTATTCATTGCTGTCTCAATATAGACCCCCCTCGCCCCAAAAGATAAGAGCTAATGATAACTCCTGAACTGATTAATCAAGGATAAAACTTAATGTAGAAAGTAGCCACAAAACTTACGCCAAAATGCATCGAACTATATTTTGATCGTTCTCTCCCTCTTTTCCTGGATGTATTGTCCTATCCTTGCCAATGCCTCATTCTCTCTATCTCTACAGCAAGCTTATCAGGGTCTCCATATCCCCTTTCCTTTCAACACTCCAGAATTACATTCTCATTTTCGTCAACCAATCATTGTCAAGTCTTACAATATGACCAATTGAGAAATGTGTTCCATCTTCTTACCTATACAAATAGTAATTCCTCTGTTTAAGTAAATTGTTATTTCCTTACTAAGTCATCTATGAATTATGCAGTTATAAAACTTCTCCAGCTTTTATCAGTTCATGTTTATACATAAAAATATATTTTGCATTACGATTCAGTCTTCCAAATACGCTATTGCTTCCCATATAAGGAAGATTCTACTTTTTTATTTTATCCTACCAACTTACAATTACGTTTGCTATCCTAGCTCAGATATTTCTTTCACAACTATATGTATTTGTAAATATATATATATATATATATATATATATATGTATATATATATGTATATATATATATATATATATATATAAAGCGAGAGAGAGAGAGAGAGAGAGAGAGAGAGAGAGAGACCGAGCGAATGGATTGGCAGGGTGCCTTAAATATGGAAGAAACACTACACCGAAAAATTTGTCCTTGCATTACCGATAGTATAAAATCATACTGATTTAATTATGTTAAAAAAAAAAAAACAGAAAAAAACAAATAAGGACAAATTTATAGGAGCCAACTATTCTGATAAATAACTTCACAATATTTGATGCATAGCGGAGCGCCTGTTTTTATAATCCGATATGAAGCCGTCTTCAATAACTGAGGGAAAGGTAAAGTGGATGGGATTGCCTATTGAAACAATTCCAGGCTATTAAGCTACTTTAATTTTATTTTGTGGAGGAGCTGGTTAATAATCCAGCTCCCTTGACAAAGTTTTAACTGATTTCTTTTCATACAGTGATTTCAATTACGATCTCTGAAAAAAAAAAAAAAACAAAAAAAAAAACAGCTTCACTTTAGTCTCTTTTTCATTCATTGCTAACAAATTTGTAAAATTCTGTATTACTCTCCACTTTTCTCTCTCTAGCACAGTTTTGATCGTCCAATCCATTAATTACAGTGCAGTAAGTATGGCAAGCCCTTTTTCCATTTTTGGCCCCTATTTATACCGACTGCTACCTTTTCTCAACCACGTTATCAGTCAGCCGATGGTACATCATTTTAGGTCAAATTTCCTTTATTACGTATCACTCTGTATGGTATAAGTTAATTGTTGACAATCAAAATCACAAACTTCATTCAATAGTAATTTTTCAGTAACACAAAATCTTCTAGAGATAGACAGAGATCGCTTTGTAGCGCCGGAACTGTAAAAATTATAACACGCAATCTTTAGATTTGTAATACAACAATACAGAACACACCCAATTTAACGTAGTAAGAGCGTGTGGGTATTGCCATGAACAACAAAGCTGCACAAGTCAGGGATATACTAGGCTACTTTGGTGTGAGCAATCGGGCTGAAGCCTCCCACCATCACCAGTCCGCAGTTTCCAGTGTGGTGGTAGATACTGGCCAAACCCCAAACATGATTATGGACCTGTTAGAGGCATTTGCTCTGAAGTGAACTAGAAACAGTTGTATTTGCTGTTTTAGTTGATATACATATAAAAGTGTACATACATACATACATACATACATACTTACATACATACATACATTTTGCTAGTATATGACAAGGTTGGATTCCTTTCCTAAATCAATAATCATTAACAAGAAAAATATACAGTAGGCCATGTAGAGATCATATCACACGGTCACATTTTCTGACATATTTTTGCACATTACTATATGACTTCACCCAAAATAGCGACAAATGACGGCTAAAGTAAATATATCATATATATATATATATATATATATATTTATATATATATATATAAATATAAATATATATATATATATATATATATACATACATATATATATACATATATATATATATATATATATACGTACATATATATATATATATATATATATAAGGAGAGAGAGAGAGAGAGAGAGAGAGAGAGAGAGAGAGAGAGAGAGTTATGTATATAAGCGTAAATAATGATGATATTGATATTAACATGAGCAATCAGATTTCAGCCGTCCGCCAATGAATATTGCCAACGTTTTACGCAAATCTACGGACGAAACACTTCCTTTTTGTTCATAAGCAGACCGTGGTTAGAATAAAAGTCTACGAACATCGCGTCCCCTTTTCTCATATGCTGAGTATAGATGGTAAAAATTGTAATATTGATCGAGATTCGTGATCTTGATCCGGATCATCTCAAATATTTAATGGGGTCGCCTGTGGCCTAAGATCTATCTATGGTGAAAATTTCGTCAAAATATACCTCGTAGTTTTGACGTAATCCTGTCTACAGCAGACACAGACAAATAAATGAACCGACTCGATTTTAAGACTTCACCTCCTTGCGAGAGGTAATAATAATAATAATAATAATAATAATAATAATAATAATTATTATTATTATTATTATTATTATTATTATCATCATCATCATCATCATCATCAATAAATGCAGCTTTTTCTAGACCATCACAGGACAAAAGCCTCAGGCATATCCTTATCTATGTCTGGGATTGAGTCAGTTTCCATCACCACGCTGACCAGTGCAGATTGGTGATGGTGGGAGATTTTCGTCAGATCACTCACAGCAAAACAACCTAGTATGGGTGACCCTAACTGATACAGCTTTGCTGAGCATGCAGATAAATAAACACTTTCACCACGTCAAGGTATCTCCTCTCATAATGATAATAATATCTCATAAAGCACTCTGTGAGTAGAGACCTCCGCCATGGCGGCTTATATCGGTCGACCTTTTACTTGACATTGACCTTAACTTTCAAAATTGAATCACTTCCACGCCTCAACGTAGGAATTAATCCCTTAAAGATTCACGAATAAACAGACAGACAAACGGACAAAGAAGGATGAAAAAATAACCTCCCGCCCAACTTTGTTGGCGGAGGTAATATTTAATAGTAATAATATCAATGACAATATGATATTAATGATACTGTACTAAATGAAGCATCAATGTCCTGGCCCCAATAGCTGTCTCATCTCGGGATACAGCTTCTCTAAACATCAGCCTAATCACCCTCCCTATGGGATTTATCGTTCGTAGTACGAAGCCTAACCAAATTTTCATCAAGATGACAAGTCAACATGAATAGGCCCCCGGAAACCATTATGTCTCCGTCCTGATCCGATCTAAACCGAGAAGCTTCTCTCGAGTCTTCTTTCCTCAGGAACACAGTGAGATCTTTAATAAGAGAATTTCCTCCGCGTCTATGACAACTGCATATCTATGGAAGCTCCATTCAAGTTTAAACTATATCAACATGAAGCTTCTTATGTGTCTTCTTTATGCTTATCATAGGATTTCCAGGTGACCTATTCCCGTTTAACCTTGTGATCATTGAATTACCATGAATGTTAAGGACATACACGGTATATTCTCATTTTATATGTGATTTCCACAGAAGCCTCAAGTGGATATTCTGATATTAGTAATCAGCTGTGCGATAAGCCAACAACTTTGGGCAACAAGGTGTCCTCACACTCTTTCTCAGGTAATTTTTAGCCATTATTTTACTCTTACTCTAAAAACAAAAGAGG
This sequence comes from Palaemon carinicauda, assembly GCF_036898095.1. Classification (NCBI taxonomy): domain Eukaryota; kingdom Metazoa; phylum Arthropoda; class Malacostraca; order Decapoda; family Palaemonidae; genus Palaemon; species Palaemon carinicauda. The sequence continues at coordinate 59,778,796 of NC_090740.1, forward strand.
TAGGTAATGTTAGTAATTTCTCGCTTGCCCTACAACCCACCCCCCACCCGTTCTACTAATCGCCCTATCGTTTCATTCTGCATATTTCTTAACGAATCCCTTCCTGCCTTAACCTAATTACACCTCTTTCTCCATAATCCTTCCTTCTTACTCAATCTCTTACACGTTCCTTCCGATGTGACCTTATTTTCCTTTCCCAGCGATTCTAATGAAAATTTATCAATCCATTAATGTAATCTACGTGGAAGAATCGGCACTTAAGAACCAAACAAACAGATGTTATTTTGTACCTAGGAGCTTGATTATCTATTTGTTTGTTGGTTATTGTGTAATATTCAAAGGATAAAAGAGATATCAAAGTATTTGGCAAGCTAAATTTTGTTATTGACTGCTAAAATCTATGAATTAATGAAATATTCATTGATAATAGTTAGGATTTACTTTTGAGGAGCATTACTGTAGAATAATTTTGTTCGTGTTGCAGTAGGGCTTCCGCTTTTCTGCATTAACTGCCATGAAGTCTATTCGTTTAATTTTTCCTCAAGAATCAATCCCACTTGAATTTGTACTGTTTATACAAATACAGTAGAGTTAGTCCATCTTAGGAACTAAACTTTGTTCATTTTTTTCCCTATGCAAAGATGGCCTAGCTTTTATAGGTAGCCTTGCCTAATCTTGTTGTCATACCGTTTAGTCCTTCCGTAGACCCAAATCCTTATCAAACCTCTTCCACACCAATCTCCACTGTAAGTTCTCTTTGAGAATTGGTTACTTTTTTAATGCAAATATTTACACCAGATATACTGAGGAAATAATATGGCTTTTAAATCGGCGCTGTATCTCTTTCCTAGTCAAAGGCTACTTCATTTTTCATGACCCAGGGCAATCCCTACCGCATCATGTCCCATGAAGCTCAATCCCACTACAAAATTGAATTATACCCATATTTCTCTGTCTCCATGGAAGGACTTCTTACTCGAACACTCACCTTAAATCGTCTTTCCCCTCCCAGTCAACCACTTACCCATTGCCTGTCCCAAGAGAACTGGGCTCTTAATTCTCTTGCTGAGCAAAACCGCATCCCCTTTGCAGACACAATTTCTTTCGTTACACGACCAATTTCATTACGAGGAAGGAAGTGGGAATGACATGAAGAGATAACAAGAAAAATATTAAATTATGGATCGCAAATTATCCATTTCTAATAACAGCGAGATGTAAATTTATACTTAAATTTGACTTTACTGGAGCTAACTAATCTATATGACCTCTTCGCTTGTCTCTTGAGCAAACAATTACATAAATACGCTTTCACATGGAAAACCATTTCTATTTAGGATATGTTTTTTTCATAAATATTAAGCAAATTTCTTTGACATTTATTCTAAAGTACTTGAGCTATTTGTTTATTTTTCCCTATTTTCATCTCAGTACAATGTCGTATATGGATGGGATATGAATTTAAAGAACATTTTCACAGGCGCCTGAATTATGGAAACAAGGGAGGGTAAGAGACTTCCATTCCCGTTCAGAATCTTTATAAAGAACAAAACAATACAACCACTGTGCATCAAATATGGAAAAACGATGTTATCAAAACAAGGTTTTTTATGGCAACAGGAATCCTTGTCTTGTACATTGCAAGACATATCCACATTATATCCAACCAAACAAGAGAGATTTCTTCTTTTGGCTCCACTGCATCTCTCAGGTAGACGGTTGCTGGCGGATGACATATGCGGTGTCTTGTCTGAAGCCAAAAAGCAGGATTTTATAAAGCGTGTTTTAGTCGACTCATAGAGTGATTCAGTGATTGAATAAATGGGACTTCTTGCCGTTCTCAATTTCCTTTTCTTTTAACAAAGAGAAAACTCTAAAATGGTTATTTCTTATCATGATTAAGATAAAATTTAAAGGAACATAGTATGAAATGTGGTAATATAATTCTCAGTAACCTCTGAGTCAGATTAAGTTTAACAGCCCTTCTTTATTACTTAGGCTTTAGGGTTATGAAAGTGACACCTTTAAATTTTTCACTTTTTTTAAGAATTAGAAAGAAAGTATCACTACTGGCGTTGGCTAATCTATTTGTGAAATAACCAACGATGTAAAGAAGCAGTATAACTCAAACACAGACGTTATATATATGTCCTCACTTCACTCCGCATTCTCTACAGGTATAAACATAATAAAACATTAAATTGCATTATAGCGCACCGTGCCGGTTGACCCTAGATAATACCAAAGAAAGGGAGAGAAGGGAGAGAAGGAAAGAAATGGAGAGAAAGAAATAAATGTTCCGATTGAATGATTTACACATTTAACCTCTTTTTGAAGCCTTTGACAAACATGTTTACTTGAAACAGACTACCAACACTCATGTCTATGAAGACACCTATCATTGACGTTATCGTTTGCGATGTTTGAACTTGTAGCCACAGTTTTAACAGAAAATTCTGTTTGGTTACATTACAGGAGCTTTTGAAAAACGTCTTAAAGATAAATCGATCGAAGGACAAAATCATTCCAGCTTCCTCTGTATCAAGCAAAATACATCAAATATGGGAAAGCATTTGTGACAACTTCCGATATCAAAAACTTCACAGTATTGGTGAATTTTCATTTTTTTCTGTTCAACTAAGAAATCTTCAAATTACAATAAACTTAATTCCCCAAATCTCAGATAAGAAAACTTTAATGATCTATCAAAATAATAAAGAAGCTTTTCAATATAGGAAAATATAATCCGCACAGATTCCGCAACACCATATTATTAAAAAGATCCTTTGTATGCACCGAACTACCAGCTTAATGTTTCACAGGTGCTTGCAAAGATTTAACAAGTGAATTTTCCGTTGGATCTATGTAACCCCTCATTTCATGCATGCACGTTATGGCATAAATAGCTTGATCACTGGAGATTACCAAAGCACCGGAATCTAATAAAAGCGTCATAAATAAAGCAACATACAATGGCATTTCGCTTTGCTCGTGACCATTATTGTAAGTTTCTCTTTGTTGAAAGACAATTTTGTAGGCCTTGTCGGTGCTGTCATTCATCGATGATAGAAGATGCCCATGAAAACTGAGGTCCCCCAATTTCCTGTCCAAATTAGATGCCACCGTTAAAGACGACTGCTGGCATTTCATTGCATTCACGCTCCTGGAAAGCAGATTCCAAAAATAAAACATTGTACATATATACTTATAATTTCAAAAAACTTTACCTTCTGTATCAAAGTTAAATTTCAGCGAAAAATTTCCCATTTTTTTTTTTTTTTATCTTTGCCGTGTGTAATAAACCTTTTGTTACGTAAACACTCAAAGTTTAACAATAAAGTTTCCCTCGATAATATCAACAGTCAAGATGGAGAGGACTTTCACTTTGGAATATTCTACTTAAGAATTTTTACCTCCATTTTATTAATAACCTTTGGTATAAAGCACCAAACCAAGTTAAAGCATCAATTCCCTCTGTACCGGGACACCAATATTAGGGATTAAAAATCTCAACATATTTTTAAAGGTAGCAAAACAGTCTAAATTATGAATAACTCTCATAAGTCCATAACTCTGAAAAATGTAAGCAAGAATTGACCATTCATCCATGTTAGTTGACAACAATTAAAAAAATCCGCTCTTTTGTACTCTTTCTGGGCTAACATACATTGATGACCTGAACAGTGTATTCAGTACAAGTTTAAATTCTTTGGTTTTCTATGATTTCCAAATCTGGCTTTTTGCTACCTACTTGCATTAAAATCGAAATTTTTTTTATCTGGAACAACGTTCAAACATTGCCAAAGTACTTTACATAATTCTGTCGACTGCCTCCTGCTCCTTCATGTTTAATTTTAAAGATTCATTTGCTGCCCAGTTTCCAACCACTCTTTTCATCGCTAAAAACTTCAGAATTACTCCAAACCTACTACTGAGGTGTCACAACATATAAATTTCCCAACACCAGAGGTGTCACAATATAACTATTAAATCTGAGGAGTCACAATATAGCGGTAAATTTCCTATGTCTGAAGCGTCGCAATATAGCGGTAAATTTCCTATGAGGCGTCGCAATATATTTATAAGATTGCCTACATCAGAGGCTTCGCAATGTGATAAATTGCCTACATCTGATGCGTCACAATATAGTAATTAACTGCCTACATCTTAGGCGTCACAATATAGTGATAAACTGCCTACATCTGAGGCGTCACAATATAGTGCTAAACTGCCTACATCTGAGGCGTCACAATATAGTGCTAAACTGCCTTCATCTTGAGGCGTCACAATATAGTGCTAAACTGCCTACATCTTGAGGCGTCACAATATAGTGCTAAACTGCCTACATCTTGAGGCGTCACAATATAGTGCTAAACTGCCTACATCTGAGGCATCACAATATAGTGCTAAGCTGCTACAGTACATCTGAGGCGTCACAATATAGTGATAAACTGCCTACATCTTAGGCGTCACAATATAGTGATAAACTGCCTACACCTTAGGCGTCACAATATAGTGATAAACTACCTACATCTTAGGCGTCACAATATAGTGATAAACTGCCTACATCTTAGGCGTCAAAATGAAGTAATAGGTTAAATAAGTCTGATGCAAGTATATAGTTAAAGTAACGACCAAAATAAAAAGAATGAATTTCTGCGTCAAAACGTGATCTCAAGTAGAGCATCTGATATTTCTCCATTAAGTTCTCAACTAGCTTTGCTCAATGTGTAAAAATACAGAAATACTTTATCGTTTTCATTTTAACAATACCTCTCACGACAAATTTCGTGGAAATTATGTAACAGACAATTCTGTCAAAAAGATATTCGTTAAAATAACGTTTTTGTTAATTCAGAAGGTTTGTCATCTAAACAAGGTGTTTAACGACATAGTTTACCCTAATACTGTAGTTACGAAATTTGCCTTCAGTATTCGTCCACTGTAAACCTTTCCAAATACAATTTAGAGTCTGAAAACCAATTATACCTTCTTGTAAATAAATCCAAATCTTGAAGCTTTTAAAGTAAATAGCTAGCATCCAATGCCCCTTCAAAACAACCATCCGCAGCTATGCCATCTAAAAATACTTTAATCTTCACTTCCTTAGATCTCCAATATCTAACAGACTTAAGAACTTTAGTAAAGATGTACCGCCGCTTTCAAAAATATCTATAGATAATCCATTATAAAAACTTTTTAAATTTTTCCCCAATGAGAAAGATATTGGCAACGTTTTAATAGATTTCTATGCGATAAGCAGACTGTAGAGTGATTAAATCCTTAAAAAGTTTGTAATAAAAACCAGCCTTTGCTTACCATTTCCATTCTTGGTCACCGTCAAAGGAATTATTTCTTAGTTTTTCTGATACCAGTGTCACCCATTCTCTTTAAATAAATTCTGATTCGTCCCTTTCTGACCTATTGTTACCCAATCCAACAACCACAGTAACGGTTTTGAAATGGAATTTTGTGATCGCCCTATTAGACGTCAATGACTATCTTACCGGACCCAATCTAGTTCTGTTCAATGTATTGTGAATAACAACAACCAACAGGCGATTAAAAACAATAAAAAAAAATAAACACAATGTTCCAATATCCTTGTACCAACTGCTAAGTATACAAAATAAAAACAGCTATATTTTCACTTATCTTTTCGACGTCTTTCTTGGTACATTCCCGGCTCCAATGTCAACTCTCGGCCTTTATTGAGCTCTAGACCTCTTCCATCAAATTTGATATGAATCCACAGACTTTCCCTCGATCTTTAATTAGCTTGATACTTTCGGCGATGCTGCTCTTTGCGTACTAACTCGTTTCTGCAGCAGTTTTAGATGTTCCTTGTCCTCCAAGTTGATAAACAATCGCATCTAATGCTAACATTTTCGTATCAGTTTCCTCAAAATAACACCATGCTCATTCAAATGGTTTTCCATCATACTTTAATGAGGTGCGGATACTTGTTGAATATTCTATTGGAAATCGGATAATAGATTGTCCATCACTTCTTGAAACAGTTTCAGCATTCTGATTGCTAGCGTGAAAACATTATTCACATCTGAAGCTGTATTTGACCCTGCCTGGCGTCCTGGCTAATAAATTCGACTTGCTCGGGCTAGCGTGCGCTAGAAAGTGACCACTTACTAAATACCTCTTCAAACATCGAATACGTTTCACCCAACACTAAATTCTCATTGGCCACTGCCTACATAACAACTGAACTTAAGTAACAAGACACTTAAGATCTGCTTACATGTCGTTAGGACAATTATTTTTCGCTATACTTCGTAACGCGAAAAAACTCTAATTCTTAGCTCGCTAATCCATCGTTTTCTCTTCCTTCCTCGCTTCGCTTGTAATCTCTAGGGATCATTCTGTTATTATTTTGGCCAATCTATTATTTTTCATTCTCAATATAAATCCTGCGCATGTCCACATCTTCTTACATGTTTTTTTTAGAATATCCTTTACTTCAGTGTGCTTCTGTAGCCATGTTGCTCTTTTTCTCTCGTATTATTATTTCCATCATCATTCTTTTCATAGTTATTTGAGTTGTAACTATCTTATGTCCATGTCCTAAGGCTTTGGTAGGGCTCTAATTTTTTTCTTGGCATAACTTGAACTGGCAGGACCATCTGACATTTATAGATTTTGAGAAAGCTTTCGATTCTGTACAAACTTCAGTAGTAATGAAGGCCCTTCAAAGACAAGGAACAGATGAACGTTATGTTAGAGCGCTTGAAGATATCTGTACGGAAAGTACATAAATCATAAAACTTCTTAAAGGTATTAAGAATTTAGTTTTATGAGAAAAGAGTTAGACAGGGACACCCCTTCTATTCTAAATTATTTACAGCGTTCCCATAAAAAGGTTGTATTAAATTAGATTAGGAAAATGTAGGAATTGATTATAGGAATAACCAACGACATAAAAGGGGAAAAGAAGAAATGATGGATTAACGAGCTAAGAAAATTTGTGATTAGATTGGCATTGAAATACTATAAACAGACGGGAGTGGAAGGACATATCCGAGGCGTTTGTTCTGCAGTGCACTATTAACAGTTCATGATGCGGACATATTCATATACAGTATATATATATATATATATATATATCTATATATATACATACATATATATATATATATATATATATGTATATATATATATACATATATATATATATATATATATATATTTTATATTTATATATGTATATATATGCGTGTGTGTATGTGTATATATACAATATATATATATATATATATATACACATGTGTGTGTGTGTGCGCGCGCGCGTATGTGTGTGTGTGCGCGCGCGCGCGTGTGTGTGTGTGTGTGTGTGTGTTGTGGCCTGATTGGTAACATCTCTTCCTGCTGTTTGTCAGTCGGGGGCTCGAGTCCCGATCAGATTCGTTAGTTCCATTAGTGTCTGCAACCTTACTATCCTTGTGAAGTAAGGGTTGGGGGTGTGTGGGGGAGCCTATAGGTCTATCTGCTGAGTCATCAGCAACCATTGCCTGGCCCTCCCTGGTCGTAGATTGGGTGGAGAGAGGGCTTAGGCGCTGATCATATAATATATGGTCAGTCTCTAGGGCATAGTCCTGCTTGCTAGGGTAATGTCACTGTCCCATCCCTCTGCCATTTATGCCTTTAGATCTTTAAATATTTGTATGTCGCTGTTATGCATAATTCCTAGTAAATTTGCATACTAACGGATACTTCATTTGATATGCATAATCTCGGACAAATTCCAGAAAATATGAATGTTTCCTAAAATCGTAGTAATTGACCAAAATAACGGTTATAAACGTGGTTATTATGCAAAATAACTGAAAATCTAGTAAATTTTCCCAATTCTTAAAAATTTCGACTTGTTCCTATCCAATATATTGCCAAAATGTTAAGGTATGTGGAAACCGTAATCGTTTGCTAGAGTATCTATTTCATTTTTAACTATTTACTGCAGTCACTATTCTGTTCGCATTTCCTTTGCAAATTCTTAGATGGCGTCTGTCATTATTTTTACAATCTTTATTGTTAATAAAAGTAACAGTCGTATTTGATAAATTTCTATGTTCTCAAATTTTACATTTGTTATATAATATAGAATGTCTCTCCAATGTGCTCATTTGCTAAATGGAAAGTTTGAATGATTTCAAATAATTCTTTGACACAAATGTGAGATGACACGTACCCTTTTTCAATATTTTTTTCTCTGTTGTACTTGCCAATGTTATTTTCATTGCACCAGACTTGTTGAGGATATGATAACATTTTGCACTATTTTTAATATTGTCCATTTCATATTCAATTAGTCGATTGAGAATTGTGTCTTATTCATCTCTCCATTTCACCACTTGTTTTTATTTTTTATTTTTATCCTTTCTTCGCGAGGGACGAATAAAAACACCGTTTCCTGTCTTCCATTGCTTCAAACTACGAGTACTTATCTTAACCAAAGGAAAGATATCACCGTATATTATATCAAATTGCCGTTATCATGTAAATGTTCAGAGTTATGATCTAAATTATTATTGACACTTTGAGTCAATAATTGTTACTTTGCACACCAGCCACGTTTAAACCTATTATTTTACAAAATCAATGAGGTCTTAGGAGTTATGAATAGTTACAGGAATTTTTCAGTGAGTTATTAAGTGAAGTATCTGTTAGTATGCAAATTTACTAGGAATTATGCATATTTACGGTAACACACAAACATATATATATATATATATATATATATATATATATATATATATATACATATATATATATATATATATATATATATTTTACCCTACAGCGGATTCTTCTCTCATATCTTTAGAGCTACTGAAGTATTGAAATCCTCCAAAAGAGATGTAAATTGAAGCTTTTGTGTTTTTAAATCTATATCCAAATATCCATAAGAAAATTTATTTCTTACTATGTATGGAATGTTGAGCCTTCGTTTTAATGATCTTTTAAAGCTTTATTATTGTATTAATTCACAGAAGGGACATAAAAGACATGAAAAATTACAGCCCAAGAAGTTTACTGAAGACAGACAAACTTAATCAACCAAGAAAGCAGGCAGACTTTAGAAATGGGTATTTAACAACTGACCATATCCATGTGATTGACCAGCAATTTGAGTATAACTCTACGGGTATTAGAACAATTCGATTGAGAAAGAGTTATTGCCCAAATGGATAACATATTGACGGCTGACTTTCAAGTTACTCATATTTTGAATAGATGAATTGTCATTAAAGGGACTCATTGAAGTTCTTTGGGCTGTTAGGTGACAAAAAATGTTCTGAAAAATCATGATTGACAACTGCTTGGAAGTTTTACAGTACCTGGTAGATGTTTGTTGTGCAATCCTGTTCGTTGACAGTTCCCTTGTGATAACAGAGAAGCTGCTCTCCTGATTTAGGTTGCTAATCTTTTTATCCCGAAATGAGAGTGAAAGGGTCCAAGTTATGGAAATAGATCGCGCCAATGGCGACTGTCATAAATTGGGTGTGAATAGATGCTGGATATTGGCTCACTATCTCGATGAATATTTATCACCAAATATACTGCATAAGTTCGAGGGGACACCTTAGAAGATGGGCTATTCAGAAGGAAAAAATTCAACTTTTTCTAATATGCTTTGTCTCTTATGGAAGATTAACGTGTACCAAATCTTATTTTAAGGTGACAATGGTATGATTTCTTGATCTACTTATCAGGTATTTGTATTTGTGTATGTCTTTGTGTGTAATCTGGAAGATAGGCCGTAGAGAAGGAAAAAGTCTACTTTTTCTAATATCCATTGTCTTTTCTGGAAGATTTGCATGTACCAAATCTTTTTTAATGTGACAATAGTCTGGTTTCTAGATCTATTCATTCAGGTATTTGCATTTGTATATGTCATTGGTAATAATCTAATAAATGGGCCATGTGAGAGAAAAGGTCTACCATTTGCCTATATAGGCCTCTTGATGAAGATCTGGGTGTACCAAATTGTTTTCCAAGTGATACTGGTTCATTTCTACATCTACTCTTTTGGGTATATTCGTGAATGTATATATGTGAGAATAATCTAGAGGATGGGCTATGCTTCTAAATATGAAATACCTTTTGTGCAATATATATATATATATATATATATATATTTATATTTATATATATATATATATATATATAAATATGCATATATATACATATATATATATATATATATACATACATACAGTATATATATATATATATATATGTATGTATGTGTATATGTATATATATAAATATATATATATATATATATATATTATATATATATATATATATATGTGTGTGTGTGTGTGTGTGTGGGTGTGTGTGTGTGTATAATACTTTTTCAACAGTCAAAGTGAATAGCACAATTGGTAGAGCCATGAGAGGTAACACCCGATAAATTGCACTTGAACAAAAAACGGGGGAAAATATATAACACTAGTACCGTATCATAACACCTCTTAATATGAAAATTTGGCTTTTATTTTTAGTTATTATAACAAGGTGAGTTCCTCTCGGAGACTTTTTTTTTTCACCCCAGATTAGCCTCTTCCCCAACTCCACTTTTTTTCCATAAGTTTTCCTTTCATTAGATTAATTGTATTTGTTTTGACCAAACAGCAAAATACACCATACATGAATATCACAGTACAACATGATTCCATCAGATTGTATAATTGATTCAATCATTCCTTTACCTGTTTAAAGCCACAATGTCATCCCATAATTTCTAGCGATTTTATGTTCTTTGAATCTCGTTGTATTTCATGTGGAATTTTCCATCACATACCGTATGCACATTTCTCCTACATCATCCACATTCAATAGATGCCAGTTTTTATTGTTTCAAGTACAGGAAACCAATCAGAATAATCAATTATATAAAATACTATAACTTAGAGTTCTTGAGGTCTACGACTTAAATAGTTTTAAGAGTAATAATGATAACTGAGTTATGTAAAAAATTAGTCAAAAGATTATATTTTATGGATGTCTTGAATTTTTTTATTTTGTTACATATCTATAGAGAGTATACATACTTTTTACAGAAATATGACTTTATGCAACAAAACGGCATCAATATTTAATTAGCATATTTTATGTAATCTAACTCTATACATTTCGGTCCATATTGGCCAGTACTAAATGTGCAAGGATCTTAAAAGTATGGAGTTTAATTAAAGAAATACAAAAATGCAAATACAGAAAGAGCACCGGTCTGAGTTATACAATTGGTTTCCTTTAACAGATAAATACAGAGTAAGTAACGTTTACATCAGGTTACATAAAAGCTTAGGCTTAGTAGTAAACCTAGTAACAAAATAACGATTATTACAGACATCCTTACTCCTAATTTCTTAAATCAATTCAGACACTAAGTGGTACTAGCTTAGACAACTATATTAATTCCTTTAGTAACCATCACTAATTCAAACTCAAAAATGGTACTAGACTTAGACAGTTAAATTAACACTAGAATTCAAAGAGCAGTTCAAACGTAATATAGGCTTTGACACTTATATTATCACTCTAGTAATTCAAACACAATAGTTAATTTGCGTGCATTTTGACGTTAAGCAGTGTTATGATTGCGTGCTTTAATTTATTAGTTACACGCCTCTTTTTACCTTTTATTTCTATTTTTCTTATCGCAATTTTATGTTAAACCGCCCTATAAGATGTAGCAAACTGAATATTTTGTGCAATTGCACACTATTCATTGATTTAATCTGGGACACTATTTACGCTTGTGTTTGCTTTATTACAGTCGAAATCAGTAGAAATTTACTCTACATTGGGAATAAGGTTTATATATATATATATATATATATATATATATATATATATATATATATATATATATATATATATGTATAATCGGTATTTACCTATAACATACACATCGACTTTCAGATATTTTATGTATTTTCTATTAACGTAAAAAAGCTTAAGGAAATGAAGAAAGTGAAGCTAAATTGAATGAGGCTGGCATGAAATTATTTGAGCCAACAACTATTATTATGTATTGGCACGAAGAAGCCTTGCAATTGAAATAAAAAAGTTGAATAGAATTAACCTAGATTTACAACCACTGGAATTCATTGACATATAAAGTTTAATAGCTTTAGAAATAATAAAACCAACATTCTTTTTGGAATGAGCACAATAGTAATGGGAAGGTGCGCGCAGTGGTAATGGTTTAAAGTGCAATTGTAGTAGCAAAGCACGCAATTGTAATGCACCCATCAGAGACATAACAGAGAACAGAATTATCATTAAATGTAGGGAGGCTAATCTTTCGTTGACGATTGACTTTCTATAGACTGACCAGAATTGTCTTCCTTAAGGCACAGCTCGTGTACATATATTATGTATATCTCTCCCGCCTTGGGTTCGTGTTACATAACTGTCACCTGATACCTTAAAACACCTGATCCCGAAACGTTTACCGTAATGATCTTTGTAGTAGAACTTTACAATTTTATAATGTCATAAGAGGTAACTAAAAAATCCTATCCACTTGATAAAAATTTTCCACAAAGAAACCCCTATTTACTGAGATAAAACGCAATCTTGGAATTGAGATTTATTTCAAATGGCTTAACTTCCATTCTAACCTCCACGTAATCCTTCTAGAACATTTTAAACCCAAACGTAAGTATTATGTATTGTATACATATATCTATATCTACACACACACACACACACACATATGTATATATATATATTTATATATATATATATATATATATATATATATATATATGTATGTATATATATATATATATATATATATATATATATATATATATATATATATATATATACATATATATATGTGTGTATATATGTGCGTGTGTGTGTGTGTTTTAATAGCTATTGAGAAATCTGGAAAACTAGTTGGGTTAATTAATCAAAAGAAGACAAGATTAACATAATACTCTGGAAATATCTGGGATGATTATCATCTCGCAAACGTATTCATACAATAATGTCCTTAAAAGAGATAGTTCATCGGAAGCTTCTTATGCCAGCAACAACCGGCACATTATAATTCAGGAATAGTAGTGTTCAAGAGCTGCTACAATAACAATGATTGAAAACTAGATTTTTGTGAAAGGCAATTAATAACATTGCAAATTTCACAAAGAAACGATATAGCAACAACAACCAAAGTCAATTGTGAAACAATATGCATCAGAAGAAAAAGACTGTTTCAAAAACCAACTTATATAATAACCGAGAAAACCGATTTCAAAAACAAGTCTCTGAAAAGTTGGGTGGGGTGGGGGGGGGGGGTGGGGGGGGGGGGGGGGCGTGTAACAATCGCACACAGCGAAACGGTTATATTTGACACAAGTTCTGTAACAAATGTGGTTCCGGAGAGGAACAGTTAAAGCCTGTTGTAATGTTACATTTGAAAGCAGAAGTCGTTAGGTCATAAATACGAGTTATAACAGTTAAAAACAAACAATGTATAACAGCAGGGCAGACAGGAAATCCTTTGAAAGAGAGGGATGTCATTGAATTGAAGGGTAGGAAGAACTTGAATGACGGTACACAACAGCGGTAACAACAAATGAAACAAACCCAGATATATCCGAAAGAACAGAAAACAGAACCCACAAATATAAAATAAAACGTAGAAATGATGTAACACCGTGCAATAGAGATCTTTTACTGGTTCCACCCATACGGGTAGTATGTGCAACACAAGGACATATAGAGAAATATTTGAAATGTGATCAATTAATAGAGAAAAGGATAGAAATATACACTGATTGAAAAATAAATGATGGAGAAAATGAAGATATACCTGATTATAAAAGAAATGTAAATCAAACGTAAGATATTGCATTCTATTCCTTAACGCATAGAAAAAATCTAATCAGGAGAGAAAGCAGTAGTCCTCTATGTTTGAGAAGATTTACATTTTTTATCTCATTTCAGCATTATTTTTGTATGTGTGCATTACAAAGTGTATATTCTGCATTCATTCGTATGAACAGCACATGTGAATGTATGTATGTATATATATATATATATATATATATATATATATATATATATATATATATATATATATATATATATATATATATATATGTGTGTGTGTGTGTGTGTGTGTGTATATATATCTTTAGCCGTTAATAGTTG
>NC_090740.1:59805482-59807982 GCF_036898095.1 Palaemon carinicauda
AAGAAGAGACATAAATAAAGTTTTTTGAAGAAGATGGGATCTATTCCAGCACTGTGACTGATATGACAAAAGTCATTATTAAACGGTTCCTGTAAAATTCACTCGTCAAACCGTTTTAAATTTAGTTGATAGATGGTTCACCTATATTACTGAGATCGGTTGTATTGACTGTGTGTGCACCTGTTTTGTTTTTAAAACATTATAAAAACATTTATTCTTTAATAAATGTAATGAACACCACCCTGCCGCTGTAAATATTACCCCACTAATGGCTGTAAGTTCTCGGCAAGGTCATATGGTATTTGAATGCATACGGTTTTTCACTCTTTTCAATTGCTTCATCCGCAGTAATGACGTAAGTGCATGGATTATGTAGATCAAAATCATTGAGGATATTTAATGCTGATATCCGGCAGTGAGAGATAAATAATCAGTTCAGTTCATATGTGTACTTTCAAAAGTGTTGATTCACAACTCCTTACACAAATCTATTTTTTTTTTTTTTTTTTTTTTTTTGGTAAGTGAATGGCTGTTCACAAATAAGTAGAGTCCTAGAAATGAACTATAAGAGTTTCAGTTTTTTTCAGGTTGATGTTGCTGTTAACACTGCAGCCCTCACAATGGCTAGTGGGACTGGTAATCCGCAGCAAACAAATGATAACTGCCCTTACCTTCGCAGCCAGTCGACTAAACTTGCTGTATCGACATCCCAGGGGTTTTACCAAATGTCTGCATATTCTGCAAAAAAAAACTCGAAAGAAAATTCGGGGAAATGAACAAACACTCACCACATGTGTATGTGATTCTGTTGAAAATAATATCAAAGAAGCTGCTCGTGCTCTAAATGCCAGTGAAATGCTTGTGATGATAAGTGACTGGGTTTCGTAGCAACGAGGTGAAATATCATAATGAATGTAAACTAGCATACCTGAATCAAAAGAGGGACACATTAAAGAGAACAGTGTCTCCTGATAGTGACAAAGCAAACTGTATTGCTTTAACAAGTATATTCCAATACATTGAATCCTCAGTCATTAACAATTATCGGCCTGAATACCTTGTTTTATTACATCGGCATTACCTTTGATTTCTAGAGCAAAAATTTGAAGTTGAAATTGTACCTCACAAAGTCTCAACTTTAGGGGATAAAATCGTGAAACATTTTGTTGATAGAGTCAAAATAAATTGTTTAAGTAGGAAAGAAGGTTTGGTAGTGTATTCTAGCTAGGCAAATAAAAAACAGGCCCTTTCAACAGCTTAAAAATTTAGCAGCTCAGCAGAGCATACTGTGACTGAAGCAGCCTCTACATTGCGTTCTAACATCCTTGAAATTTGTAAGTGTGCACCTGAATTGCCTGTGTCCTTGTCACTTACCAAACTATATCCGTTGGATGTCATTGTATCACCTCAATCTGCTCAATGTTGAAATGACAAATCCCGGAATCAAGCCAAGTTTTGAAGGAGGTTCACTCTCTGTGCGGAGAACTAGGAATACCTTTTCCAGAAGTGCAGTTGATATTACCTTAGAGCAAACTGTGAATAGGGATGCCGCATCCAGGCAAAAGGGTATTGCTGTATTTACACAGAATGTTGCAGCCCGTAAGAGGTGGACAGTGACAAGTTCTTTTAGGGGAGCAATTATGAGTTGTCTCCTGGAAATGGCTGGAATCACACTGGTGGATGATGCAATACAGGAACTAAAGCCATCGAGGATAGCCAAAGACAATGCAGACCTTAAGAGCACGATTACAGAGGTGGAGAACACTCTCAGTTAATTCACTGTTAATGATGATACTCTGTATTGCCTAAACACTGGCAAAGCTGCCTCGGATAGTGTGAAAGACAGTCTCCTGCAGTCAAAAGAAACTAGATCTACCTGGCATTAAGTTTTTGTAAATGAATGTAAGGTAGATAGTGGACGAAGAAAGGTGATGAATTTCACACAGGATACAGTAAATTTAAATTCACCATAAAGGACAAACAGACCAAGGAAGCAAAATGCATCAAAAACATATTTGGAAGGCTGCTGTATTTGTTAGTAACACAAGAACTTGATCTCAGTATTGTCCTATCCTATCCTATCTATCCAGTTCTTTTCTCATTGTGTCATATAACCGGTGATATGAACAAGACATCAAAGATCACATCAATGGAAAAATTAGAAGCAATGGGAACCTTGAATGCCAAACCAGACAGGACTGATGTCTATATCATTGATGCTATGTTCTTCTTCCGTATGCTTGACATGCTATCCACCTATGGGGGGAAGGCAATGTCCATTTTGAAACAAGCTTGTAGAACTGGCAAAATTGTACACATAGTCTGTGACACAGATCCTAATGGGCCAAGTATCAAGGACATTGAACATGACTTGAGTGGTAGGACACCCACTACCTATAGAATCACAGGCTCATCACAGAAAAGACCATCAGATCTCAATACGGCTTGGAGCACATCACAATTCAAAACAGAGTTTTTTGGCCTTCTTGAAGGAATGAAT
>NC_090740.1:59812982-59830482 GCF_036898095.1 Palaemon carinicauda
CAATAAACTATTACCTCTATCATTACTACACGCATGCACATCTCCTTTACTTTGTAGAGTGGAATAACACACATACACACACACACAAACCCAGTCCACTGGATTCTTCGACTTAATGATACATATATTAAACAATCTCACCAACCATTTCAGCACATTCACACCCCCTCCTTCAACATCCTCAGCGCTCACACCATCCATACCAGGTGTTTTTCATGTTCTTGGATCAATTAATGATCTCTTTACTTCTCTGTTGTAAACTCTCTCTCGTTCTCATCTCCCATCACTGGTAACTAAACTTTTGCAACAGCAAATATATCTGCCTCCCTATTATCTTCAGCATTCAGCAATCTTTCAACATATTCAGGCCACATTTTCCTGACCTCATCTCCTTTCAAAATCCTTCCATTCTCATCTTTCATTGTTCTTCATTCCTCTATTTATCCTTCCTTACTCTCATCAATTCTTTCCAAAACTTCTCCTTATTCTCTTCATACGAACTACCTAACCCCTGACCCCACTTCCAGTCAGCCCCCTCGTTGCTTCAGCCACCTTCCGTTTTTCTTCATTGTTTTTTCTCTGTATATCATTCATACTTCCTATTCGGTTACTCTACAGCCATTCTTCAAATACCCTCTTTAACTCTTCCACCTTCATCTTCATGCTTTTATTCCAACACTACCCATCCTCATATTGCTTCCAAATACAGCCCCTGCATGCCCAACAAATATTTCTTTTACATAGTTCCACTCCTCTTCTAGACCTCCAGTTTCTCTTACTTTCCCCTGTCATATGTCACTTCTAAACTTTCTTAATATTCACTTTTTACCTCGGTTTTTTTCAACTCCTCTGCTTTCACTACCTCAGTTTTACACCAACCATTCTATTTCCCTATTCCTTTGCGACAACTAATTTTACTTCAACATGAAAGGGGATCATACATACTGGTAACCATACCAGTGCACAACTTTCAATATTCAAATCCTTCATATTAGTAACATATAATCCATCAATGCTCATTTTGCCACTATTTCATTTGCCACTCTATTCATGTATATTTTTATTTTTATCTATTTTCTTGAAAAGGTATTACTAACCCCCAATTATTGTTCAACACTTGAACAGGTATATAATATATATATATATATATATATGTATATATATATATATATGTGTGTGTGTGTGTGTGTGTGTGTAAATCAACACAAGGCCTACTTAAACAGAAATCAATTTCTATCCCATACTGATATCGAACCTACCACCTTCAAATGAAAGGCAAGGTCACTACTAATCATCCACAAGAGGCTCTAAAAGAAGTCAGAACCTACTCTAGGTGCTAATTGAACTTCAGGATTTACCTGGTGAGACATCAGTCTTATACCAGCTAGTTTTCCCCGACTTCTTTAAGAGCCTTGTATGGCATGATTTGTAGCAACCTTGCTTTTCATTTGAAGGGGCTAGGGTTCGATCCCAGTATGAGTTGGAAATTTATTTCATTTGAGTACAATATTGTGTTAATTTTCATCAATATTTAATCACTAGTGGTAATTCGAATTAAAAGGTATCAATTGTGTCTCCTGAAGTGCAGCTTGTAGCTAGCACTTAGGTTCCGAGTTCTTCTAGAGCAGTGATTCTTAAACTGGGGGCGCGCCCCCCTAGGGGGCACCAGGAGCTTCCAAGGGGGGTGCAAGAGTTAAAATAGTAACAATGAAAGCACTAAAAATGTTAGTAATTATGAGGTGTTTGTTTTACAATAATACATAAATATGAATAAATTAATCACTAAGGAGAATGTGTAATATATTTTTTATGTGGTCATGATCCATGAATGATTGTAGTAAGAGTAAAAATTGTTTATTTTTGCTGTAATTTAGTATTTTTTCTAGAAATTTTCTATCAATGTAATGACTGCAATCTGTATAATGCTAAAACAGCTTGAAAAAAAGATTAAGATGAAAATTTGTTTCATCATAATATATTTATTTTACCCCTTTTCTATTAACAATGTTTATTTTATTGAAATATAGTGCAGTAAATTTCTTTAAAAAATCAACAGCAATGAAATAAAACCCTATCATTCATCCATATACTCACATAACCAATGAAGTATATAGCATACAAACGCAACATATTAGGTTTATAAAAGCAATACATACATAATACAGTACTTTCTAGTTTGGCAAAAATTTCAAGGGGGAGAGGGGGGCATGGGATCTATGCTTAATGCAGAAGGGGGGCGCAAGGCAAAAAAGTTTAAGAACCACTGTTCTAGAGCTTCTGGTGGTATGTCTAGTAGTGAACTTGCATTTTTTTTTTTTTGAAGGGGCTAGTGTTCGATCAAAGTATGAAGTATATATATATATATATAGTATACATACATATATATATATATATATATATATACATATATGAATGATGGCACAGGATATCTAATGCAATATATAATAGTGATTTTAGAAATAACTTTGCCAATAGAAACACCTGGGTCGATACCAAATATAACAATAGGAGAAGTAAATAAAGAATTAATAAGCATAAAAAGATGCAAATGATCCAGGAGAAGATGGCCTAAAAAGGATTTCATAATGGAGGGAGGAGATTTCATAGCGGTAAATCTCACTGAAATTTACACTGAAGGTCTCCAAGACATTCAGAAAATGTTATCCTTAAACTAATTCACAGAGAGGGGGACACAAAAGACTTGAAAAATTACGGGCCAATAAGTTTACTCTCTGTTGTATATAAGATATTTGCAAAAAATTATATTTTGCCGAATAGAAATACATTAATAGACATTAATCAACCAAGAGAGCAGGCAGGCTTCAAAAGTCAGTATTCAACAACTGACCGTATCCATATAATTAACCAGCTGATAGAAAATAAACAGAAATTGACAAACCACAATGTATGGCATTTATAAACTACTTTATGAGAAAATTTTTGATTTTGTCAAATCTTCAAAGGCAATGAAAACTTCAAACACAAAAAAAGTGATTAGTCTTATGTTAGAGCACTTGAAGATATCTATATAGGAAGTACAGCAATCCTCAAAACTACGTAAAGATAGTGAGAAATTTTTGATCAAAGAAGGAGTTAGATAGGGAGGCCCTATCCCTTATGATTTATTCCTGACATGCCTAGAAAATGTTTGGAAAACAAAATAAATTGGGAAAAAGTAAGAATTAATCTTTATGAGGTCATACCTTAACAAGTTAAGATTGCAGTTGACAGTTCTATTTAGTGAATCATAGGAGTAATTACAAAAGATGATAGCAGATTTGAATAGAAAATGCAAAAAAAAGTAGAACTCTAAATGAATATGAGCAAAACTTATGTAATATTCAATGGAAATACAGAGCCACAACAAATAAGGGTTATGGACGAACCTCTATATATTGTTAGGAATATAGTTACTTAGGGCAGATAGTGTTTCCCCAGGGGCGGAGACTAAAATTGCAAAAAGGATACTTATGGGATGGAGAGCTTTTGGTAAATGAATAGATCAGGTAAAGTAAAATACCAGTTTCTGTAAAAGAAAAGTATTTAATCAGATGATCCAACCAGTATTAACATAAGCCTCAGAAACTTTGAGTCTTACTAGCGTCTTTGTAAATAAAATAGTTACTGCTCAAAGAGCCATGAGAAGATTGATAACTGGAATAACACCAAGAGCAACTTAGATACGAGAACAAACTATAGTAGAGGATATTCTAACAACATATAAGAAAAAGAAATGGACAGGGGCAGAACGTTTAATGGGAACGGCAGATGACATATTGACATTAAGAATGGCAGACTGCGTCCCTAGAGAATAAGAACGAAGCAGGGAAAGGAAGAGAAGACGATGGTTTAACAACTAAGTTTGCGGATGTGAACTGACGGTGAAAGATAATAAGCAGACGGAAGTGGAAGGACGTGTCTGTGACCTTTCTTCTGCAGTGGACTAGTAACGGTTGTTGATGATATATATATGTATATATATATATATATATACATATATATATATATATATATATATGTATATATATATATATATATATACACACACATATATATATATATATATATATGTATAATATATATATATATATATATGAGTAAAAAAGAATGACGAGTGTCTGTAACAATGTGCTAACCTTGTTGTAAACTAACTCCGAGCGCAAAGAGCTTTTATTGAGTTGAACATAGAGGAATATTGTTTTTAACTGGTACTGATGCATTCAGTAAAAAATACTGTGTTGCTTGAGACCTATATGATTTCCAGTTTTCATATAATATTATTTATTCCAATATCTTATTTGGTGCTCTTGGGCTCATAGCATCCTGCTTTTTCAAAATGGGATGAAGATTAGCCAGTAGTAATTATCATACAGTATAATATAGTAATAATGATCCTACAGTGGTAATAGAATATTTGCAAATTCAAGAACTTATTGGCTGCAATATACGTTTTTATCCGAAAGTTAAAATGCAATAAATTATAGAGTGGTTTTGGTTCAACCATATTTTACATTGCTCTCTCTCTCTCTCTCTCTCTCTCTCTCCCTCTCTCTCTCTCTCTTTATATATATATATATATATATATAATTCACTCCATTCAACTGCGCGGAGATTATGGAAACACACGCAGACACAAATAAAGACACACACGCTAATATATATATATATATATGCGTGTGTGTGTGTATATATATATATATATATGTGTGTGTGTGTGTATATATATATATTATATATATATATATATGCGTGTGTGTGTATATATATATATATATATCTGTGTGTGTGTATATATATATATATATATATGTACAGTCAGTTGTTATAAAATCAATGATCGTGTACCACCCGCGTGTCATACGATCGTACATGGTAACGGCATTTCTCTTTTTTGTATATATTACCCTTTTGTATCTTCGCTCTCCCCTTGCACTGACAGCAACTTGCATGAACCTGTCTGCCTATTTCTGATTGTTAACTGTTAACAGAACGGTTGCCGGTCGGACAAGAAATAGCATTTTGTATTTTGTAACTTTCTTGCCAGGCCTAGTGTGTATATATACTTGATGTGTCTATAATAAAGTACTCAGTTGTTTCCATCTCGCCTTTGAGTCACAACCTACTCTTGACTCGTCACATTGGTGACCCCGGAAGTCGACTCCCTCTTCCCCCACTCCCCCAACACTGATACTATGGCCGCCCCATTGAAACTTTCATCGTTCGTCAGCGGAGAGGCGTTTGCTTAGTTTCAGCGGGCAGAAGATCAACCAGCAAAGCAGATTATGTTCTAGCGGCCATAGCCGAGGACACCTTCCCGGAAATCTCCGACTGGCTTTGTGAACAAGGAGACACCCCAATAGCGCATGATGCCCTCAAAACCTACCTTCTGCAGCAGTACTCGCCGTTGCCAGCTGCCCATATAGCAAAGCTTTTTCAGCTCTCTCAACAACCGTTGGGGGACCAAAGGGCTTAGCTCGCCCTCAGGGAAATGAACAGTATCGCTTTCCTGCAACCTGCCGCAGACAGCTCTCCTCGTGAGGTGAACCTACTTCGTGCGCTTTGGGTACGCCGTTCACCTGAACATGTATGCGCTGCCATACCCGATTTTGATAGTTTACCCATAAAGGACTTGATGACCAAAGCTGATGCCCTTATGGACAGCCACTTCACGACCTTCAAGACGTCCGTCAACGCCTCCATTCCTGACGAAGAGGACTCTTATTCAACTCAACCGAAGCTGACGTGAATGCCGTAGGACACACACGCTTACCCTGTGACGTGCCAGAGCGGCGACGAAACCACTCATCACCCATCACTCACTCGTGCCCCAACCAATGACTTCTACAGCCCCTTACTGCCACCCATAGGCTGCAGTTTTGCTACTACCACTCCAGATTCGGGGCTGCCGTGAAGAAATGTGTCAAGGATTGTCAGAGGCCAAAAAACGAGTAAGTAGGCCATCACTCGTGGCGGTGGCCTCCAGTGTTTCTAATCTTTTCTTTTTACATGAGGCAGGAACGGGTGTGCGATTTTTGGTAGACACAGGTGCATGTCATTCATTTTTGCAAAGGGAACTCTTCAGGACACGACATAGTCTGTCTAAGTCTGCCGACGTCTGCCCGATAGCTGTCAACGGATCTGCGATACCCACCTACGGTTACGAGAACTTCACATTATCATTTGGAAACGGCAAATTTAATTGGAAGTTTCTCATTGCTAACGTCTCATTGCCAATCCTCGGTGTGGATTTCCTCTCTCATTTCCACCTTCTGGTTGATTTCGACCACCAACGATTGGTCAACGCAGACTCGTACTTGTCAGCACCTCTTCAACCCGGCCCCTCCAACCTCGCTCTCCACATCAGTGCACCCACGGATGGCTATGTCCACCTCCTCACGTCGTACCCTGAAGTTTTCCATACGGAACTTCACCAAACGCCCATGGCTCCTGCCAAACACGCTATTTATCTCCACATCAAGACGACGGGACCCCCAGTCTTCGACAAATTCAAACGTCTGGCACCGGATCGATTGACAGCCACCAAACAGATGTTCGCCGAAATGAAAGAAATGGGCCTTTGCTAAAAGGCCTCCAGCCCATGGTAATTACCCTTACACATCATCCTAAAGAAAGACGGCTCCCTCTGTCCATGTGGAGATTTCAGGTGCATGAACATGCAAACAGAACCGGATCCCTAACCCCTCCCAAACATCGCCGACGTGACCTGCTACCTGCACAAAGCGAAGGGTTTCTCCACGCTCGACCTCCTGAAGGGGTATTATCAAGTGCCTATGAACCCAGAAGACATCCCCAAGACCACCATCATCACTCCCTTTGGTACATACACCTTCAATTACTTCTGTTTTGGCCTTCGTAATGCTGGGGCCACTTTTCATCGTCTCATGGATGGCATCTTATGGGACCTCCCCTTCTTTGTATGTTACGTGGACAACATACTTGTGTTCTCTTCCTCAAAAGAGAAACACCTCCATCACCTAAGCATCGTGCTCGACTACCTACAACAAAATGGCCTTGTAGTCCGGTACAACAAGTGTACCTTTGGCACCAACGAAGTGTCGTTCTTAGGGCAACGCATCCCCTCCATGAGAAGGTAGCAGCCGTTCAGAACTTCCACACACCCTCGACCGTCAAAGCACTGCAGGAATTCTTGAGCATGATCAGCTATTATCACCGTTTTCTGCCAGCCATTGCCACCACTCTTGCTCCCCTTTACGCCTCCCTCAAGGGCAAGCCAAAAGACCTAAAGTGGGCTCCCCTTCAAGAAGTGGCCTTCTGCAACGCAAAGAATGCCCTATCAACTGTTGCTGCTTGCATTTCTTTCCGTTCCACATGCCCCTCTCCTTCCCTCCACCGATGCCAGCGACATCGGTATTGGTGCAGTACTCGAAGAGATAGTCAACGGCTCGCCCCACCCATTGGCCTTCTTCAGCAGAAAACTGTCCAAGGCAGAATCGGGTTATTCTACCTTCAATCACGAATTGCAGGCGGTACACTTGGCTGTCCGTCACTTTCGCTATTTCTTAGAAGTTACGCCCCTCGTCATTCGCACAGACCACATGCCTCTGGTGCATGCCTTCACTTGACAGTCTGACGCCTGGTCCACCCGTCAACGCCGACATCTCTCCACCATGGCTGAATACAATTGCACCCTTCAACACATCCCTGGGAAAATTAATCCTGTTGCCGATGCCCTGTCAAGAAACACGTTGGCTGCCGTTCAACTGGGATTGGATTACAACGCTTTGGCTGGAGCCCAACGACAGGATCCAGAGTATCAAGCGTGTAGGACATCCTGCACATTCCTCCTTTGGGAATACGTCCCCCTCGAAGACTCCAGCACCACCCTCCTCTGTGACGTCAGTACTGGTAGACCGCGACCGTGGATTCCTACTCCCATGCACCACCAGGTGTTTGATTTCATTCACGGCCTTTCATATCCTTCACACCATTCTACTGCACAGCTGCTGAAGACGAAGTTCATTTGGCACAGCATTACTAAGGATGTTTAAGGATTGGGTCCGTGCCTGTTCTTCTTGCCAAACTTCCAAAATACATCGATACAGGGATTCAGGAGTGGGCACCTTTCCTCAACATCAGCGTCGTTTTGCCCACATTCACGTTGACGTTGTAGGCCCTCTACCCACATCACAAGGACATCGTTACCTGTTTACCATCATTGACCGCTCCACTCGTTGGCCTGAAGCCATTCCCATGGAAACTGCAACGTCTGCCTCATGTACATTGTGGCGGGATGTAAACAAACACAACCCCCCCACACCCTTGATCACTCCTACTTTCTCAATATCCCACAACACAAACTTTCCCCTTACTTTACTTTAAACTGGACTATTGCACGAAGGGAAAAACAAACAAAACATAACCTTAAAACTATATATTTCCTACAAACTATAACGCTCAACATAAACAAAAAAAACACACTTATCAATAATCATACACTTAACACAAAACCGGCCTTAATTATACCACCATTCAATTAAACCCTCAAAATAAATAACGATTAACAACTTACAAAACATACAATAAACGTAACATAATTCAAATAAACCAAATTTAAACCCTAACGAAACTTAAAACTAAACCACACAACCAATATGTAATTCTGAGTGGACACTTTCGTCCACACAAGGCCAACAGTCTTTTGTAGCCAAAAAAACACAACTCTGCAGCAACCGGACCGCTGAAAAATGTTAATGCACAATTGCACTTATCATCATCGTCATCATCATCATCATCATCTAATATATCAATATGCCAAACCAATTCCTTCTTCCGGCGGTGTCGTTACAGCATCTATCAATAACATCGTGAAGAGCAATCAAATCATAATCATAATCGTAGTCCAGGTCGTCAACAAAATAAATCTGAGCAATCGTATCGAGTTCTGTTACAGGCCAAGTCGTCAACAATCACGTAAACACTCGAGGAACTCTCTCCCAAAGGAGGAATCGCGGCCTGCTCAGAACATAAAAACACTAAACAGCCGGCTTCCGAAGAACAAAAAAAATGCAGAACCGTCTCCTTCTATCGTCCAGAATCTAATGCTTTCGCCCAAGACATTCATCACCGCCTATCCTAGCTAAAAAATGTAAACAAACAACCTCAAATATACCAACAATCTTTCCAACTTCAAACAATCATTCGCTAATTACCCTTTTTTCTTCAGCGCGCACCGCGGACACACAAAACACGCACACACAAACGCACACACACACATACTCTCTTGCGCACGCGCGATCTAACAAAACGAAAGCAAATGAAATTCTCTCTCTCTCTCTCTCTGACGAAACTAAAGCAAACACTCTTTCTTTCTTTCTTGCGGTTTGACAAACTTAAGTAAATAAACACTCGCTCACACACACACACACACTCTCTCTCTCTCTCTCTCTCTCTCTCTAATGACAAAGCTAAAGCAAATAAAATGCCTCTATTTAACAATACTAAAACTCTCTCTCTCTCTCTCTCTCTCTCTCTCTCTCTCTCTCTCTGTGACAAAACTAAAGCCAATACTGTAAACACTCTCTCTCTCTCTCTCTCTCTCTCTCTCACTGACAAAACTTAAATAAACACACTCACACTCTCTCTCTCTCTCTCTCTCTCTCTCTCTCTCTCTCTCTCTCTCTCTTGATTTGGCAAATAAAAAAATAAATTAAAATAAAATTAATCCTCCACATTCCTCCCCCCTTACTTTGCCAAATCCTCACACAAAACTTACCTATTTTCTCATAACCCAGTCGCAATCAGGAACAGGGCCTCGGCTTCGGGTAACTGGGCCTTCATATACCTGCACTCTCTCATTCACTTCTTCCATGTCGTTTTCATTCAACGTACTATTACTATTCCCGTCTATGCTCTGCTCGTCTAAGATATCATTCACTATTTCATCTACCTCAGTTTCATCTGGCCCGAAAATCCCACTAATTTCTGTCAACAATTCATCCATTACATCTAAACCATTTTCTACTTTAACAAAAGAATCATTCATACTGCTTATCATTCTCCTATCTTTCATTCTCGTGTCCGTCATACGTTCTCTTGCCTCATCTAACGAAAAACCACACACACTATAAGTATCATTCATACTCATCCAAGTTTCATCTGTATTAATACATTTATCTTCCATACTCACCTGTACATTTACACCCTTGTCCTGCTTATTCTGATTCCCGCCTACAACTACAAAATTTTCCCGCCTTTTATCCCCAGTAAAATTCTCAGACTTCTTTTTCCTTCCATACTCTACTAACACCAATTGCTTATCTTCTAAACCTAATGCCTCACACATACTCGGTTCATACTTGTTCGTTTTCAGCCATTTATTCATACCATTCTCCTGAATATATCTTGGTACCTCCTTCCATTTCCGCAACTGATTGTGGTGTGCCCTAACCTTTTCCACACTACCATCCACACTTACTTTACCTAAAACATAACTCAACCCACTAGAACCAACATCTAACACCTCATATGGACCTTCAAACTTATCACGTACCTTATTGACATTCATTCTTCCCTTTTCAATTACTTCTTTCAACACTTTCTCTCCCACTTTGTAGCTTTCAAATCTCTCATTTGCTTTCTTCCAAACATCTCTATCATTCTCGGACACACTCAATCTCGGTCTTACTATCTTTTCAAAATTCAACACAAACTTACACGGAGACATACCAGTACTCTTGTGCACCGTCGCATTATACGCCCACAACGCACTCCCAACATATAAATCCCAATCATTATCACATGTACTCATCATCCGCAAAATTTCTGTCAAAGTTCTTACAGTCCTTTCAGCCAAACCATTCGCACTTGGCATATACGGAGTCGAATACACATGTTCAATGCCCCATTCTCTCAACATCTGCTCAAACTCCCATCCAACAAACTCCGGACCATTGTCACTTAACATTTTGCAGGCTTACACACACTCATCGGCAACATCACTTGACTTACCATTCTCGCTACAGTCTCACTTCTTTTATTCTTGATGGGTACGGCATACGCAAACTTGCTCATATGATCAACCATGACAATCATTCCCACATGTCTTCTCGCAGTCACAGGCAACGAAACACAATCAATCACAAACATCTCAAATGGCTCTTTCATACGTAACCTCAAAATAGGCGGACTTGCTTGCATGCTCTGATATTTTCCCTTCTGACAATCCTCACAAGTAGTCGCTACATCCCTACAAATTTGACTCAACCCAGGCGTAAACAACCTCTCTCGCATGCATTCCCACAATTTATTCTTCCCCATATGCCCATACCTGTCATGCACTACCATACACATACTTACAGCTGCATGCATTGGAAATACAGGAACATATATATCTTCATCCATTCCCCTATGCAAAAAATACACAATATTCTTACAAACAATAAATCTTTTAACAACTTTCTTATACGCTTCCAAATCACACGGCCATTCTTCCACCCTAATACCATTTAAAATACATTCACGTAACCTATTTATTTCGAAACATTCACCTTGCATTTCTTCCACCTCTTCTTTGCTTAACAAATCATCTTCACTCTTTGCAATATCAATCATGCCAACAAAATTCGCCATGAATACACTATTATCCTCGATTACTATTACCTTACAGCCATTCTTTGAAAGCAAACCCTTACCAACATCAACTGACACATGGTGCAACCTCAAAAAATCTATTCCCATCAAAAAACAACTAGGCATTTCATTCTCTCCCATTACAATAAAATTATGTTCCACTTCCATACTCCCTAGTTTCACCTTCAACCTCACTTCTTCCCAAACAAGTAAACTTCCCTGACCTATTCCATGAATTCTCACACTCGTACACTGTCTTTTCACTTCCCAATTGTACCTCTCAATTTCCCTGATAACCGACTCATTTACTAATGACACTTGAGCACCCGTATCAATTAAACTACAATATTCATTCTCATTTATATTCACATATGTCATCATCCTTCCTTTTACACCATGCATACATACATTTACTCTCCTTTCAATTCTGTCACTCACTTCACCAATATGTTCATCATCATGTTCACTGTCCTCTATACCCCCATATCTTAGATTAAGGTCACTTGCACCATTATCCTTCTCACTCAACAATTTGCAACATTCCTCCTTACATTGAATCCTCAAAATATATTCCCTATCATTCTCCTTACATGCCCTATATTCCATCGGTCTATTCCATCCAAAATACAAATACACAGTTACACCATACAACCTACTTACCGCCATTAATATCTTTGATAATACTTCCCCTTCTAGTACAGTACTCTCCTCCTCATATACCATTTCTTTTGACACTTCATTCATCACCCTTCTTTTAAGCTCGCTTACGCTACCTGGTATTTCCGTATCTAACCCCTCTTGTATTAACTTACTTAAACCCATTAGGATACACTTATATACCATATCTTCCCCTTCACAACTCTGCTCCACAACTAAACCTTCAGGCAACCTTTCAGAATTCAGATTACTCTCTTTATCTTCCATCCTCCCATGCATCCTCGACATCGCATCTGCTATCACATTCTTATTTCCCGGTACATATTCTAACCTAAAATCAAATTCATTCAAATCCTCTATGGTCCTAGCAACCCTTGCATTCACACACTCTTTCCTTATCATATACACTAGGGGCTGATGGTCAGTACGCACAATGAATTTTACACCATACAAAAATACTTTCAATGCTTTCACACAAAATCGTATTGCAGCCAATTCCCTGTCAATCGTCGAATACTTCCGCTCAGCTTTATTAAACGCTTTACTAACATACGCTATTACTCTGAATTGCTCTTCTCCATTTACTCTCTGCATTTGAACCAAACAACCACCCATACTAACCCCACTCGCATCCGTATACAACTCTAGCATACTCGCATTTTCACTGTAGTCTGGAAATGCCAAAGTGACGTCTTTCGCGGCCTCTTCCTTCAACCTTTCAAACGCTTCTATCATCCGATCATCCCATTTTAATTTTGTACTATTCCTTTTACCCGTCCATTCATTCAAAGGCTTCCCTATACCTGAACAATCTCTAACAAACTTGCGACCAAACTCAACCAAACCAAGAAAACCTCGCAACTCACGCACAGTCCGGGGACGTGGAAATTCTCGCACCTTATTCACAAACTTGTCACTCTTCCTTATACCAGATTCACCCACTACATGCCCAAGAAATTCCACCTCCCTGGACAACCATGTACACTTCTCAAGCTTAATTTTCACACCAACTTCAATTAACCGCATCAACACTGCCTCAAGCAACCGCATATGTTCCTCAACAGTCTCGCTCGCAATCAGAATATCATCTATAAAAACAGTCACCTTCTGTCGATCGAAACCAGCCAATACAACATTCATCGCTCTTTGGAAGGCAGCAGGCGCATTAGCAAGACCAAAACTCAACCTTTTAAATTGAAAGTGACAATTCGTACTTGAAAATGCGGTAATGGGCCTGCTCCCCTCTGCTAGAGGCATCTGATAATAGCCCCTCACCAAATCTAATTTAGTAAAAACTTTCATTCCATGCATCTTATAAACACAATCAGACACCACATTCATTGGAAAACGTTCTTTAACAGTCACCTCATTCACCTTCCTATAATCAATACACATGCGTAAACTTCCATCAGGCTTTCGTACAGGGACAATAGGGCTATTCCAGGCACTCTCACTCCTTTCTATTACACCCATACGCTCTAATTCCTGACACTGCTCCTCTATCTCCTTGGCAATAGGCGGAGAAAAATGCCTGGGACGCTGATATATGGGGGTATCATCACTGAGAACTATTTTAAATTCTGGCAGGTCTGACCCCCCACAATCATCGTCACCTAGACTCACAACTCTCCGCTTATCCCATAACATCTTAAGCAATCGTTCCCTTTCGACCTCACTTACACTCTCATCTAACTTAATTCTTCCTTTCAACGTATCGTAATCCCAATCGTCATCGTTCTTTACCTTACCAGACATCACCTGTCTCGCCTTAACATATCTTCCATCCTCTACATTAATCAGTGTATACATACATCCCATGCAATCGCCCTCACGTATTCCCCGTACTCTCTTCCTCCTAACACTCGGCAACAACCTTACATACACCTTGGGTTCCTGCATATTCATAACACCATCATATACATACGCACTCGTTTTCACCAAATTACCTGCTTCCATACCTTCCACTACATATTCATCCTTGTCACTATTTGAAATTCCCAGACTGCTCGGCCATGCAACTTTTACACTAATCACCTCACCTTTCTTACCCGATAACTTTACACTTTCCTTTGCTACCAACGGCACTCCCTTCCACACCTTCGTACTCACTCTGCCGTCTTCCTTTAAATAAAATTCCCCACAAATATTACCTTTAACCTTTATTTCAATCATATTCACACTTGGATGTACAATCATACCACATTTTTTCAGAAATTTATACCCAAGCAGTACGTCATATTTCTCATTCGCTCCCTCAACCACGTAAAAATCATTATCCTCCATCATCAGCCCCCCAATCATAACATTTTCCCGCAACTTCCCTTGCACAGGCATACGCAAATTACCAATACCTTTTACTTCACCCTTACATCCCGTAAATTCACAAACCTCTTTTACCTTATCATATGCATTCCTAAACATTAAATTGTCACCACAACCAGTATCAATCAAACCAACCAACTCTACACCATTAAAAATCATTTTCACACTCATGCAATCATGTGCTCTTTCTCCCATCACATCTTCATGCAATAAACCCTCACGAACATGCATCACATTCACTCCCCACACACACGAGGACTCACCCAGCTGAACCCTCTGATGAATTAGTTTCCCGAACATCCTGGCTGACTTGATCCCTTCTTTCTACAAACCCTAGCTACATGCCCATCTGCACCACATTCAGTACACTTACCCGGCGGCTCCTTGCACATTCTAGCATAATGACCATCCTTACCACAATTACCACAAATTACATTCATACGATTATTACGGCATCCACTCGCTATGTGTCCAGTCATACCACACCGATAACACTTAACCACTTTCTCTTTCTTACAGTCGCTAATACGATGCCCTGTCTCTCCACACCCGAAACATGCTCCTAATGCCCATCTACACTCGTTCTTTTTATGTCCTACCTTCCCACACCTATAACACCTCTCTTCACGGATACCACTACCTAACCTAACTTGCTGCGTACTAGCACTTCTATCTCTCCAAACTTGATTTCCCTGTCTAAACCCGTCATTTCTCGGCATGGGTATTCCTACATTACTCACCCTAACACTTCTATCTATTACACTATCAGCTGCCCTCATTGGCCCTCTCATAACAGCATCTCTAAAACTACCAAATTCTGGCACACATTCCTCCATTCCAGTTCTTACACTCACAGATTTACTTTCTTTCATACACCTATCCAACTCGTAATCCTCAACTATCTCTAAAATATCATCCCAAGTCAATCTCTCTCTAGTCCATCTCATTTTCTCCTTCCGTTTCAAATTAATAAACTCACACACACTCTCTGGTACTGTACCCAAAAACTTCTTCATTAGTTCCTTATTTTCATTTATTCCTTCGTCCCCATACTTCTTTCTAGCCAATGTTTCTAACCGACATACATACATCGAGATTGCTTCACCCACCTTCATTCGTGCTTCATCAAAATCATTTTTTCGCTTATACCTAACACTACCTTTCATACGTTTTACCTGTTCAATTATCCTATTCTTTACACTTTCATACTCAACCTCTCCTACACTCATTATCACCCCATACATCGTCAACAAATATCCTGACAAAAATTCTCCCAACTCCCTAGCCCAAACTCTCTTACTATCCCCATACTTAGCCTGACAAAACTTTTCATATTCCCTAAAGAAGTCATATACATCCCTACTGCTATGTTCATTAAAACTTGCACACCTAGGTACCTCTCTCATAAACACTGTCTTACAAACTTCCTCTACTTCATTCTCACTACTATCTTCACTGTCTACTCCCTTCTTGTTGCCTTCGTCTTCATTTGAATACAATGAATCTAATTCTACACTCAAAGTCCTATCTTTAACTATTCCCTTCTTACCCTTTTTCTTACTTACCACCTTCACCCATTCATGATCATCCTCACTTACACCCTGACCTTTCTTCTTTTCTTTCTTCACATTATCTTTACCTTTCTTCTCCTTCTTCCTATCACCCTTCGTTCCAATCTTACTATGTCTAGGCCCTTTACTTTCAATATCACTATCACTACCGTCCCCATTATCACTTACCCTATCCTCTTCCACAATCAACCCGTTACCAGAAGCAGAAGCCACTCCTCCGACTGCACCTTCACCTACAACAGTTTTCATCATCCCCATTACTTGCCCTATCATATCTTCCATTCGTTTCTCCATTCGTTCCTCATTCTCTTTCATCCTCATCTCAAAACATTCTTCCACTTTCGCTACAGTTCCCTTTAACTCCCTAAGCTCCTTCTGCATCACCGCATTCTCCCAGTTCAACCTCTCATTCTCTACTAGCAACCTCTCCTCACGCTCCTTACTCAGCTGCAATTCCTCCCTCAAAACCCTTAATTGCTCCTCCATTTTTCATCAACCTTAATCCTAATTCCGTCCTTCGTCCAACAGTCCAGCTTCTATCCCACTTCGGCAGTCCCTGTTCGGGCGCCAAAATTATGTGGCGGGATGTAAACAAACACAACCCCCCCACACCCTTGATCACTCCTACTTTCTCAATATCCCACAACACAAACTTTCCCCTTACTTTACTTTAAACTGGACTATTGCACGAAGGGAAAAACAAACAAAACATAACCTTAAAACTATATATTTCCTACAAACTATAACGCTCAACATAAACAAAAAAAACACACTTATCAATAATCATACACTTAACACAAAACCGGCCTTAATTATACCACCATTCAATTAAACCCTCAAAATAAATAACGATTAACAACTTACAAAACATACAATAAACGTAACATAATTCAAATACACCAAATTTAAACCCTAACGAAACTTAAAACTAAACCACACAACCAATATGTAATTCTGAGTGGACACTTTCGTCCACACAAGGCCAACAGTCTTTTGTAGCCAAAAAAACACAACTCTGCAGCAACCGGACCGCTGAAAAATGTTAATGCACAATTGCACTTATCATCATCGTCATCATCATCATCATCATCTAATATATCAATATGCCAAACCAATTCCTTCTTCCGGCGGTGTCGTTACAGCATCTATCAATAACATCGTGAAGAGCAATCAAATCATAATCATAATCGTAGTCCAGGTCGTCAACAAAATAAATCTGAGCAATCGTATCGAGTTCTGTTACAGGCCAAGTCGTCAACAATCACGTAAACACTCGAGGAACTCTCTCCCAAAGGAGGAATCGCGGCCTGCTCAGAACATAAAAACACTAAACAGCCGGC
>NC_090740.1:59836994-59856994 GCF_036898095.1 Palaemon carinicauda
TTTCGGAAGTTTTTCTGTGTTTGGAGATTCCTGTCCCTAGTTTATACCTGCTTCAATTAAATTATATGCATTATTTTTTTTTCAATCACCTATAAGTTATTTGTTATCAGAGAAAAACATTATTGATATTTCATGGGCATGCCTAAAAGTTTGTGAACTCAGAGGCCAAGAATTTTGTAGTCTCTAAATATGGTTATGGGCTGTGTGTGATATTACAAGCAAAATGGAATAAGTATATCCTTATGTGCCATTTAGATGAAAATAATATTACGATTAAGAAAGTACTTACTCATAATTATGCCATTCAGAAGATTTAAAACTTTAAGTTTTATATCGAAAAAATCCGGGCTTTGTTTGGAATGCTCAGGAAGAAAAATTCTGCAGAATTCGCATTGGCAGACAGTATTGTTGGAATTGCTGAGCAGCAGTTTATGAAATCGGATACTGGTAAAAAAAAAAAAAAAAAAATAGCGTGAGGATTTTAACCCCAATGAAAATATGTGTGTAATCTTTAGTCATCTTCGAAGTGGAATTTAACAGCTAATACTTTTCAAGTCATTGAAATTCGGTATTATTATTATTATTATTATTATTATTATTATTATTATTATTATTATTATTATTATTATTAGCCAAGCTACAACCATAGTTGGAAAAGCAAGATGCTATAAGCCCAAGGGCTCCAATAGGAAAAAATAGACCAGTGAGGAAATGAAATAAGGAAATGAATAAATGATGAGAACAAATTAACAATAAATCATTCTAAAAACAGTAACAACGTCAAAACAGATATGTCATATGTAAACTATTAATAACGTTAAAAACAGATATGTCATATATAAACTATAAAAAGACTTATGTCAGCCTGGTCAACGTAAAAACATTTGCTCCAACTTTAAACTTCTGAAGTTCTACTGATTCAACTACCCGATTAGGAAGATCATTCCACACCTTGGTGACAGCTGGAATAAAACTTCTAGAATACTGTGTAGTATTGAACCTTATGATGGAAAAGGCCTGGCTATTAGAATGAACTGCCTGCCTAGTATTACGAACAGAATAGAATTGTCCAGGGAGATCTGAATGTAAAGGATGGTCAAAGTTATGAAAAATCTTATGTAACATGCATAATGAACTAATTGAACAACGGTGCCAAAGATTAATATCTAGATCAGGAACAAGAAATTTAATAGACCGTAAGTTTCTGTCCAATAAATCAAGATGAGAATCAGCAGCTGAAGACTAGAGAGGAGAACAATACTCAAAACAAGGTAGAATGAAAGAATTAAAACACTTCTTCAGAATAGATATCAAAGTTGATCACCTGAGGTATTCGTTTTCAATGAAGAGATTTCTAGTGTTTGCATACAAACTTCATATATTTTACAACAGACAAAGCACAACTCCTCCCCCAGAAGGAGGAGCAAATATAAAGAAACAATGTATATTAAGCAGCAGTGCATAAATTTATCAAATTGAAAAGACAACAGTGAAAGCTATTAATTACTTCCTGTGATTAATTATGCTGTGAGAAACATTTGATTACAATGCTTTACATACATAATATATTCATTAGAAATACTTCCTCTTGCCAACCAAAATAGGTGAAAAATGCACATATTCTCCATAAATAGTAGAAATAATTTGCTGTTTTCATGCTTTGAATTGGAGAAATAGATAGTGTATTATTTATATATATATATATATATATATATATATATATATATATATATATATATATATATATATATATATATAAACTATATATTTTCATTATAGATATACATGTGTGTATGTATGTATATACAAGGAATATATATATATATATATATATATATATATATATATATATATATATATATATATATATATGTAAACTATATATTTTCATTATAAATATACATGTGTGTATGTATGTATATACAAGGAATATATATATATATATATATATATATATATATATATATATATATATATATATATATATGTATATATATATATATATATATATATATATATGTGAACATTATAAGTATACATGTATGTATGTATGTATATATAGGAATATATATATATATATATATATATATATATATATATATATATATGTATATATATAAATATATATATATATATATGTATATATATATCAATATATATATATATATATATAAATATATATATATATATATATATATATATATATATATATATACACACATTTATATATGAACATTATAAATATGCATGCGTGTATGTATGTATATATAGGAAGAATATATATATATATATATATATATATATATATATATATATATATATATATATATATATATATATTTATATATTTATACACATATATATATATATATATATATATATATATATTTATATATACATACATATATGTATATATATATATATATATATATATAGATATATATATATATATATATATATATATATATATATATATATATATATATATATATATATATATATATATATGTGTGTGTGTATATAATGTCACGTGCGTATCGATGTTCTTATCAAATCATAACACCATATTAGAATTTTTACGACTTAGTAGAGAAATAAAAGTCTCTTAAGCTTTAATTACTTCCATCAACATTACTTCAGTAGGAGAGTATACCTCCCCTCTCTCTCTCTCTCTCTCTCTCTCTCTCTCTCTCTCTCTCGTTGTTGTTTTGATGTGTACATCTATCATGTTCACGCCAGGCTAATTCCATCAAATCGAAGCATGAAGCATTTTAGCTTTCACAATAAGCAAACGCATATGGCGAGCAGAATTTGTATGATAAACGCTATATCGTGATGAATAAATTTGCCACGGATGGAGGGCGCATCTAATTCAGAATAGTTCCAGCCTTGACAACCATTGAAATGAAGCCATTGGCAAACCACTTGCTGAGCTTAAACTGCCTCATCTTGCTGTCCCCTGTCCAATCAGAGGGGACATGTTGTGGTTATAGATAACGTCGGGTAACAAGGTCTTATCCCCATCCCCTCCCCAAATGTCGAAGCAGTATTGTCCATGACAATTGGAACGTTTACAATGGAAACGTTCCAATATATAGCACATCGATTCAGGGCCACGAAACGTTATCTCATTAAAGTTTGCTACGTATTTTATCAATATTGTTAATTATCAAATATTATTAGATAATGTTTCAGTTCATTGCAAAGCCTTTTTTAGTCTTTGTTATTCAGTATATAATACCATGTACTATGAATCATTTCTCAAATCACAGGGCCACTTCGATTATTCTTAGTAATTTTGCAAGAATGTGTCATCATATATATATATATATATATATATATATATATATATATATATATATATATATATATATATATATATATATATATATATTTATATGATGAAACTCTATATACTGTTATTGAAATGAAATTGATAATAACAGAATGGGTTCCATGAGATTACAAATAAAGAAGATGAAGGAAAAGAACATAACGAGTTGAAGAGCTGAGAAAATTTGCTGGCACGGACTAGCTTAAAAGCCATAAACAGACGATAGTGGAAGGTCGTGTCCGAGGCTTTTGTCCTGCAGTGGACTAATTGCGGCTGAAAATGATATACATATATATATATATATATATATATATATATATATATATATAAATGTGTGTGTACGTGTTTGCGCGTGTGTGTGTAAATACGTACATACAGTACATTATATACATACAAATAGAGAGAGAGAGAGAGAGAGAGAGAGAGAGAGAGAGAGAGAGAGATTATTTAGCATAACAAAAAGGATTTTTTATCTATAGGCATTCCAAATGTTGTATTTTAAGACGCTGATGTTTACCCTTTTTCCCCCTGAATATTTTTGCAATTTTCGAAACTTTCTATGATATTTTTCCTCATTTTCACCTAAATCATATGTTTACTTTGTTTTGAACCCTGCTTGTGTTTGTTTTGGATGGTAATAAATATTCTCAATGATTTGATAAAGTAATAGTATGTATGGTTATAATTTCTACACTTGTGCATGTATGTAATCGTGTAGTTAAACGATACACTTATTTAACTGCATAGCATGATGAGGAGTATTGTAATAAGATTACATTACAATAATCGGTTTAGTCTATCTCTTGATATATATTGTATCTGAAAACTCGCAAGGGTAAGGCCACCTTTGTTTGTATAATTGAGCAAGTACCTGAGGAAAATAGAATTTAAAGATGGTAAAAGGAAATATTTGTATTATTCTTATAAAAAAATATCTTTATGTTGGAAGGCAATTACAAGAGAACCTAATATATTAATTAAAAAATAAATCCATTCTTGAAGTCAGTGGGTGTTTAGTCAGGATTTTTAGTAGGCAGACTCTTCGTACGATATTTTTTAACCATTTCTAGTGAACAACAGCAACGGTAAATAGTGGAGAGATAAATTGAGTTTATTTATGTCTCATGTGATAAGCATTATGATAGAATTGAGAATTTAGACAAAATTAAGTGAAATACCTTTTATTGGATAAGCCTTTATTACTTCTTGCTGTTGCTTAATATCGGAAAAATACAATGAAACAGCGTTATCATCATTCGGGATGACATGACACACTCGTATGTCAGCAGAAACAAACGTCAGAGGAGAGTGGAAATTTTCAGTTGATGTTTATTTCATTGAATCTCTCTCTCTCTCTCTCTCTCTCTCTCTCTCTCTCTCTCTCTCTCTCTCTCTCTCTCTCTCTCCTTTCGTCATCTAACCTATAGCATCTTCCTTATCTATCTGTTTCCAATTATTTTCTATTTCAAACTGTCATCTACTCATTCCCTGATCTCTTTACTCTAATTTTCATAACCCATTATCTTTTCATATTCGTTAATTTTCAAAGCTATTCCGCTTTCCCTTCACCCTCAGCTTTCCATTTTCATCTACTTAATTTTCACCCCATCTTCCAGTCTATGAACCGACCAATCCAAACCAATCCTTTTTTCTCTCTCCTTGTATCTTCCAGCTTATTTCCAATTTTAATTCTTCTATATTCTAACATATAATTTTTTTTATCTCATTTTAGTCTCAATCTTACTACTTACCCCCATTCTATCACTCGTATTCTCTTATTCTTCTCCTTTCATCATTCAAGCCGTCATCATTGTAATCTTCATTTTCAGCCTATCCCATTTTCCTTTACTTTCAGCTTTTAACTAATCATACTTTTGCCCTTTCAATTTTGCAGGTGGTTGCTTTACACTTTTCTTCTATCTTTTTTTTCTTATAACACATGTTATGTCGTTTAGTTTCTTTCATTCTATCAACGTACCAATACCTCTTCCACCATTTTTCACGTTGTCTTGTTCTCTCTCCACCAATCTTATAACCTATCCCTTCTCCATGATCTTCATTTTCCCCCAATGAACACCCCAAACCCCTATCATCCTTCTGACTATACCCTTTACCCACTCTTTCTCCTCTCACCCAAACGCTTTACCTTATCTTTAATGCTCCACTATATCCCCCTTGTTCATCCTGATCTACTTATACACATACAATTTTCATTTTGTCTTTAAACTTATCTCTTTTTTTTCTCCTACCATCCTTTTCTTTAAACTGTTTTCCTCATATTCCACCTTCCATTTTCAAATTTATCCTCTTGTTCAGGCTTTTTTTTTTTTTTTTATAACATACAATATTCAACCTTTTTCATTTTTTTCGGTTCTATCTTTAACCAATCTTCTTTTCCTGCTCCTCATTCTTTCAAGCTACCTCCTTTCCCTCTGTCTCCGTTCATCAATCTATTGCCTTGTTCTGAACATCCATCATCTCTTATCCTCTCTTCCCTCTCCTGCTGTCTTCCAAACTCTCAATTATAAATTTCCTTCTCTCTTCAAATCTAAACTCTTATCGCCTTGCTTTCAGCTGTTTTTCTAACCATTTTGTCTCCTTCCTTCCATCTTCCACCTAACTTTGTAGTTTTTCGTTTTTCCTCATTCCCCATTTAATAATTCATTAAATTTTCCCGTTCTTTTCATCTGCCGGCTTATCCCTATCTCCTCTTTTCATAACAGAGAAAAAGGGTTAGATTCCGTTGTTTCCATCTCAAACCTATCCTCTTACCCTTTTTCACTTCCTTTTATCTTCCAATTAATTCTCGTTTACCTCTCCATCTATCTTCCGAAC
This sequence comes from Palaemon carinicauda, assembly GCF_036898095.1. Classification (NCBI taxonomy): domain Eukaryota; kingdom Metazoa; phylum Arthropoda; class Malacostraca; order Decapoda; family Palaemonidae; genus Palaemon; species Palaemon carinicauda. Next base: position 59,843,164 of record NC_090740.1, read on the forward strand.
TATCGATTTTTCCTTCTTTCATTTTTCACTCTCCCACCTATCATCACATCCCGTTTCTTCTCTTTTATTCATCTTCCAATCTCTTTTCCACCTTCTTCCTCCAGTTTAAAGCTATCACCTATTTCCTGCCATATATCTATCATAGTCTCCCATTTTTCTACATCATTCCTCATCCCCTCATTAACCTATCCTCAGACATCCCCCGTTCCTTATACCGATGCTTTTAACTTCTCCTTACAACTACATTCGCCCCCTATCCTCAACTTTCCTCCCTTTCCATTCCCACCACTACTCCACATCCACCCCTTTCTCCTTCAACATTAGGGTTAGGCACATCTAATGTTGTCGGGGAATTGCCTCTCCCGATTCCGGTTTTAGATGCAGTTAAGATTGCAAGAGAGCGCCAGCAGAGCTACGAAGGTGTCACTTCCATAATTCTCCCTCTTGGTTGATTAATTAAGTTGCTTTATTCGCCTTGCCTTTACGTCCAATATCCACTTTAGTTGGTTTTTCTTATTCCCTTGCGATTTGCTGTAATTAGTACGTGTATATTAACTCTGAATACACCCACTCTTTTTGTATCTTTTCATTTGTATTTAAGGATAATGTTCTCGGTGTTTTCCTTAATTCTACGGTTATTAATTTTGCAATTACTACCACTTGGTTTCTGTTCGTTTCAAGCCATATATACTTTTTCCAACAGCTTCTGTTGGGGTAGGTTCATACTGGATAATCTCTGTGCTCACTACTGTATAAGTTTTGGCGTATGTCGTAATTGAATATACCTTATGGAGCTTTTTCTGGAATATTAATTCCTTTTTTATTCAATTTAATGGAAATCTTATACACTGCCACATTTTACAATCAAATTTCCTGTGTGGAAAATATATTATAAATTCCTTCGCATGAAACCTGTCTGTACTGTTTATGAAGACCTATTTATTGAGCATTACACTTACTCTAGATCTGTTATATGTAGGCCCATTTTTTTTTTTTTAATATTAACCTTTATCAACTTCGTGAAAGAGCATTTAGTTTTTTTCCAATCTCATTATGGAATCGGAAAAAAACGATCGCGAGAAAATTTGAGTTGAGAGAAGGTTATTACATTATCCATTCCTTTTAATAGAGGATTCATATTAGAATAGATTTCATAACCCAATCTTCATATTCTCAAGTGAGTTCGTATCACCAACCAGGCATCTTTTTCCAAAAGCAACTGTGAGAGTATCATCAATCCCTATATTAAATGGTTCAATTACACTCTCTCCCTCAGGTAATAAGCTTTGGAACCCAATGCCTACATGGGATTCTGCTGAAATTATTAAACTTTCTCCCTACAAAGTCAGATATATGACTACAGTTGGGATCAAATCCCATTCCTTCTCTCTCCTCATTCTGATTCCACTGGGCTTCTTGTCTGAGATGGATCGAGGTATCGGGATGCACGTCCCATTAGCCTCTCCATTTCCAAACGATCGCTCCTAAAAAAATCTATTTGCTTGAACTTTTTTTTCTTTATCAATAGGCTGTGTATTCCTGATCTGTTTCTTTTTCTTTTCAAAACCATACTTACTGTCCTTCCATCAGTTGAAGTGGCTATCTTTGAAGGTATTTAGCCTTGCATGGTGTATCGGCACCGTCATATTGATTAATTCCCAACTTTTTATCTATAGTCTATGGGTTTTATCATTCACTTTATTTGTATTTCTATACACATTGTTTTTGTTATCATTATTATCAATTTAATCTTCAAGTATGATGCATCTTTTTATAGTCATTACTTTTTTTTCCTGTCTGGAGACATTTAGCGTAATCCTGAACCAGTATGTCCAAGACTTCGTCAGTGTCTTCTATTGTATTGCAATATTCATGGTCTGCATGCAAATACTCAAGACCTTACAGTTGCGTACAGACAGTATGATATTCCTTTGTGCTAAGAAACCTTTGTTTCTAATATGAGCTACTTATAACTGGTTTTAAGAAGCCAAATTTTTTTTAAACGGGCTGCCATTCCTAGGGCTAGGGGAATGCTGGTGTATATTAGGACTGAGAACCCTGCTTTTCATAAGACTTGCTATGAATGTGGATGTCATGATATACAGGTAATAAAAGTTTGTGGAATCCAAACATACATGTTTCTATCTTCGACCGTTTTCTTCCTTTTATGCCTAAGGTGAAAGAAGAGGATAGAAAGGCCTCTTTTGTTTTTGTTGGCGATTTCAATGCTTACCAGAGGGAGTGGTTAAGTTCTGTTTCTCCTACTGATCGGCATGGTTTAAGAGCTTTGGAATTTGCCTCTAAATCAGGCTGTGAGGAAATCATAAGTGAAGCTATTCACTGGTCTAGTAACTGCTTGGACCCCGTATACATAGACTCCCCTGGTGTTATAACAAGTAAGGTTGGTTCTCCAGTTGGAACATCTGATCATGCCTTGATTTCATTAGTAGTGAAGACAGAGCAGCATGTCCTTGAAGTACCATACTCATGTGAGATTTATATAAAATCTCAAGCTGACTGGAATGGGATTTTAAGTGATAATCTGGGCTTGAATTGGTCAAAATTCTATAACAGAAGTGATCCTTTTGTTCCTTGTATTGAGAATCTAATATAGGCGTATCCCTTTTCGTATGCCAAGGTACCGAATGAAAGACAAACCCTGTTCAATTATGATTATAGACGTTTTTATTTAGAAAAATTGGAGGCTTATCATCTTTGGAAGGGTAGCAGATCAGGTAACTATACTCTGATTAGAGCACTTGATCAGAAAGTTTATGCATCAACTGAAAAGGAATACAATTCTACCGTAAAAGAAACCCTTTCTGGTTACACTCAGGAACATAAGTGGTGGGCTACCCTTAAATCTTCACTGTTTGGCATAGACGCAACAGTTCCTCCTTCACTTAAACCAGATGGCTCTATCACTCAATGAGAAACTTGATCTTCCTCATTCCTGTTTTTCTGAGGCTAAACTAACTAGTTTAGCTTTTCGATCTCGTGAAATTAAAGCTCTGTTGATGGACCTTGATGCTTATGGAGATGTAGATGCAAATGGTATTTTCCCTTGGTTTTTATATGTAAATGTGTCTGTGGCAGCTCAAATCCAACTGATTACCACCTGATTTCCATAACGCACATATTGTCTTATGAATTTGAATGTATTTTAGCAAAACATCTAAACAGGTTTGGGGAAGGCAATCATCGGTTCTCTAGTTTTTAATTTGGCTTTTGTAAAGTCCTTGGAGCATGTGATACCCTTCTTACAATCTCCTATGCTGTACAGAAATCTCTATTGTAGTTAGGAAGTTCGTGTGATTGACCTCGATTTTAGTGCTGCCTTTGATCCTGTTGATCATGAGAGCCTGGTTTTTATACTCAAGCAGTTTGGAGTGGGTATGTCTCTTCTTAGCATCATTACTGAATTTCTAAGTAGTAGGTCGCAAAGAGTTATTGTTGATGGGCACTGTAATGAGTATAAAAATGTGATATCTGGTGCTCCTCAGGGTAGTGTTCTTGGCCCATTACTTTCATACTATATACACGTGATATGTGGTTTTGCCTAGAATACAAGCTCGTTGCATATGCAAATGATGCTGCTCTCTTTGCATCAATTACCTTTCCTGAATGTTGATTTAGGGTTGCTGAATCCATAAAGAGATCTCTAGCTAAAATAAGTCCATGTGCAAATTATGGAGTGTGAAGATGAATCTAGACAGAACATGAAGTAGACTGTAAGTCGAGGACGATTGCTCCTCAACATACAGATCTCAGCATTGATAATATTTCTTCAAGTTTTTGTGACTCTTTTAGAAGTTTAGGTTTGATTCTTGACAACAAATTTACTTCTGTCCATCCTTTACATTCAAATCTTCCCCGACAGTACCACTGTTCTTAAAAAAAACAATATTTTATTTATTTTTTTTTATTTTGTGTATAATTTACTTATTGCTTTATTTAATTCCCTCACTGCCATTCTTTCCTATTAGAGCTTTTGAGCTTATAGCATCCTGCTTTTCCAACTATCGTTATAGCTTAGATAGTAACAATGATAACAATAGAATGTAGTAATTAATATTAATGGGGATTACCTTAACAACTTGAGATTTACAAATGACATAGTTATGTATAGTGAATAGATGATAGAAAGCTTGAAGAGAGAAGGCAGAAATAGAGAACTCGAAATTAATATGAGATAAACTAAGATAATATTCGATGAAAATAAAGACTCAACGAATAACTGTTATGGACGAACTTCTGGAGATTGTTAATGAATATACGTACTTAGGATAGTTTCCCTAGGACACGTCACCGAAATTAAAAGAAACATAAGCATGAGATGAAGAGCATTTGATAAACAAAATAAGATTATGAAAATGAAAATGCCAATTTATTTAAAAAGAAAGGTATTCAATAATATGGGAATATCAGCATTAACCTATGCATCAGAAACTTGGAGTCTTACTAAAGCCTTAGAACATAAGCTAGTCACGATTCCAAGAGCCATGGAAAGAATAATGATGGGAATAACACTAAGAGACAGAGAAAGGGCAAATGGATACGGGATGGATTTCGCCAGTCATCTCTATCTTGAGCTTTTAAATCATTACTTCTTCATTCATCGTCTCCTATTTCAAGCTTCATAGTCCTCAGCCATGTGGGCCTGGGTATTCCAACTCTTCTAGTGCCTTGTGGAGCCCATTTGAAAGTTTGGCGAACTAATCTCTCTTGGGGAGTGAGAAGAGCATGCCCAAACCATCTCAATCTATCCCACACTATGATCTCATCCACATATGGCACTTAAGTAATCTCTCTTATAGTTTCATTTCTAATCCTGTCCTACCATTTAATTCCTAATATTCTTCTGAGGGCATAGCTCTCAAATGAAAAAAATAGCCAACAGATCTTGTAGATCTGTTGGATTTTGTTTCATTCCCATAACACGACTCATGTCTATACAGTAACACTGATATCACTAAACTGGTATATAGCCTGATTTTTATATATAATTTTAGCTGATTTGATTTCCAAATTTTACGTAACCTAGCCATTGCCGGATTGCCTTTTTTCTATCTTTCATTAAACTCTAATTCTGAAAACCCTGTATTAGAGATCATAATTCCTAAATATTTAAATGATTCTACCTCATTCATTTTTTCTCCTTCCAATAATATTTCATCATTCATTGCATATTCCGTTGTCATCATCGCCGGCTTTCTTGTATTACTTGAGCCCAAGCTCATGTGATATTTCATGCAATCTGTTAGGCAAGCTTTGCAAGTCCTGTGACATTTTGCTAATAAGGATAGTGTCATCAGAATACTCTAGGTTACCAATCCTGTCCAATCATTCTCCGTCTTCCCCAACTGTTCTATGTATTAAAAAAAACAATGACGACCATAAACAACATAGGTAACAACACATTCCCTTCAAGTTACCCACTGTTCATAGGAAATTGATTTGATAGCACTCCATTACCATTAACTTTGCACTTACTATGCTCATCAACGGACTTGATCAAATTTACATATTTAAGATGAACTCCATAATAACACAGGACTCTCCACAAAATTGGCAGGTGCACACTATCAAAGGCTTTTTCATAGTCCGCAAATGCTATCAAAATTGTATTTCTATATTCTACACATTGCTATGCCACAAATCTTAAAATGAAAATTTAAGCAGTACAACTTATACCTTTTCGAAATCCTACTTGTTCATCTTTCAGCTTTTCATCAATCTTTCTCACTAGTCTCTTTAGAATGAACACACTATGTATTTTCATGACAACAAACGTGAGTGTGATGCCTCTGTAATTGTCGCAATCAGTCAGATCTCCTTTTTTTGGCCATTTTCACCAACACGCCATCAGGTTTTGACTCTTCATGCCACATTCTACAAAATAATAATTTTTGGCTAAAACCATCTCAGCAGTTATTCCATCGTATCCAAGGGCTTTCCATCTCTTGATTATTTTAATGATAGCTTTGACTTCAAACACACTGAATTCATTCTTGGGCACATCAAGTTCTTCCTCAGCTTCAGGTACATCAATCAAATTATTCCCTAAATATATCCCATTAATGACCTCACTAAAGTGTTCCATCCATTGTTGCCTATTTTCATCTTCTATTGTTATAATAGATCTATCTCTCTTTTTGATAGGATGCTTCTTTTTTGCCTCAGTGGAGATTTCAATAATAATTTTATGAGAAATTCCTACACCACAATCTCTCCCTGAATTCATAGCTTTCTCAGCCTCATCTCCTTTCCTGTCTAATTATTCTCTCTAGTCATACCTGGCTTTCCTTTTCACCTCACTATCATTACTAGGATACTTAGCATGCTCTACCGTGTGATTTTCATTAATTCCTCGGAAACTTACAGCAATCTATTTCTGATTTTGTCAACTTTTTATAGTATGCCAAGTATAATTTGATATCTATGATTTTCTTGTAACTACATGTCCCAAAACTTCCCTCCCTACTGACTGATATATATTCTTAATTTCTCACCGTTCTTCATTAATTAATTGGTCTTCGTCTCTTAAAATCTCTAAGACTGCAAATCCAGTCCTTCATTCGATGGCAAAGGATTCCTTGCACTCATCTTCTAGAAACTTGGTTGCATCAAACCTAATTATTCTAGCTACATTTTTGTTGGGTTGCTTCCAGTCTTAATTTCAGAGTGGAAAAAGGGGAGCTGGTATTCACTACCAATATCTGCACCTCTATAGCCTCTTACATTTCTCAGAGTCCTCCTTCTTTATTAATAGCTTTGTGAATTATTTGATTTTTATAGTTGTAACATGGTGAAGTGTATGTATATGCGTGGATGTCCTTGTGCTGGAAAAGAGTACCTCCAATACCAAGAATGTTTGTTTAACATAAAATATATATCTTGATTATTCCTTCCAGCTTTATCATTGAGGTCACCAATCCCAATTTTCATATCTCCCTTTGGAATCTCATCTATAACACTGAGTTCTTCAAAGTATTCATCTTTCATTTCTTCAGGGGAATCTTTTGTTGGTGCATAGCAAAATATCATACTTATATTGCACTGCTTTGAATTAAACTTTGCAAATAACAATCTACTATTTACAGCTCTCCATTCCGTTAATGCCTTTTCCGCTCCTGGCGTCAATATAATTCCTACTGCTTCTCTTTCAACTCCGCCTGTTCTTCCTGACTATATATATATATATATATATATATATATATATATATATATATATATATATATATATATATATATATATATATATATGTATTATATATTGTTACGCCCGGCCTTGTGAGTCCAGCATTGCTTAAGGAACTCGGGGCGTAAACAAAAAAAGAGCAATGGAAAGGTCACCGGTCAGCAGTAAGACAAGTAATACCGACAAAATAAAATATATTTAGAGTACTAATAACTTAATAAAAGGGGAGTGCAACGGGGAAAGATATTATTGTTGAATTGTCACGTGCTCACGGGGAGTTGGTGTGGACGACTTCAGCACAGCAATCTCATTCCCTGGAAAGGGAAATAAATTAAATTATTAACAGATCACTTACTTCTACAGGCTGGGAACACGATGAAGTCGTGTGGTTAAAACCTTTGAGCAAATAATATAGAAGTGCAAAACTTAGGAATTTAAACACTACCACGTGGGGATTAACACTGTCACAAGGTGAATTAATTAAGGCTAGGAGCAAATAGCACACGCTGTTGGGATATACAGGTTGGGATAATATAGGTTCTGTGGGTAGGATCCTTCGTGAAGGATAAAGGGAAGGATGGGATGTGATAAGGGAAAGAGGTGGGAGGGTAGGTAAGGATGATGAGGCTCTCAAAGTACAGACACCTTACCTTGATAAAAAGGACTCTGTCTCCTCCCTTGTGGAGAAGATGTCACAGGTCCTGCTCCGATGGTGGGTGGAGCGAGAAGAAGATGCTCCGATAGAGGTTGGAGACCAAAGAAGGATGCCCATCCGTTCCTAGGTCGAGTTAAGCAGGTGTTCACCAATGGGGGGGGGGGGCGGTCATCGGCCTTGGTATCGTCTCCCGACACCCTTCGCAACTCGTCTCTCTCCTGACTTCTCTTGGGATCCCATTGTGGTGGCGTTGAGCGGCAACGTGTTCGTTGAAGATGTCCGAAATGAGACCTCAGGGGAGTAGAGGGTTATAAGGTGGTGGGACAGGTGGTGAGGCTCTGGGTAGGATCCCAACGCTTGTGGCATATCGACCGGTCCTTGCTGGCGGGGTCTTTTATTTGAAAAAAGTAGTGCAATGACTGCCATGAATAACAGCCCCCCATTTTAGCTGAGATTTTGTCCTAAAACAGGACAAGAACTCAGCAAGCAAGGTCTGAAGCCACTAGCCCTCAAGACTCCTCCCTCAATGAGTGTCACCACGATAATGAATTAATTTCTAAGCTGCAACTAGGGTCATAATTTTACTTTAGCTTGATAGTATATCAACTTTAGGTGCCACATAAAAGTAAGCATGCTGGCTGTGAAGCAACAACAAAAAATGGGAAAATGCAATGATAATTAAAGTTATGTGACCTAGTGCAGTGGTAGGCATGATATTAAAGCAAATTGACATATCATATGCAAAAAAAGATAAAATAAATACATAAAAGTAAATTAAATGCAACTAATGAAGCCAAGATGGCTCCTCAAGTTTATCTACCTGGGGAGACACCAAGGCCACTTAACATTTTTCAAACAACTTAGATTAACCTACTGACTATGGCTACGTATTATGGACATGGCACTGTGCATTGGGCACTAATGCCGGGAGAGCACATCTGCTACTCTCTCATCTGAGCTCTCTATTCCCTCGACCTTCCAGTTGTAGTTCTGGAGGCCTATGCCCCACCTCATGAGGCCCTTATTCCTTCTACGTAGCTTAGTCAAGTAGGTTAGAGAGTTATGGGCTGTTAGGACTGTCCGTGGGAACACATGGTCAGCTTGATAGGATCCTAGGTGCTCAAGAGATAAGCCCATATCTAAGAGCTCATTCTCTAGAGTTTGGAGTTTTTCCCATGCCTGGAAGAAATTTAAGCTGCCATTTAAGTAAACCCCACAGTTGGGAATTCCTGCTTGCACCTGGTGAAGCCAAAAAGGAGTTGCGAGTATGGTCAGAGGTCGTGACTCCTCTGCCATGAAGTGGAAACCGTCGTCCCTCTGAAATGTTAGTAAGAAGCCAAACCAATAAAAGAATTGTGTCAGTTTTGTAAGACTTATGGATGGGATACGTCAGAGAGTTGGCATCGGTACTATTTGCTTAGAAATACTGGTAACTTGGCAAGGGTGGTAGGAGGCTACGTAAGCCTTGATAACCTTGTGCAAGTCCAGCCAGAATTGATACTGGATCAGCTGGGTAGGACACGTTTCCCCAAAGTGTCCTCCCAGTCTCTCATGGGCCATGCCTAGTAGCTTCAACAAGCGGAGATTACAACTACTTGCCGGCACAAGACCTTAGCAGGATCATGAGAACCTCGGGTGATTTTGAGGGGCACATCATCCTTTAGCGGGAAGTCCTCCTTAGAAGGAGTACTTATTCCAGCCTCGTTCGAGTAGGCAGGTGCAGTGTAGTCTTCCAGCCTCTCGTCCAAATGCTGGAATTTGATGAGCTCTGTCTGGCTCCCTAGGGTCTATGGGCTTTTACCTCCTCTTAGACCTCTGGCCTGGTGTTTTGGGTAGCTCTATTCCCTGTGGTGCTAAGCAGCATTGCCTTATCTGGGGAGCATTCTCGGATCTGAGGCTCAGACTCGTTGGTGGAAGAAGAAGACTCCTGGCCCTCCTCAATTAACCAAGGTATTTTCCCAAGGTCAATGTCAGCTAGCCATTCGTCTTCCGCTGCAGATGGTGTCCTCACGTTTTTGGGCTCCACTTTGGCCGCCTTCATGCACCTGAGGGGCACTCGCTGTACCACCTTCATGGGCTCTGGACCCAAGGGCATGTCGCAGCCCTCATATCCATGATTGCTCACTACCCCTAGTCTGCACTTCTTACTAAGCTGGGGCGTGGTTACCTTGAACTCCGGTGTAGGGAGTTCCTTGGTGATCCCTTCAATGAAATGGATCTTCCGGCATTTGTCCTGCTGGACTTTGGCATCATTGGGTTGAGGAGGCGAGTTATTGAGCTGTGCCAGTCGGATACCCATTTCCCGCTTCTTTAATTCATACGCTATCTCTCTTTCATACTGCATCCTTTCTTGTTAAATTCTTCTCCGGCCATTGGCTTCATTCGTGAGTTCCCGCAAAACCTTCGCAATGCCTCTCCCTCATAGCCTTGTCGGTCTGCCAAATCCACAAACGCACTGATCTCAGCAGCAGTCATTTTGCTAATTTCTTGTGGGGACAGCGACCAGATCAAATTCAACAGCACAAGGTACGATATTGACCGTGCAAGAAATTACACGAAGGGGAAATACGCTCTAGCCTATGCGAGAGTCTTACGGAAGAAAGGATAAAGATGTAACTGGGCAAAATACACAATGGCTGTAAAAAATACCTCTCTCGAGAGAACGATCACAGAATAGTAAGCCTCACAAGTAATTGAACAGTAGCCTATCTAGAGAAACAAGGAACACGTCGATGGGTGATCCAGTACAAAGACATAAAATTGAAATCACAACGACGGGTGATCCTCTATGCTAGACATAAAAAGAAAATGGAATCACAACTATGGGTGACCCTCTATGCTATTCATAAAGAAATAGAATCACAACTATGGGTGACCATCTATGCTAGTCATAAAAAATGGAATCACAACTATGGGTGACCCTCTATGCTAGTCATAAAAAAATGGAATCACAACTATGGGTGACCCTCTATGCTAGGAATAAAAAAAAATGGAATCACAGCGCTGGGTGATCCTCTATGCTAGTCATAAAAAAAAATGGAATCACAACTATGGGTGACCCTCTATGCTAGACATAAAAAAAATGGAATCACAACGATGGGTGACCCTCTATGCTAGACATAAAATAAATGGAATCACAACAATGGGTGACCCTCTATGCTAGACATAAAAAACAATGGAATTAAACCTATGAGGGATCCTATATGCTAGACATAAAAAACTATGGAATTAAACCTATGAGGGATCCTCTATGCTAGACATAAAAAAATGGATATGTAAAAATGTGTGGCTGCGTTCTTGCAACACCACTCTGACTTAAAGCAAAGTTTGTATTTATACTTAAAGTATGAAAAATTAAATAAGACAAACAATGTCACCGAGTTTGCTTATTGTTTTGCTAAGAAAATCAACCCCTTTACATATTTTCCCTTAAACAAAAAAAAAAAAAATTTAAGAAATCACATTTCCTAAATATTTTACCTAAACGATCGTATACCCTGACTGAAAACAGGGATATTGAATGTGATATTGTAAATCCTTTATATTTAGGCTAACAATTTTAACACAATCGTATAAAAATTATCCCTTTTAAATGAGGTACATAAAAAATAATATCCCATGAAATATCACAAAAATTAAATTAAATACCATGGATGCCTGGTGGTTTATCAAGAGGTTGTCTTTTCCTTTTCTAATTCTTTTTCTTCTCAAAACCATCCTTACTGTCCTCCCTTCAGTTGAAGTGGCTATCCTGGAGGGTATTTAGCCTTGCATGGTGTAACGGCTCCTCCATGTTGACCAGTTTTTCCGAGTTTTTACTATAGTCTATGGGTTTCATCAATCACGTTATTTATAATTCTGTACATATTGTTTTTGTTATAATTCTTGTTAATCTAGTTTTTAGGTATGATGTCTCTTTTTTCATTTCTATTAATTCTTATGCTGTCTGGAGACATTGAGCAAAATCCGAGACCAGTACGTCCTAGATTTCGTCAATGTCGTCTTCTGTATTGCAATATTCGTGGTCTTCATGCAAATATCCAAGACCTTACAATTGCGTCCAGACAGTATGATATTCTTTTGTGCTCAGAAACTTTGGTTTCTAATATGAGGCACTCATCTGAGCTCCTTATAACTGGTTTTAAGAAGCCAATAATGTTGAAACGTGATGCCATCCCTAGGGCCAGGGGAATAACGGTGTATATTAAGACCAAGTACCCTGCTTCTCATAAGTCCTGCTATCAATATGGATGTCATGAGATTCAGGTAATAAAAGTTTGTGGCAGGCATAACAACTTTTATTTGTGTTCGATCTACCGGAATCCAGACATGGATGATTCTATCTTCGATTGTCTTCTTACCATTATGGCTAAGATACAAGAAGATGATAGGAAGGCTACTTTTGTCTTTGTTGGTGATTTTAATGGTCACCATAGAGAGTGGTTAAGTTCTATCTCTCCTACCGATCGCCATGGCTTAAGAGCTTCAGACTTGCCTCTGTATCAGGCTGTGAGCAAATCATAAATAAAGCTACTCACAGGTCTGGTAATTGCTTGGACCTCGTATACAGTGACTCCCCTGGCGTTATAACTAGTAAGGTTGGTTCTCCAGTCGGGACATCTGATCACGCCTTGATTTCATTAGTAGTGAAGACTGAGCAGCCTGTCCCTGATATATCATACTCTTGTAAAATTTATATGAAATCCCAAGGAGACTGGAATGGGATTTTGCATGATCTTTTGTGCTTGAATTGGTCACAATTATATAGTAGTGTATATCCTATTGACCCTTTGAACGAGAATCTAGCCAACGTAACTGATAGGTGTATCCCTTCTCCTGTGCTGAGGTACCGGGTGAAAGACAAACCGTGGTTCAATAATGATTGTAGACGTGCTTATTTGGAAAAGCAGGAGGCCTATCATTTTTGGAAGGGTAACAGATCAGATTTGACCGGGAACAACTATACTCGGCTTCGAGCTTTTGCTAAGAGAGTTTATGCCTCAACTGAAAAGGAGTACAATTTAACCATAAAAGAAACCCTTTCTGGTACAACTCAGGAACATAAATGGTGGTCTGTCCTTAAATCTGCACTCTTTGGTGTAGATGCAACAGTTCCTCCTTTACTTAAACCAGATGGTTCAGTCACTCACTGTCCAAAGGAAAAGGCAACCCTGTTGGCTGATGTTTTTGACAGTAAACAGAGTAATGAAAAACTTGAACTTCCTCATTCCTGTTTTCCTAAGGCTAAACTAACTAGTTTAGCTTTTCAATCTCGTGAGATTAAAGCTTTGTTGATGGACCTTGATGCTTATGGAGGTGTAGACCCAAATGATATTTTTCCTCTGTTTTTTATAAAGACAGCAGATTACTTAGCTCCAAAGTTATCTGTTATTTTGCGCAAGTTAGCAAGAAGAGGAGCTTTTAGCACTTGTTGGAGAATTGGTAATGTTACTCCTCTATGTAAATGTGTTTGTGGTAGCTCAAGTCCCACTGATTACCACCCAATTTCCATAACTCCCATATTATCTTAAGTTTTTGAATGTCTTCTGGCTAAACGTCTTAATAGGTTTGCTGAAGGTAATCATCTATTCCCTAGTTTGCAATTTGGTTTTCGTAAAGGCCTTAGAGCATGTGATACCATGTTACACTCTCCAACGCTGTACATAAATCCCATGATTGTGGTCAGGAAGTTCGTATGATTGGCCTTGATTTTAGTGCTGCCTTTGACCGTGTTAATCATGAGGCCGTTGTTTTCAAACTGAAACAGTTGGGAGTGGGTGGGTCGTTTCTTAGCATTATTATTGATTTTTTAACTAATAGATCTCAGAGAGTTGTTGTTGATGGGCACTATAGGGAGTATAGGAATGTGATATCCGGTGTTCCACAGGGTAGTGTTCTTAGCCCATTACTTTTCATACTATTTACACATGACATGTGGTTTGGCCTAGAAAACAAGCTTGTTGCTTATGCAGATG
>NC_090740.1:59864494-59869494 GCF_036898095.1 Palaemon carinicauda
TCAGCTCCTAAAAGCTCTTAAATTTTCTTTCATCTCCGAGGGAGGGAGAAGGAGATAAAGAAGCAGAGGAGAAAGCACAACCAGCAGCCAGGAGCCAGAGATCACATACAGTGGGGAAAACGTTTATAGGATAGAAAGAGAGAAAGAAATGAAGGAGACGAAACGCACTCTTTTAACCAAGAACGAAATAACAAACGTTAAAATGTTTGCCTAAGTGCGTGTTGAGCTTCCAAAGTCGGAAATGTCCATAATTTTCCAGTACTTTACACACTGTTATTTTGTTTATTTCATTAATCTGTTATTTTTCTCTGACACCATTTGTATTAAAATGGAATATAATAGCCCCTATCCATTCTGTCAATACACTTAGAGCTCTTGATTTCCTTAGTCTCCAATAGCGTTAACTGGAATACTATAGGTATTTTCCAGGAGTTAATTTTCTTTACTACCGTAGAAGTTATAGTCAAGGAAAAACTTAGCATAGGTGTGAATTAGGGTATATTTACAATTTTCACATAAAATGGTTGTTGGTGGCCCATAGATTAAGGATCAGGTGAGTGCCGCCTTGTCATCCAAGGCGAATATTATTTTCAGAATCAAATTCGCGATGACGGCTATGACATTGGTAAATCATATTAATGCTGTTGAGAATCATTGACTTGTCTTTTCTGAAGTTTATTAAACCATGATAAATGTGATCTAAGTTAATATATATATATATATATATATATATATATATATATATATATATATATATATATATATATATATACATATATATATATATATATCTATATATATATATATCTATATATATATATATCTATATATGTATATATATATATATATATATACATATATATACATATATATATATGTATATATATATATATATATATATATATATATATATATATATATATATATAGTATATATATGTATATTTATATATATTTTATTATTATTATTATTATTATTATTATTATTATTATTATTACTTGTTAAGCTACAACCCTAGTTGGAAAAGAAGGATGCTATAACCCCAAGGGCTCCAACAGAGAAAATATCCCAGTGAGGAAAGGAAATAAGGAAAAGCCACAAATGAAGTTCAAAAACAATAACATCAAAATAAATCTCTCATACATAAACTATAAAAACTTTACAATAACAAGAGGAAGAGAAATAGAATAAAATAGTGTGATCGAGTATACCCTCAAGCAAGAGATCTTTAATTCAAGACACTGGAAGACCATGGTACAGAGGCTATGGCACTACCAAACACTAGAGAACAATGGTTTGATTTTAAAGTGTCTCCTACAAGAGCTGCTTACCAGAGCCAAAGAGTCTCTTCTACCCTTGCCACGAGGAAAGTAGCCACTGAACAATTACAGTGCCGTAGGTAACCTCCTGAGAGAAGAAGAATTCTTTTGTAATTTCAGTGTTGTTAAATTTTATGAGAAAAGAGGAGAATGTGTGAAGAATATGCCAGACTATTCTGTGTATGTGTCGGCAAAGATGAAATGAGCCGTAACCAGAGAGAGGGATCCAATGTAGTACTGTCTGGTCAGTCAAAGAACCCAATAATTACCGCTAGTGACTAGCAGTAGTATCATAACGGGTGGCTGGTACCTTGGCCAAACTACTATATATATATACATATATATATATATATATATATATATATATATATATATATATATATATATATATATATATATATATATATATATATATATATATATATATATATATATATATATATATATATATATATATATATATGTATGTATATATATGTGTGTGTACATTATATATATATATATATATATATATATATGTATATATATATATATACTGTATATATATATATATATATATATATATATATATATATATATATATACATATATATATATATATATATATATGTATATATATTTATCTATATATATATATATATATATATATATGTATGTATATTTATCTATATATATACACATGTATACTGTATATATACATATATATATGTATATATATATATATATATATATATATATATATATGTATATTTATCTATATATATACACATGTATACGGTATATATACATATATATATGTATATATACAGTATATATATATATATATATATATATATATATGTATATATACAGTATATATATATATATATATATATATATATATATATATATATATATATATATATATATATATATATATAGTATATGTGTATGTATAGATATATATATTATGCTTTATATATATATATATATATATATATATATATATATATATATATATATATATATATATATATATATATATATATATATATATATATATATATATATATATTATATATATATAATATATATCTATATCTATATATATTTATTTATGTAATGCCAAAAGAATTACAAAAATTTGTCCAAAATGCAAACAGTTTCACTTATTGAAGCCAGTTTTTAATGTTTTATTTTGCAGAAGCTTCATATAAAAACTCTAGCATCGGAGACAAAAAGAAATGCTTTTCCAAGTGCAACAGGACAAACTATTCAATTACTTGTGGTGCCCAAAGAATAAACATCATTATTGAGCTACCATTAAAAGACAGGAATCCTTGCACTTAAATTTAAAAAAGACGCGTCTTTCAATAAATTATCATAGCGCATGTGTTTCCACAAATACATCTAAATGTCAAATTCAGAGCAAGTTGAAACGGTTGAGATCAAGTCAACTACATAAGAAAAAACATAAGAAAAGACGATCTGAATGCAGGCCATTTCAATTTAGATCACATTGCCTTATCTGTGGTTGTGCGAGTTTTTCAAAAGATCCATGGCATTCAGATCAATGGAGGAAGGTGATTCAGTGGCACACTATAGAAATAAAAGTGAGACTTCTAGAAATATGTAAAAAAAAAGGGGGGATATTCAGGGGCGCAACGAGTTTCAGTGAGAATATATGGCAGCCTCTCTGATTTGCATGCAGCAGATCCCCAATACCATCAGGACAGTTTTAAGAAGTTTACTTCAAAGCCCAATATTTCTACTGCATCACGTTCATTAGAACAACTTGGGGAAGTCAGCCCAACTGATCTTGCATTTAATCATATAGTCGAAAACATAAGAGATGATACTTCCAGAAAATGGAATTCCACAGAAAAACATGACTTGTATCAACAGAAATTGGATTTTCTGTCATCTACCTCCCAGTCTGAAGACACCTTCTGCTGCTACTGAAAAGTCTCAGAGCCGCAATAGAAAAGAAAGAGCTATACTAATGCGTAGATTGGAGGAACCTTTTTGGTAAAAATCTTATTCTGCTACAAGTGAAAGGATGTGCTCGTATGCTTTTTTTTTTAAAGCATTTGTCGGAATGCTTGAAGTTTGTTGAAACAAATGATGATGATTCGGTAAATTTCTAATGAAATCCATGCCAAATCTTCTCCAAAAATAGAGTCGCACAGATTAAACCAGTTAATCAAGGAAGAGGCAGTTTTACAGTACAGTCAGACACTTCTAAATTTTGTTACAGAACTTGTTTCTAAGGGAGAGATGAAAAGGAAATCTCTATCAATCACTCAAGCAATACAAGCTGTTTTTTTTTTTTTCCTAATAAATTAAGACAGACAGCACTTGGTTTAGCACTAAAAATAAATTCTTTCTGGATCCAGAGAAACTCTTGATATATTACATGATAGTGGCTTTCGCTCAAGTTATGATGATGTCAGACAATTCAGAAAGTCAGTGGCCTCATTCATCTATGAAGAGGAATTCCTGGTGCTTGGACTCTTAGATGGAAATGGACTGATCGGTGTTTGGTGTGATAACATTGATTTAAATGTGTTCACTCCAAATGAAATGCGGGAAAACAAGTTTATGGCAGTGGAATTTGGGCAATATGACAAAGATACGATTATGATCACTTCATTGTTCTCATGTTCATCTGCTGAGTTAATTGATGTCATTTTGGCTTGCATTAGGTTCATTGATGTTACCTTTTCTATTTTATCAATTTCAGTTCCTTTTCCCTGGAAACAGATGATCAAAAACCAGAATGGTCAAGTGCTATGGCAGCTTCAACAAGGGCAGATGGTTCTTCACATTGTCCAGCAGGTCCTTTTGTCTTTAGGCCTTTTGATTGATATGCCACCATATCACCCGGAAAGAATCCTTACTACTCTTATGTTTTTGGAAGAATCTTTACCAACCAGACCATTTGTCTGTTGATATGCAGCTGTACAAAGTCATTCAACACATCAAATGGTCTGATCCTAGTCGATGGCAGCATCTCATTGTTTGCCCTGGAGAAATGCATATTCTCGTGTCCTTTGTTGGTTGTTTGGGTATCCTTATGAATGGGAGGGGTCTTGAGGACATTCTTAAAGTAGCTTTCAAAGGATCGTAAGTATGTTAAATGAAAAAGCATGGCCAAAGGCAATTAGAGGCTTGAGGATGGTTTTTACAACAATTCTTTATTAGTATGTCATGAAAAACAGTTGTTGAGAATATTCAAGAAAGCAGCTGGATATTGTTTTATTCTCGAGAACAGGACGTCTATGGGTAGACGGTTTCATCACACCTGTAATTATTATACATCTGTTTATGCAAGTTGAACTGGAAGGTTACTAACTTCTTCACGTGTATGCCCTGAAATGAATGGTCCCTTACTTGTTTGCAGCTGGGCATTGGAACTATGCCAGATACATTTCATGGCACATTCTTGGTGTGGAAACTTTACTTCTAAAGGAAATGATTGCAGCCTCTCTTCGAGGAGAACATGATTTGGAATGCCGTAATCTTAGATCAGTTCGGTGAGCAAACATGCAAACATATATTCGGTATGGAAAGGCGAAAGGTGGACTGGTTAGTAAATCACTGTCTTTTGAACAGGTGGGTGAATGGGTGTCTTCTCATCATATCTACAATGCCATGTTCAGTGAGGAAGGTGACGATGAGTTTGATGAAAAAAGGTTGACA
>NC_090740.1:59874494-59879494 GCF_036898095.1 Palaemon carinicauda
TGTTAGTGTGCGCAGAATTATTTAGTATCATGTTGCTCTTTCTAACAATGGGTGGTTCTAAGAAAAGGCATCAATCACTGCCTCATTCACACTTGAGCTGCTCAATCGCAGATGAACCTCTGTGCAAAAAACGGTTTCGTACACTTATGCAAATGGTTTATCAGCAAAGGTTTTTGCTCCTCTACACATATTGGTCCATTCATACAGCTTGCATACACACTCTTGGTTTCAGTATATTGATAAATCTACTTTTATGTATTCCGTTTGTTCTATCTATCAATCACTTCGTAGGTTTTCATTTCCTTATTTTTAACCCTTATAATTATATATTCTTTAACAAACCCATAATCATCTGGTGTATCATTGCGGCCAAACCATATCAGTACACACCGATCTATTCATACATATGTTCCTATATTTGCTATTATTGTCTTTATCAATATTCATTGCCCTTTCAACTTTGCTTATACCACAAATTGTACATCAACAGTTCAACCCGTCAGCTTCAGTGCTTCAGTCTTCTTTTATTTCCTTGGCATTTGACAGCCACACTTCATTTTCATAGAGTAAATAGATTTGGTTCAACAGCCCCTTTACATATTCCAACCTCTGCATTCATAGATAAAATCCCAAGTTTCCTTTCATTCTTTTGCTAATATAATTCCACCTTTCTTGCTTCACCCACTCTGTTCCTTACGTCTTTTCTCATCTTGTTCGTCAAAATATTTACTCCGAATTACCTAGAAGAAACTGCTTCCATTCTCTCACCGTCTATACTGTAACAAACTCCATTCACTGCCTATCTTGTACATCCATATTTCACCTACATACTACTCCATCACTCTATTCAAAAGGATATTAACTACCAATGGATATTAAGCAAAACCATGGCTCACCTATATATTTACATATATCTAGTTACTCTGTTCCTTAAGAAATTTTAGCATAGGCTTCACATCCATTATAAACACTTCGACGGCTTTAATTCCTCTTCTCTCTATTAATTCTATCATAATCTTTATCAACTCCCTTGTATAGCACATATAACTTTTTCCTCTTCATTCACACCTCTCACATAACAAATATCTAATACACACTCGCAATTTCTCAGTCTAAACCCACAATGTTTTTTCTATCAAACCTTGGCATAAGCAATCCTAAATCCTGCCAGTTACCTACAGTTTTGGCACCAATAATTTTTACTGTCTACTCTATCATCTATATTCTTATTCAAAAGGAAATTTGTTTCCCTCACCCACACTGCTTTTGGAACCTTCCCCTCAGCGTGACATACAAGTTTTTTTTAACTTATGTTATCCAAGTGGCTCCAGAAAAAAGAATCTACACAGTAAGCATTACTGCTTCCGTGAATGCTTTAACTGTTGTATATCGTATACTGGAATCTCATGATGGTCCATAATGCTAAAAAAGTCCCAGTCGTATTCAAACAGAAAAGCGACCCCTCCACCTCTGCAGTGAAACATCGACAGCATTAGTCACTTCACATACCTACATACAAGATTCACTAACAGTGTTTCAAACGTCCGTGCTTATCCATAATTTTCAGCAATTCCTGCCATTCTTGGATATTTAGGCTCTTTCATTTGAAATTTTTCTTTTTCTTTATTAATACAACAGATCGCTGTCCATCTTCTCCTCCTATAATTAACCACCTCCTTCCCTATCAGTCCCTCCGTCACCTATCTTACATTCTCAGACAAAATCCTATCTTGCAACCTCTCTTTTATGGTTAACAATGTTACTCCCCGGTATTTATTATTATCATTTATTATTATTATTATTATTATTATTATTATTATTATTATTATTATTATCATTATTATTATATACATATATATATATATATATATATATATATATATATATATATATATATATGTATATATTATACAGTATATATAAATACGCAACACATACACCCTCATAAACAAACACACACACACACACACACACACACACACTCACATATATATATATATATATATATATATATATATATATATATATATATATATATATATATATAAAATATATATATATATATATATATATATATATATATATATACATATATATATGTATATATATATATATATATATATATATATATATATATATATATATATATATATATATATGTGTGTGTGTGTGTGTGTGTGTATGTATGTATATATAAATAAGGATATATATATATATATATATATATATATATATATATATATATATATATATATATATATATATATATATATATATATGTATGTATGTATATATACATACGTGTATATATATATATATATATATGTGTGTGTGTGTGTATGTGTGTGAGTGAGTGTGTGCTTGTAAATATGTATTCACGTTTTTGTGTGTATTACATTGTATGGACATGAAATTTTATGACTATTTACAAGCAAATGCACGAATTTATGTAATTTTTTTCGTGTCAGTTCCATTTACATGAACCTTTTTGCGGAGTGCGTATACATGAATTTGAAGCTTGTTCATTTCTGTAGATGGAGAAAACACGTGCTATTTTTGTAAAGTAGAACAAGTCTCTCTCTCTCTCTCTCTCTCTCTCTCTCTCTCTCTCTCTCTCTCTCTCGCTTTAGGTTGAGGTGGCAAAATTTTGTAAAAATTGCTCCCTTCAGCTGATTAGTTGATATTATTATCATTATTATTATTATTATTATTATTATTATTATTATTATTATTATTATTATTAGCTAAGCTGCAACACTAGTTGGAAAAGCAAGATGCTATGATCTCAAGGGCTCGGTTTGGGAAAAATAGCCATGTGAGGAAAGGAAGTAAGAAAATTGATAAACCATATGATGTAAACTGTATAAGAATTAAAATATCACCTAAAAGAGAAAAATCATGAAATTTAAGGCAAGGGCAGTACCTAGTCTCGATTATCAAGTAGGTAAAATTTATTTTAATTCTTTGTATCTGCTGAAATTCCTTAGAAGCGTACTTTATTGCGAATATGTGTTGTTTGTTTTGATATTCTTATATTTCGTTTATAAATGAGATCTTCTTTTACAACCCTGTGATTTGAATAAGAAGAGTTTTCTTTCTATTTCAAGTTTTTCACTTGAACTTTTGCGGCTATACTGTACTAGAACAGGCCCGTCTCCCTCAATCGCCAAGGATCGTGTGGGTTGCGTTGCACTTTAAAATTTTAATTAATGAAACGAACCTTGCCTCTTTCCCTTTCATCGCTGCTGTCCATTTCTCTTCATGGCATCACGCACCCTGCTTGCTTCAGGACAAACAGGAATTCCCTTGATTCCCACCAAGAACACTATTCCCGGGGGAAGAGGAACCATGGTATTCCTGGTTGGCTGGAAGGACGGTATTCCTATTGCTGTGGGAGAGAGGAAGTAGGGTTGGTATTTCTGTTGCTTTGGGTGAAGAGAAAGGGTTGGCATTCCTGGAAGGACTAGAAAGGGTTGGTAGCCCTTCTTTTGTAAAGGTAATTTGCTCTCCGGACCGCCCTTCCTTCCTCAGAGATCGTCAAGTCATGTCAGACTCTCAGGTCCAGTGGTATTCGAAAGCAATATTTGATCCTGGTTTCGACTTGGAAATTAATTTTTAAGATTAATGCCTCAGGAGCACTGCAATAGAGGAGTGAGAACGAAGTGATAGTCTGAGCTTTGCTAAAGTAAAAAACCCGAATGGCAGTAGTCTAGTTACAGAAGGGAAAGATCATATTAGGAAAGTGATAGTTAGATATATTTGTAAATGATTAATTAGACGTTTTATGAAAATGACAATGGAAAACTAATAATAGAGACCAGAGATATTTTATGATATAAACACATGTTAATGTGAAACAAACAGATATTCTCACTTTTCTATGTTGATTTTCTTTCAAAACAAAAGAATTTACACATTTTTTTGTATTCATGAATTCATATTAATAATAATAATAATAATAATAATAATAATAATAATAATAATAATGATAATAATAATAATAATAATGTTTATTGGACAAAAAAATATTTACATACAAAAAAAAAAAAAAAAAAAAAAAACACTCAGTCCAAGCCCATGTGGAGCAGAGCTCTTCGGGCAGTAATACAACTAAAATAATATCATCAATTAAGTAAAAAATAAAAAATAAAGTAAATATGGATATAGATATACAAAATGTACGCATACATATACATAATCATATGTATACAAATAGATACATATAAATGAGATTCTTAGCCTAAAAACAAATGGAAATTCATATTTATATGATAAAGAAGGATGGTATATGAAAGCTAATGGTATATACATTGAAAAACTGTAGATATTAAGCCAAAAACTCAGTAAAAGAATTAGTTTTACAAATAAGAGTATTCTAAACAATGAAACATACTTGCGTTGTAGTTTTGGTTAGGTAGGCAAGTATAAATATTTATTAATAAAGCTTAATACCCAGATAACAGGAGATTTGTATATGATTTCTTAAAAGATCGAACGCTAAGCAGTGCCTTTAGATAAGCGGGCAGAGTATTCCAAAGTTTAATACCTTGGTATAGATACGATTGCTCGCATCTATTAATACGTATTAAAGGAAGAGTTAAGTTTGAATTTCTTGTTCCATATGGATGAACTGATTGTTCCTGAATTATTTTTCGTCTTAAATCTGGAAATTTGTTCAAAATAAGTGTTTGGAACATCATATTCATTAAGGAGAGCTTATAAGTGTCTTCCAGCTTCAATATCGAGAGACCGGAAGAGTGGCGATGTATGAGCTAAGTAATCACTGGAGCTTATGATTCTTACCAGTCTTTTTTGAATTACAATTAATGGTTGCCAGACATTTCTACTACTTCTCCCCCACGCCGTATTGCAGTAATTAAGGTGAGGAGATACTAACGAGTGATACAATTGTTTTATAATATATAAGGGGAAATACTCTTTTAATCTATATATGATACCCATTACTTTGGCAATTTTATTAACCGTCATATTTACATGCT
>NC_090740.1:59886994-59899494 GCF_036898095.1 Palaemon carinicauda
TCTGCACTCTTTGGTGTAGATGCAACAGTTCCTCCTTTACTTAAACCAGATGGCTCAGTCACTCACTGTCCAAAGGAAAAGGCAACCCTTTTGGCTGATGTTTTTGACAGTAAACAGAGTAATGTAAAACTTGAACTTCCTCATTCCTGTTTTCCTGAAGCTAAACTAACTAGTTTAGATTTTCGATTTCGTGAGATTAAAACTTTGTTGATGGACCTTGATGCTTATGGAGGTGTAGATCCAAATGGTATTTTTCCTTTGTATTTTATAAAGACAGCAGATTTCTTAGCTCCAAAGTTATCTGTTATTTTGCGCAAGTTAGCAAGAAGAGGAGCTTTTAGCACTTGTTGGAGAATTGGTAATGTTACTCCTCTATGTGAATGTGTTTTTGGTAGCTCAATTCCCACTGATTACCCCCCAATTTTCATAACTCCCATATTATCTAAAGTTTTTGAACGTCTTCTGACAAAACATCTTAATAAGTTTGCTGAAGGTAATCATCTATTCCCTAGTTTGCAATTTGGTTTTCGTAAAGGCCTTGGGGCATGTGATGCCCTTCTTACAATCTCCAATGCTGTACAGAAGTCCCTTGATTGTGGTCAAGAAGTTCGTATGATTGGCCTTGATTTAAGTGCTGTCTTTGACCGTGTTAATCATGAGGCCCTTGTTTTTAAACTCAAACAGTTGGGAGTGGGTGGGTCGTTTCTTAGCATTATTATTGATTTTTTAAGTAATAGATCTCAAAGAGTTGTTGTTGATGGGCACCATAGTAAGTATAGGAATGTGATATCCGGTGTTCCACAGGGTAGTGTTCTTGGCCCATTACTATTCATACTATATACACATGACATGAGGTTTGGCCCAGAAAACAAGCTTGTTGCTTATGCAGATGATGCTACTCTCTTTGCATCAATTCCATCCCCTGAATGTAGATCTGGGGTTGGTGAATCCCTCAATAGAGATTTAACTAAAATTAGTGCATGGTGCAAATTATGGGGTATGAAGTTGAATCCTAACGAAACTCAAAGTATGATTGTAAGTAGGTCAAGGACAGTGGCTCCTCAACATCTGGATCTCAGTATTGATAATGTTTCTTTAAATTTGTATGACTTTTAAAATCTTAGGTGTGATTCTCGACAGCAAATTTACTTTTGAGAAACACATTAGGTCTGTGTCTTCTTCAACTGCACAAAAAATTGTCCTATTGAGAAAGTCTTACAAGATTTTCAGTGATCAATCTATTCTGAAGAAGTGTTTTAATTCTTTCATTCTACCTTCTTTTGAGTATTTTTCTCTTGTCTAGTGTTCAGCTGCTGATTTTCATCTTAATTTGTTGGACAGAAACTTACGGTCTATTAAATTTCTTATTCCTGATCTAGATATTAATTTTTGGCACCTTCGTTCAATTAGTTCATTATGCATGTTGCATAAGATTTTTCATAACTCTGACCATCCTTTACATTCAGATCTCCCTGGACAATTCTATCCTGTTCGTAATACTAAGCAGGCAGTTGATTCTAATAGCCAGGCTCAATACTACACAGTATTCAAGAAGTTTTATTCCAGCTGTTACCAAGTTGTGGAATGATTTTCCTAATCGGGTAGTTGAATCAGTAGAACTTCAAAAGTTCAAAGTTGGTGCAAATGTTTTTATGTTGACCAGGCTGACATGAGTCTTTTTATAGTTTATATAAACATATCTGTTTTTGACGTTGTTAATAGTTTATATAGGACATATCTGTTTTGACGCTGTTACTGTTTTTAGAATGATATATTGTTAATTTATTCTCATCATGTATTTATTTCCTTATTTCTTTTCCTCACTGGGCTATTTTTCCCTATTGGAGCCCTTGGGCTTATAGCATCTTGTTTTTCCAACTAGGGTTGAAGCTTTGCTAGTAATAATAATAATAATAATGATAATATATATATATATATATATATATATATATATATATATATATATATATATATATATATATATATATATATATATGCTTATAAATGTAATAATACGGAAGAAAAATAATTATATCGTAGCATATTTTTATACATTGTAATTAAAACGTTATACCTCTGTTTTCTATTCCCTTATCCTGAAATTACAACGTTGCCTATTTTACTTATTACAGAGAAAGGAAATATATGCATAGCGCATGCGCGCTATCTTTAATAACCGTGCTGCACCCAATAACCAAGAGGTTGAGGTTATCAGGTCGAATATTTTACAAAACTTATTTATTGGGACGAAAGAGTTTGATCTTAGTCCGATGAGAGAGAGAGAGAGAGAGAGAGAGAGAGAGAGAGAGAGAGAGAGAGAGAGAGAGAGAGAGGGCGCAGTTTATTAAGATATTTAAGTCCAATTTTTATGTATTGTGTAACACGAGGAAGTTCACTTAATTTCCTGTATCTTTTAACCCCTTAAAAATATAAGTTGTATTAATTCATATTTGATACTATTTATTTATTTGGGTTTCGTGAAATTTCTTACACGTTTATTTTGGATGAGATGGAGAGTGTATATATATATATATATATATATATATATATATATATATATATATATATATATATATATATATATATATATATATATATATATATATATATATATATATATATATATATATATATATATCACATCAGCCGTTACAAGTCCACTGCAACGTAAAGACCGTAGTCATGTCCTTCCACTTGCGTTCGTTTATTGTCTTTCTATGCCAGTCTAAATTCCCAAATTTCCTCAATTAATCAATCCATCGTCCTCTCTCCCTTCCCCTGCTTCTTTTGCACTCTTTAGGGAACCATTCTGTTATTCTTAATGTCCATTTATTATCTCTCATTCTCATTACATGTCCTGCCCATGTCCATTTTTTTCTTTTACATACTGTTAGAATACCCTCTATCTGTATGCTCTCGTATAAATGTTGCTCTTTTTCTGTCCCTTATTGTTTTTCCCCATGATCATTCTTTCCATAGCTTTTTAAATTGTAACTAGCTTAGGTTTTAAGGCTTTAGAAAGTCTCTATGTTCCTGATGCACACGTTAATACTTGTAGGACTATCTTATTAACTACCTTTTCTCTTTAAAGAAAGTGGCATTTCACTTTTCCTAATCTCATTTTATTTACCAAAATCTCTCCAGCCTTTGCGTATCCTTTTTTAAATTTCGGTGTCATGTCCTGGGAAAACGCTTAATATCCTTCCTAAGAAAGTATATTCATTAATAATCTCGAGAGGTTCATCCATAGCCCTTGTTATTTTGTCTTTCTGTATTTTCATTGAATATTATCTCAGTTTTACTCAGATCCATATCAGGTTCCATTGACCCTAGCAAATCAGTTTCTAAGTCAATGGAACTTCAGTTTCTTGGGCACGGGTTCGATTCCTTGGCTGACCAGAAGCTATTATCTTTGAGTTGAATCCTCCTTGGGTCTCTGATCTCGAGGTAGAGAGAATTCAGATATTAGGAGGTATATAATATTTTAATAAACACATATATACTGTAAATAATGTATACATGCGCACTTTATATATATATATATATATATATATATATATATATATATATATATATATATATATATATATATATATATGTATGTATGTATGTGAGCGTGCTACAATAAAGTTTATTCCATTAACAGGGAGTGTTTCAGCAAAGAGCTATCACTGCCCTTTGTATCCATTGCCCTATCCCAGACAGCTTCAACCTCCCTTGGCAGTTTCTGGAATTTTACTTTACAGTCCCCAATAAGTCTTGGTTTTACTGTAAACATCAAATAATTCACATCCTATTTATATCTTTTTCTGTCCTATAACTTTATACCTATGTCCATTCCCCCTTTTTAGTGACTTCTTGCAACACTCAATCAGTAAAGAAGCTAAAAACAATTTATTGAAGCTCAACGCAACCTATTCTCATAACTACTTCAACTCTTTCTCATACTTACTTCAACTCTGAACGATTCACTTTCCTGCCTACATTATACAGCACATGTCCCGCTTCCATCGTAAAACCTGAACACGCTATTCATATCAAACATTCACTAAACCCTCCACATTTCCCTATCAAATCTGGTTTAAGATTTTTTTGTTCTTATGGGTTTTTTCCTATCCTTTCTTTTACGGCTTTTCCTTTACTTTCAATCTTCCAACTTGACTTTTCCATTATAAAACTTGTTCTAAGATCCACCTTCCTAGCCTAAATCTACAATATACTTCCTCTATTACGCTTTTGGCCGCATGTGTTATGTTCTCAATCAAAATCTTAATATCTAATTGCCCTACTATATTAAAGAATGTTTTATCATGCCACTACAATTTCTACAGTCGTCCTTATCCTTTTTTTCTTTTAAGCAGCAAGACAATTATCCCTCGCGCTACTTATTTTTACACTTTTTATCAGCCAAAAATTCCTTACAATCCAGGGGCAGCCTCCCAAATATACTGTTGTCACCATGTCGTAGTATGCCACTTTTAATCTTGTCAGATTCTGATATCTTTCCTTTATAAATCCTTTGATATTTCTTTTTTTCATCGTCATAGCCACTTTCGCCACCATTTCAACCTTACACTAACCCTTTTATATACTCAGTTCTGCTCGTCTTTGCCCTTCTCATTAAGAAAATATTCATAATACTCATTACCTCGATACAGGACTATATTCATGTCTGAAGATATCTCTCCATTACATAATGAGACTTGCATTTGTCAATTAACCTTATTCTGCATTTATTTTCCCATAAAAACTTTATAATCTCTCGGAATTCCATATGCATACAAGCCCTAAGCAAATTAAAATCAGTGTGACCTCAGAAGTATTTGGATAAAGAAGTATTAATGTTCTACGATAGAGTACTTAATTAAGTCAGATGTACTACAGTAACTTTTGTTTTCAGGAGTCTATTAGTGGAAGTCGACTCGAAGAACTCATAGAAGAAAGCCTATTTCTCAAGGTGAAGAGTTAATCTTATTTGGAAACGGAAGCTCACGTGACGCCATCCAAACAACTACTGTATTAGTTTCACGGCGTTCTGAAGGAAAAGGAATACAACAATCGAAAGACATGACATCATTACCTATCCTGATGTTATTTTTTCTCTATCAAAATTCGGATGATATTTAAGTTTTTCCAAATCTAGAGTATTTGTTGGTGATCGCGGAATGACCTTACATGACATTTTTGGTAATATTTGTGAATAAGCTTCATTTAAGTAATTATGATCCAGGATCAAGTCCGGGTGCTGTATTAGCAATAGAAAGTATAATATTTTAAAAAGCATTACTAATGCCATTTTTAGCAATATAACAAATTGTAAAAAGTAAGGATTCCTACTAAGCAACGATTTTAGTCTCTACCAGAAGCCTTCATTTTACTTCACTAACAGGGGTCACGAACTCCATGGATTTGAATCTAATTATCACGAAATTGGGATTCAATGTGAATCTGTCTAGTTGCTCAAATATTTTGACAAGAAGGAAATATATACAAAAGCAGTGACAGTTCATCATCAACAAAACATAATCCCTGAACTATATAAGCCTTTGCTCTTTTGTTTTCAGTTAATCTCGGGGAGATTAAGTGTTTAGTCCCTCCGATGTTTTTTTGTTTTGCTTTTTTTTTTTCGGGAGTGGGGGGCAAACATAGAAAAGTCATTTGTAAATGTCATAATTTAGATAATTGTTTGTTTATGTGAAGTGAATATGGCAAATACCGGTGAGAGCTTAATCATATGTGCCAGAACTATAGTAAATAAACTAACAAGCTACAAAGTTCTTGTTTTTTTTTTAATCCGCATAACAGCGATTTTGTAATAATGTCAATATAGGTAAGGTTTGGCATTCGATGTCCTGAATATTAATTGAGAGACTATGGACATTACATCAATTGGAATCCTCGTAGCTTTTCGACAATTATTGCTACAAAAGGGGCCGAATATAATGAAATGATATGAGTAATATTAAGTTAGATTTTAGGCAAATGAAAGCGAAAAAGGCAGATTATTAAATGAATATTGCAATTACATGGGTATTGACTATCGCAAAAAAAACATGTGCTGGGTCACATCAATAAATAAGAAAAAAGCAAAATGATATAAGAGACGATATAAGTGATAACTGACATGAAAACATGAATACCTTACATATGGCATAAATAGGTACATTGTCAATAATAATTACAGAGATAAATAAAACATCAACAATTATACACATTTGAAAATTAGATATGGAAAGGTCAACAAACATACAGATATATATAAAAAAAACTTCCAGTGATAAGCCTATTCAGCCTCACTTTAAGGCATAGACATAAAAGTGAAGGAGAAAATTTTTTTTGCAATTTTGCCGAGGGCGAAGAACTTTTGAGAATTTAATGGATCACAGTTTTTGACTGAGGATTGTAAAGGGGGAATTCAACACCACACTGACAGAGTTTAGCGACTTTTTCAAAAGTTTCACAAAAGATATTAACGGCCAAGTCTTCTTGACACAACTCATTTCGGCCTGGATTTAGAGAGAGAGAGAGAGAGAGAGAGAGAGAGAGAGAGAGAGAGAGAGAGAGAGAGAGACTAAGGGATAACCCGTATCTGATAGGAGATATAGACAGACAAAAATTAACCTGGACATATATATATATATATATATATATATATATATATATATATATATATATATATATACATACATACATACATATATATATATATATATATATATATATATATATATATATATGTATGTGTATATATATATAAATATATATATATATATATATATATATATATATATACATACATACATACATATATATATATATATATATATATATATATGTATGTGTATATATATATAAATATATATATATATATATATATATATGTATGTGTATATATATATATATATATATATATATAAATATATATATATATATATATATATATATATATATATATATATATATATATATATATATATATATATAAAGAGAGAGAGAGAGAGAGAGAGAGAGAGAGAGAGAGAGAGAGAGAGAGAGAGAGAGAGAGAGAGAGATTGGATTTCTTTCCAGACCAGACAAACGACTCGCTGGTGAAAGACTTCCAGAGAAGATTCGGTCGTTGGCAAAGCACCGACCCGAAGAGCGATTGCCCGTAAAAGAACAAAACTTTTTCCTTTCCGCTCAAATTGATTTTTGCTTATTTTTTACTCAAAATTATCAAAAGTACTGATCTGCTTAGGTTGTACAATATATCTTATAGAAAATAGAAATATATATCTATCTGTATATCAATCTATCTATCTATCTATATATACAATTATTTTATGAATATATGTACATTTATATAAGGACTGAAATATCCAAAATATGCGGATATGGTGTACCCATCAGTTTAGCAATTAGCGTGTTATACTATAGCATGCAGTGTAATGAGTGCCATAAATAGCAATAGATTGTACAACATTGAAAAAATTTGCATACCTGAATTCCTTTACAGTTACACAGACTATTCAATAACAAATATCAATGATTACAAACGCGCTAGTGAGAGATATTAGCAATGCTGTCATTTTGCTTTATCAAGCATTCTTTTAATAAAAAACCGTTCGTCATTAGAATAACACCGGAGTGATCATTCAGGTATTGAAACTGACTTTACACAGATCACTTTCACAAACATTTCAATTAACAACTTCTCTATTTATATTCATGGATAGCGTGACGAGTAGCCCTATGAATGCCGTAGGACACACACGCCTATGAATGCCGCACACAGATCTCCTCGTGAGGTGAACCTACTTCGTGCCCTATGGGCCTTGCTTATAGACAGCCACTTCATGACCTCCCGCCTTCACCCCCCCCCCCCCCTTCTCCCCCACCAATGTGACGAGCCGAGAGAAGGTTGTGACTCAAAGACAATGTGAAAGCAACTGAGTGAGTTTATTGTAGAATACTCTCCTTTATATACAAAATCTCAAGCAACAAGAATTTTCATGTTCAAAAGTCGACACTGTTACCGATGAGAAAACAGACATGTATTTCAGGTTCTTTTTAGTGCGAGGGGAGAGCGAAGATACAAGCACACAATGAAGTATGTACGATCGTGTGACACACGGTTGGTACGATAGTCTACAGTCTCTGTCCTCCCAAATACACACATTCATAAATTCCCAACTTCAAATCATAGAATCATTAAATTAGAATTTTTGTTTGAGGAGTGACGATCTTGTAAATTCTGATGTACCTCACCAAATTCTTTGTGGAGTGATGGAGGCATATAATATATATATATATATATATATATATATATATATATATATATATATATATATATATATATATATATATATATATATATATATATATATATATATATATATATATATATATATATATATATGTGTGTTTGTGTGTACACGACCCATGAAAAGTGGTTGTTAAATATTTGGATAGGTATGCATACACACGCACCAGGGTATGATTATTTTTTCTCCTTATCAGAAGGACGGCTGTGAGCTGAATGTATCCATATATATATATATATATATATATATATATATATATATATATATATATATATATGTATATATATATATATATATATATATATATATATATTTATATATATAGATATATATTTATATATAATAATAATAATAATAATAATAATAATAATAATATTGATAATAATATTAATAATAATAATAATAATAATAACAATAATAATAATAATAATAATAATAACAAAAATATATATAGACACTTTATTATATATGAAAGATAGAGATACATACTGGGAAAGCACAATTGAGCCAGATAAAATGTCATTGCCATTACTGAATGCCAATGGAGGCCCAGTCGACGTTGCAATGAAACATAAATGTAAATACTTTAAGCAAATGTTCTTTGATACAAATGCAATCAAGCAAGGCTGTAAATGCAAATGTAGTATTTTCTATCACAGATATTACCAAACCAAATATACTTCAGGCGAAGAACTGTGGTGAATAGTTCAAAGGTGCTGACTTTGGGAAATCACAACTATCCAGAATCATTTATAGTTACCTACTTAATCCTCTGGCAATCACGGGATACTTATGGCTTCAATGAATTCACGCAATGTCTCTTTCCTGTACCATCTCTCTCAGCTCAACCGAATTCTCAGATCCAACCTCCCTGCGCATAATCGTCACCTATGTTTCTCTTGGTCTACCATGTCCCATACATCTTAATCTTGATAACCCAGATACACTATATCATTAACATTGTGAATCATTGCCACCTCACGAATTGCCTCATTTCTTACATGATGCTGACACTTAATTCCCAAAATCTTTCTCTTTGCTTTATTCTCAGAGGCCAGAATTTTGCATCATTTGTTACAGTCCACATAAGGTAATATGTATCTTACAAGTGAACTACAAACCTTCCTTTTGCATTGAACTGACATTCGATTTGACCTCCCCTTGCTTGTTTTGCCCTCCCTATTATCTCCTTGAATTGTGTAACTAGTAATCCATTGCTGGTAATGATGGTTGGGTAATATTACTCCTCCAATTAAACAATTTGCCTGATCACCACTCTGAATCTATATGGCTGCAATCTTTCTTTAGTTGATCTCTAATCCAAACTTTCTCCCCTGCAGTAATAACCTATCATTCATTTCCTGCATTTCAGCCATTGTCGGGGCAATCAGAACTATATCATCTGCATATTGAAGATCACAGAATCTTTGGTCCCCTTTCCATTGAATGCCATTATTCCTTCCTTGCATTACCTTGTCCATAGCATAATAGATCACCATAATAAACAGTAACGGTGACAGTTTTCCATATTATAGTACTCCAGTCTTGACCTCAAATGCATTTGTAAGACCATTGTCAACTTTACTCTACAACAGGTTCCACTATGTATATACATTATGATGTTTAAAATCTTTTCTTTTATCTCATAGTGCCTCAGAATCTTTCTAACATACTACATGAACACTTTCAAATCCTTTCTCGAAATCCACATAGAATAACACCAGAGGCGATTTTAGTTCGTTACAGTGTTGATCTATATGTCGTAGAATAAAAATTTGATCCTCACATCTTCTATCCTTTCTGAAGCCTGTTTGCTCTTTTAGTATCATATGTATTACAGGGTCTATTCTATTCAATATTACCTTGGAAAACACTTTCATACCTACTGGTGACAATGTTATTTCTCACCAATTCCCTGTCGCTCAAATTTCCCTTCTTGGATACTCTAACAATAATCCCTTTATTTTTCAATTCGACTTCGTTTAGCCACATATGGTTTAATATTCCTTGAACACAATGGGAGTTTTAACCTCACCAGCCTTCAACATTTAGGTGCAATACCATCCATTCATGGTGACCTATAGTTTTTCAGTTAATTATCAAAAAGACCTTCGCCAATCTAATGTTAGGAAAATAATGTTCGACCTCAAGGATGCCTTCCTTGTTTGGTGAGGGTGACCTATTTGGTGTCTCTTCAAAATGTTCATTCCATTTAGCTCTAATATCAGATTCCTTAGTTAAAAAATTTCCATTTTTATTGCTGAGGTTATTCACCTAGCTTCATCTTTTTTCCAGTGATTTCTCGAATACCCTCATATGCTTATCTTATACTTCGTCCGTTTCCTTTATTTAGATTAGCTGAAAAAAATAACTCCGACTGAAGACATGCATGTGAGGAGTTGGATTATTCTTTGCAAAGAAATGGGAAATTCTTAAGAATAAAGACATGCATGGAGGTGCAATTGCAGTAAACAAAATATAATTGTTTCCATGGCACCAACAAGGAAGCGAAATCACGTCTAAAAAAGGCGAGATATAAATGTGAAAGTTGATGAAATGTTTACACGTATCAAATGCAGGAAAGGGAGTCTAGTATTTAGGAGAGTTCTTAAGGCGGAAGATCGGAAATAGGCAAATTTGAGTGGTACAAGAGTGAAAGATATTATGTAATTCTGAAAAGGTTTTAAGAGGGATGTCGTAGTGAAAGTAACTGTTTACCTGTTTTGTTGACACGGGTATTCAAGGCATATCTAGAAGAGGGTGTTGTTCTAAAGAAGTGTGCAATTAGAAAACTTCTACTTCAGTACGGAGGGAAATGTAATAAGAATAACTCTGGGAATTATAGGAAAGGTTATATAGTATTCAGGAATATATGAGGGGTATGGTTTGATCTTTAAAGTTAAAAAGAGAGACAGGAGAAGAACAGTAGGATTTCTATGGTGAAGAATAAATGTCGATTAAACATTCTAATCACAGTGGCTTTCTTTAGTATTAATAAAATATCTGCTGCATTGTAATAAAAAATATTTGAAATCCTTGCGATTCTACAAAACTCTCGTTATATTATATAGATGGAAGGGTAACTGAGTAGTGATAAAAATGGAGGACGGAAAAAATACTCACTGGCAGTTGACTATTGATTTGATAAGAAGTCCTGGATAGAAAATGAACTAGAGGGATACTCAGTAGAGCTCAGACCTTCGTCACGGCAGCTTATTTCTTGACCTTTTGCTCGACCTTGACCTTGACCTTTGACCTAGGACTTTCAAAATTGAATCACTTACACGTCTGAACATAGAAATTAATCACTACACTATGAGAAATTTTTTTTGCCCGGAAATTGTTCACACAAAAACAAACGGTCAAACAGGGGGCAAAA
Organism: Palaemon carinicauda; assembly: GCF_036898095.1. NCBI lineage: Eukaryota > Metazoa > Arthropoda > Malacostraca > Decapoda > Palaemonidae > Palaemon > Palaemon carinicauda. The sequence goes on from NC_090740.1 coordinate 59,898,677, forward strand.
ACATAACTTTGTTTCCAACTTCGTTGGCGGAGGTAAATATGAGAAACTTTATGAAGTAATGAAAGGTGAGGGGTTGTGACAATGCTGCAGTGTGACTGACGTTTGTAGATGATCATGTAGGACTAGGTGAAAGACTTCGAAGATTTTTGAAAATGAGATAGGACGAAATTGGACGTGAAAAAAATAGTGAAGAGTGAATCAAACTACTTTAGCATGACCGGTGGAAGAATAAAAGGTAATGATATAATAATGTAATTGCATAACAATGTCAAGGAAGAGGATTGGATGGAAGAGTTGGATCATAGAACATGAGTGATATTTCCGTAGAAGAAGCCTTAGCCAGAGAATTTGGTTCTCTCTCTCTCTCTCTCTCTCTCTCTCTCTCTCTCTCTCTCTCTCTCTCTCTCTCACACACACACACACACACACACACACACACATATATATATATATATATATATATATATATATATATATATATATATATATATATATATATATATATGTGTGTGTGTGTGTATAAGAAAGAGAGAGAGAGAGAGAGAGAGAGAGAGAGAGAGAGAGAGAGAGAGAGAGAGAGAGAGAGCATGCGTGTGCGCGTGGTGTAATTTCCGAAACAAACTGACTAATTCATGGGACATAAATATGTATACGTCAGAGTATTAAACATCTGCGTGTGGCAATGACTTGGAGTAAGATCGCAACACTGGACCTATATTCCGGCCAGACGTTCTAATTAGTTTTGGCCGACAGCGGCACCAAGTTGATACTCCGTTGTAAGGATCAATATTACAATACATAGGATTTAATAATATATA
>NC_090740.1:59904494-59906994 GCF_036898095.1 Palaemon carinicauda
CCTTTCCATTGCAGTGAACTAGTAACGACTGATGATGATGATGGTGATGATGCGATAGATAGGTAGATAGATTAATTGACTGATTGAGTGATTGATACACATGTCTATATCTTAACATAGTTTCATATTATTTGCTTCTCTATTGAGCATGGCAGTTCGGTTTCCGTTATGAGTTAATTGGCTGCGTATAAAAAAAGAATATCGTATGAAGCGAAATTAGCAAATATAATAATGATGAAAATAAAGATTGGCATATGTTTGTGCACTCTAAACGTTTCCTCCTTTTAACCCAAATAATTAAAAGTTTAGGAAGGAAGAAGATATACAGAAGTCACTCAACATCGAAGACCTTGTACAAACTTGAGGCATTGCCAAACAAAAGCCGTAATCTTCCCAGTAAAACTTGTAATCTTGTCTCTAAAACCCGAAGTGTTTTCAAATTTCTCGTGAGTTATCGTACATCACAAAAGTTTGTTTTTCGGTCGGTGAGGGGACTAGAGGATAAGGAGGGGTGGAAGGGGGGAAGGGGGAGAGGCAGTTTAAAAAGTTTTTCTTACTCGAAATGCCAAAGCACAACAGAGAGAGAAATCAATTGAGAAAGTTTCTACATGAAAGATTAAATTCGTTCCAAGTTCTCTGTCTTCCTCGATTTCTTCTTCTTCGTTGGTTGATAGACACACCAGACATTGATTGGAGATAGAGGAAATTTAGAAAATATATCCAAAGATGAAGTGAAATAGTTTTTCTCCAATTAACGAAGATACGCGTGTGATATTAAAGAAGGGATACTTACTGAAGTGCAGATAATAGATTTTGCATCGATCAAATCCTTGAAAGATGCAAATCTTCATCCAAATCTTTCAGTCAAACGGAAAGGTCGTTTCATCTTTCCCTTAGAACATGTTAATTTTTTATACATATATATATATATATATATATATATATATATATATATATATATATATATATGTATATATATATATATATATATATATATATATATATGTATGTATATATATACATATATATATATGTATATATATATATATTTATATATATATATATATACACAGTATATATATATGTATATATATATACATATATATATATATATATATATATGTATATATATACATATATATATATATATATATATATATATATATATATATATATATATATACATATATATATATATATATATATATATATATATATATAACTTTATGACTCATTTCGTTCATAATAGTGGTGAACTGGTGATACGAGGTCATAGCACTTCTGTACCCATATCATGATCATCATCATCACCCAGGTGCCATATCCCCAAGGACGTCAGCAATCATGGGTCGTCATTCCTCTCTACTTTCAACTCCATGCAGCAACCTAGCTGCAGATATTCTTCCTCCAGTTATTTTCAACAAACTTTCCATATATTTTTTCTAGTGTTTGGTTAATTGATCGGGCTAGTTCTGCGATAAACAACGGTTATAACAAACTTGAACTGAAAACTATGAGCATCCACCACAGCAATAGCTACTGTGCCATACCTGACTCAGAAGGACATAAAGGTTATATGTGAGTTAGCAGATTTTGATTTGTGACCAAAGCAGTGAAAATACCATAGTGATACCGATACACCTTTTCCCCATAGATGGGGTCTTTTTAGGAGTTAATCTCATAGTTCTTAGCAAGTCTATTTAAATGAGGATATGGGTCTGTCTATCCTAACTCTTATCCACCACATAGTTATAACCTTTTACCAAATATATGTATAATTCACTACTGAGTCATAATGAATTGTTTAGTAAACTGAAAGAAGTCAATTCATCAATCTATTGACATTCTGGTAAAATAAAGCCAAACCGATACACTATTGAAATATGCAATTAAGTATAGACTGGAGTTAGAAAATGGCAAATAACCAAATGACAGGTTATCTGCTTACATTTAACCTATTAATCTTGAAAAAAGGAACCATAAATTGGCTCAATAATAACCCATAGATCTAATTGACACACCTTTTTTATTGCACTTTAATTTATATTCCTTACATACTTTTTTAACCTTCTCCCTCCTTCATCCACATTGGACCTCACAAAGTTGGACCTCTGGGTGCGTTCCATTACTCCCAGGCTGAAGAGAATTAATTAATCATGGGAGGATAAGGAACGTAAGGAGAGAAAACTTTGAATAACAATGATAGGGAGTTTTTCTAGTCAGATACAGTACCTCCAACTATGCCAATTGATATCATGATTTGTTTGGGCCTATTATTATTATTATTATTATTATTATTATTATTATTATTATTATTATTATTATTAAATACTGCCACATAATCTACAGTAATTGATCATTGCGTTTCGGTTTTAAAGGTTGAAACAATTACATTAAGATGATACTGTAATGCTCACGACAACTTTCAGCAAAGACATTGCTACATATCAAATGCTACTCTTAATGCAATGGAAAACCGATTTTTTTTTCTTTTTACCCA
>NC_090740.1:59916994-59929494 GCF_036898095.1 Palaemon carinicauda
GGAGGTGGCGTGAATTCTATCATTTGAGAAGTGTAAGCACAAGCGAATATGGAAAAAAAAAAAATCGTCCACTGAAGATTTTGATGAAATCTGGGTCATCTCAAGAAAGGAGACAGCTACCGAATAGATAAATGGGAAAAGATTGAATGCCAATATCAGGCAGAATATGTTGTAGGTGTAGAATTTTTAAAGTATGTCGCAGAATTTGTATTTGAAGATGATTTTATATTTTATATACAGAAAATGGGAAAGAGGAGTTTGTCCCCTATTTAACTGGTTATTTAATCCATTTGTCTTGTTTAGAGAGTTGCTCTATTACGAAAGCGCTCACAAACCCATATACGCCACACAAGTATCTATCTATCTATCTATCTTTCTATCTATCTATATATATATGTATGTATACTGTATATATATATATATATATATATATATATATATATATATATATATATATATATATATATATATATATTAATATATATATATATATATATATATATATATATATATATATATATATATATATATACATATATATATTTATATACAGTAAAAATATATGTATATATATATATATATATATATGCATACAGTATATATACATATATATATATATATATATATATATATATATATATATATATATATATATATATATATATACATACATAAATGATGTAAGAATTGATCATAGAAGTATTAATGATATCTCTGTTAGGGTAAAGAAGAAGAACCATATACCAATCAAAAAGAGAAATGGACCTAATATAACAACATGAAATGAAGAAAGGCAACGCTGGATGGAACACTTTAGTGAGGTCATGGATAGGAGATATGAAAGGAATAATTTGATTGATGTAACTGAAGCTGAGAAAGACCTTGATGTGCCCATGAATGAATTCAGTGTGTTTGAAGTCGAAGCTAATTTATCATTAAAAAACTCAAGAGATGGAAAGCCCCTGGATACTATGGAATAACCGCTGAGATGCTCTTGGCCGAAAATGAAGCGACTCCCAGAATACTCACAAGATTAATTTGTAGAATGTGGCATGAAGAGAGCTAGGAGTGTTGCTGAAAATCATAAAAAAAGAGATATGACTGCTTGCAATAATTATAGAGGCATCACACTTACCTCAGTTATCATGAAAATATATAGTATGCTCATTTTATAGAGACTAGATCGAAAGATTGGAAACCTGAGAGATGAACAAGCAGGATTTTGAAAAGGTAAAAGTTGTACTGACCAAATTCTAATTTTAAGATATGTGGTACAGCAATGTGTAGAATATAGAAATCCACTTTTGATGGCATTTGTGGGACATGAAAAAGCCTTTGATAGTGTGCACCGACCAATTTGGTGGAGAGTCCTGCGTTATTATGGAGTTCCTCATAAATATGTAAATTTGATTTAGTCTGTTCTTGAGCATAGCAAGTGCAAAGTTTTTTGCTAGTTGAGTCCTAGCTTTGAATTTCCAGTGAACAATGCAATACTCCAAGGGAATGTGTTGTCACCTGCGTTATTTATCATCGTCATGGATTTTGTGATGCATAGAATAGTTTGGGATAATGTAGAAGGATTGGACTAGATTGGTAACAAGAAATTAGCTGACCTAGAGTATGCTGCTGACGCTGTCCTTATTAGCATAACACCAAAAGACTTGCAAAGCTTGCTTACCAAAATGCATGAAATGTCACATGAGGTTAGGCTCAAGATAAATAGAAGAAAGACAGAGATGATGAGAACGGCATATACAATGGAAGACGAAATATCATTGGAAGGAGAAAGAATTATTGAGGAGGATTATTGAGGACCTATGATCTCTTTAGAATTGGAGTTTAATGAAAGTTTGAAAAAAGAATAAGACAATGGCTAGGTTAAGTAATATATGGAAATCAAATCACCTGAAATTGCATGGAAAAATCAGACTATATATCATTTTAGTGAGATCGGTGATACTGTATGGACATGGGACGTGGTATGACAATGAAACAATATCCAACAGAGTTTGTAAATTTAAAAACAGAGCCTTCAAAAAAATATTGTGAGTTAAATGGCAGGAGAGGATTGGAAATGAAACTATATGAGAGATTACTCGAGTGCAATATGTGGATGATATCATGGTGAGTGGTAAATGTTGATGGTATGGGCATGTTCTTCGCACTCCCTAAGAGGCACTAGAAGAGTTAAAAGACCCAGGCCTACATGGCTGAGGACTATAAAGCATGAAGTAGGAGAAAATTAATGGAGAATCATTGATTTAAAAGCCCAAGACAGAGACGACTGGCGAAATCTAAACGAGGCCCTTTGCGACCATAGACCTAGGAGGAAATGATGATGCTGATATATATGTATATATATATATATATATATATATATATATATATATATATATATATATATATATATATATATATATATTATATACATACACATATATATATATATATGTATATATATATATATATATATATATATATATATATATATATATATATATATATATATATATATATATATATATATATATATATATATATATGTATATATATATATATAAATATATATATATATATATATATATATATATATATATATATATATATATATATATATATATATATATATATATATATATATATACAGTAGAACCTCGGTTTACGAATTTAATTCGTTCCTAATGCGAACTCGTAAACAGAAAAATTCGTATAGCTTAACGAATTTCCCCATAAGAATGTTATAAAATCGAAATAATTAGTTCAACCCATCTACAAAAACCAATTTTCACAAATTTTTCCTTACACATACAGTACTCTACTGTACTCTACACAAAATTATTAAAATATTGCAGTCATTTAATGATGAAAATATGGATATGCATGCACATTAAACCTGAACTTTACCTTAGAGGAGTGTCGCTGCTGGCTTGATGGAGACGAGAGGAGGGGAAGGAGGAGGAGGGGGTTACTGCTTGGAGGGAGAATCTCCCTCCATGAGAACTTCAGGAACGTTGACTGGAGCTCTCTCGCGAGAATGGCGTTCACCATCACTGGTTTTGCGTTTGCGAGACTCTTGGTCGTCGTCTTTCACAGTTCTTTTCTCCCCCTTCACAAGATATTTTTCAATAGACACCTGCTTTTGTCTGTTCTTTAAAATTTTATAGAATTGACCCACCCCATTATCGACTAATAAATTTATTGCACGGTCTGTTTCAGCCTTATTCGGGACATTTTCCTCAAGAAAACTTTTCACGTCTTCCCACTTCTTTAAAAAATCTTTTATCTCACTCGAAGACAGTGATTTTGCAGTGCCTCCCTCCTCCTCAGATGAGATTTCCTCTATTACCTCTCTTTGCTGCTGCTCGTGCAGGTCCTTCAGCTCCTCGGTGGTCAGCTGCTCCTTATGCTCCTGCAGGAGGTCGTCGATGTCATCCGTGTCCACCTCCAGCCCCATTGCCTTGCCCAAGGACACAATATCCTCGACAACTGCTTCCTCCTGGTTGGGTTCGAACCCCTCGAAATCCCGTTCTGCAACGGCGTCGGGCCACAGTTTCTTCCAGGCGGAATTGAGGGTTCTCCTGGTGACTCCTTGCCAGGCTTTATCAATTAAAGTCAGGCAGTTGTAGATGGAGTAGTGATCCTTCCAAAACTCTCTGAGGGTAAGGTTGGTGCCCTCTGTTACTTCAAAGTATAAAGTTTTTTAAAATTTGAGATCACTTGCTGATCCATGGGCTGGAGTATTGGAGTGGTGTTGGGGGGTAGGAACTTCACCTTAATGAACTTGTATTCCTCCGCTATGTCCTCTTCAATGGCTGGAGGATGGGCAGGAGCATTGTCCATTAACAGCAAGGCTTTGAGTGGGAGGTCCTTCTCCAGGAGGTATCTCTTGACTTCGGGACCAAAAACCTCGTTCATCCACTCAACGAAGAAGATCCTTGTCACCCAAGCCTTCGTATTAGAACGCCACATGACGTGCAACTTTTTATTCTGCACATTGTTCTTCTTGAAGGCTCGTGGATTCTCCGAGTGATACACCAGGAGAGGTTTAATTTTGCAATCCCCACTGGCATTGGAACAGAACAGCAGGGTTAGACGGTCTTTCATGGGCTTATGGCCAGGAAGGGTCTTTTCTTCTGCCGTGATATAGGTCCTCCTGGGCATTTTCTTCCAAAAGAGGCCTGTCTCATCGCAATTAAACACCTGTTGGGAAACGTAGTCCTCGGAGTCCACGAGCCTTTTGAACTCTTTCACAAAAGACTCTGCTGCCTTCGTATCGGCGCTGGCCCCCTCGCTATGCCGAACAACACTATGGATACCCGTTCTCTTCTTGAATTTTTCAAACCAACCACGGCTTGCCTTAAAACTTTGTTTTTCTGCTGATGTGCCTGGCTCACTTCTCACCAAGTCCTCGTAAATGGTTCTTGCCTTCTCGCAAATCATGTTCTCATTTACTGAATCTCCTGCGAGCTGCTTCTCATTTAACCACACCATTAATAAATTTTCTACGTCATCAAGAATAGGTGGCCGTTGTTTTGACAACGACGATACACCTTTAGCTACTTTAGCGGCCTTTATTTCTTCTTTTTTCTTTAATATTGTGCATATCGTCGACTGCGAGCGATTGAAAAAACTAGCAATGTCTTTCACACGCATGCCTTGGTCATGCTTCTCGATAATCTCTTTCTTCATCTCGATCGTTATCATCAGCTTCTTCTTACTGCTTTCCTTCTTCGACATCTTAGGAGCCATTGTCTATCACAATAATACACAGTACAGTACTGTAATCACAAATGAGTGAAAATAAAACAAATCACAAACCACGTGTAAAAATCACAAAGAAATCGTCCACGAATTCACTAAGTATGTATGCTATCGAGACGGCGGATACTGAGATAATGAACGAGTGAAGGGGGTAATAAAGGGGTTTAGGGGGTGGTAGGTATGCGTGGGAGGAGTCACGTGACTCCATTGTGAGATGCTGTCGTTAAGTATTTCCATGAAAAATGCGATCGGGAAGCGCGGCGTTAACACTTTTCCACAAAAAACGGCGCGTGGGAGGGAAATTTAAATTCGTTAACCGATACAATATTCGTTAACCGAGACGAATTTTTCAGAGAAAGTTCCTTCGTAAACCAAAAAATTTGTAAGCGGAGTCGTTCGTAAACCGAGGTTCTACTGTATACATATATATATATTTTTGGGCTTAGGCCATGTCGTCCTGATGGAAGTTCCTTCATTAGTAGCTTCCTAAGTTATATGTGACTACAGTGATATATCCCAGAGAATTTACCGAAGGTACCCAGAATTCTAACTCCTGGAGCGAGTATCCCTTAAATTTCTCCAAGGGATATCGTGTAAGGACGTATCTTGACACATCTCATAGCTATTTACACCCCGAATAGCCTTTCACTTCGAGAGGGAAAGTGGCAAGATAAAATAGGAGAGTCGTTAAGAGGTAAACAACTCGACTCTCCTAATGTACTGTAAATAGTTCGGCCAACCGCCACTGCACGGCGCCACCAAACCATTCTTTCGTTTGTAGCTTTGGTGGCCAGTATTTTTCCTGTGTTATTTTCGAAGCTTTTTCATCGCTGTGATGGATTCTCCTGCTTCATCAGCGTCTGGAAAGTTAAGTAATATCTTTTAATTGTGTAAATGTAAGCTCTTGACAGTTTTGCTTTTCGATTGATATCGTAATTAACGTAACAAGAGCTGTTACTGGCCGGATGGCGTCATGAATGCGATCGTTCTATTGTTCATTTAGTTAGCAAGAACGATATTCCCGGCTTATTTGCTTTAATAACTTTAGCTATTTAGTATTTTAGCTAGGGATTTTTATATTATGTCATTGTTGTCGTGAATTTGGCTTTTAATTAGAGCCTCTCGAGTGCTAAACTTCTAGCCTAGGCACCATCACACCTCATGCATGATATAACCTTCCTGGTAAAGTTTTATTGAAGCTCAGGCAATATTTTATACAATTAAGATATTACTGTTTATTTTCCTCTGTCATACTAGTATATTAGAGTTACGTAGAACGTTTCTCTATGCTCTTTAGCTTAATAGCTTTAGTGCTTTAGTATACTTTATATGTCCCCATTACTCTTGTATTGTCTTTTTGGGGGAGATAGATAATATCTCATATACCACTTTAAGTCAATACTATCTCTATGAGATCTAAGAGTAATTCCCTTTCCCTCTGATTAGCCTAGGCTATCCTCAGTTAATTTACTGTAACCTGTGGCTGGGTAAATTTTCTGGGACGTTTCGTTTCTCTCTCCTTTTCTCTGAGCCGGCAATTGAGTAGCTTGTCAGCATTAAGTTTGGAGTTGGGGACGGGACATCAGAGTAAGTCTGTGTTAGGCATCTGGCTACCTGGATTTATACCGGCTAGTTGCTATTCAGGAGGCTAGCCTCCCTAGATCTTGTAGAGGTTATTGTTTTACAATTTCCTCTTTATGGGTCTAGCAGACAGGCCTGTATTAGGGGTTCTTAACTGGAAGATAGGATTCTTCCCTGTTTTGATCTATTGTACGAGATTCTGTTCTCTTTGAGTTCGTTTTCGGACGTTCTCTCATTGCCTAACCCAACCTGGGGAATTGACTTCCCCTATTTGAGGTTACTATGAGGACAGAATCCTTCAGGTTAGGTAATGCCCTAGGGTATTACTTTACTTACGGACTATTCACCCCTTCCTCGCTATCTCTTTCGTGTTGAATGAACCAACACCCTTATGGCCGTGGTTCTACATAGGCTCCTGTGGACGTCTGTAGACCTGGCATGAGTTTTTCTGTCTGCGGCTACTCAGGCTGCTGACAGATAACCTCATATCTTTGAGTGTACCTTAGAGTCCTCCCTTGGACTGCCTTCCATATGCCTTAAGATGGGATATGATTGAGTGGAAGCTCAAATTTATTTCCCTCTTCCACTGGCACACTCTTTCAGGATGTAGACGACATAGCTGATCCTTTGTCGTCTTCTATCCTTATCTTTCTCTTTTACTGTCAATCATGGGCTACCGCCGGCAGTTAATTCTGCCAACAATTCTGGAATGTTAGGCTAACAGTTCGCTGTTATCCCTTACCTTGGACATTGTTGATCGATGGCCGTTGGTAAGGTTTTTCTAAGCCCGTCTACCGGCAACTGAGTAGCTTGTCGGCAGCGGGCCTATGCCTTCCATCCATAATTTTAATTATAATAGCCGGCAGTTGCCGGCAGGCCCGGCAGACGCCGGCCTGCTGGCATATGCCGGCTAGCCCAACATGCCGACAGTGTCGGCGGGGCCGGCAATACTGACGGCATACTGCCGCCGGCAACTGCTGTACCCAGAAAAATATAGTATTTTTTTTCCAATCTGCAAGTGGTTCTTGAGCAGCCATTTGTGAGACCATCACATAGAGAGATGATTCTCTTCTATATTAATGGTTATGTCCATTAAAATTATCCACTATATTGAACATTATAAGAGGATGTGTCAAGAAGACACTATATATCTTGGATATTTCCTCTGTTATTTAATTCTTTATGAATTTCCTAGTTCAATATGGGAGGAGGTCATAGCAAATGGCTGAAAGGGAAAAACATGTAGGTGTCTTTCCTACATTATAGCTTACCCTATCCAAGCTAAATATAATAACTTATGTTATGTTGAAATCTGAAGATTTCACAGAAAACTCATTTGCTTTTCTTTTCCTTACAGGAGGAGCATCCCGAGTGCGGGAACAACTTTTATTGGGTCCGCAGCAAGGACTTCTACGGACATGGCGTGTGTAGGTCTCACGCCCGCTGTTCTATCACCAAAGGGGCTAACAAGTACTGGGACCCAGAGGTATGTACCGTGTGTGAGAAATTGGTAAAGGAGGCTTTTGATGAACAAAAGTGTACGGAGTCTAGGGATGCAGCTAGGGCTACGCTGCGTAAATGGGTAAGAGGTTTTCAGAAGAACACCTCGGGCCCATACCTTCCTAATGTTAGGATGAGGGACTGTCTCTTCCCCGGAGCTCGTGATGATTCCATCATCCCCCAGACAAAACCTCCAATCCGCTTGGTGCAGATTCAGGTTCAGAAGCCTAGAGAACCTGACATTGCGGATACTTTGGAGAGTATCCACCTGGACGACAATATGTCTGTCGTTTTTGAGAAGACCGAGAAGAATCTCCTCGTGGAAGAGTTGGAACAGGAGGCAGTTGTTCCTCCTACAAGCGATGTGGAGAACGTTGAAGTGGTTTCGGTTTCTTCAGCAGCTGTGGCTGAACCAGCACCCTCAACCTCTTCGCAACCGCCTCAATTGGAGGCAATTACGAACACTCTTCAATCCCTGATTTCCATGGTACACGACTTGCAGAAGAAGTCTACCGAGAAAGAAACTACTTTCCGGTCGGAGATCGAGCAGTTAGTTTCTTCGCGTTTATCCCCGAAGAAGCTAAATGTTAAGGACCTTCCTGTGTTCTCTGACGTTAACCCGTGGAGGTATGCGGAGCATATGCCTATGTCAGCAGGCAAGATTTTCCTCTCGGAGAAATTGGGTACCGTACCAGTAGAGGAAATTGAGTTCTGGCATAGCAGAGCGTCCTACCCGGATTATTATGTCCGGCTCAGAAGTGAACCGGCATCGAAAGAAGAGACGGAGCCCAAGGAAGTAATTGTCCTTGAGCTCGCTAAGGCACAAGCGATGCTTACATCTAAATTAAAAGAGAGGGCAGTCACTAGCTCAAAGGTGCCGGCTTTAAGTAAGAAACATCCATTGTTTATTGCTGACCCTCAACATGCTTTTCCCTTTATGGATAAAGGGTTTAAAGCAGCCCTGAAGGCCATAAGGGCAGGAAAACCCTGTCCCACGCTAGAAGAAAGCAAGCCTTTCTCCCTTGCTTGCCCTTCAGATGATAAAGACTGGAAGGACGTTCATGTTACCTTCTCAGTCGGGAAGCTGGAGGCCGATATCGCTGGACGTCAGTTCAACGAGGACCTCCCAAAGCTGTCAGAGTTTCTCCTGAAGAGAGAACACGAGACTAAGGAACGCTTGGCTTCGTCCATGTCTCTACAAACAGGGCTAGAAACGATGGCTAGCATTCCTGATACTCCAGATATGTACATGGTCTTTGCCAAGGCTCACTTGGCTACAGTGACTAAAGACCTGTACAACTTTATCAGAGCCAGGACGGCCTGTAGGGAGTTCGTGTTTGCTTCTGCTTCTGTAAAACACGAACCTAGGAAGCTGATAGCTTCTAATATCTGGGGAAAAGACCTCTTTCCTAGTGATGTGGTCAAGGAGGTCGTAGATAAGGCTGCTTCGGAGAACAGGAATCTCCTCTCCAAATGGGGCTTGTCTTCGAAGAGAAAATCTTCCGCTGAAGGGGGTCCCCAGCCGAAGAACAAGTCAATGCGGCCTCGTTTGCCCTCTCGGCCAAGACAGCAACAGCTTCTCGTGGCCACGGTGTCCCAGACGGTGGCACAACCCACCACCACCTTTCAACTGGTGCCCCAAACACTGGCGTCATAGTCACCAAACTTCACCCCAGCTTATGAAAGGCAATCGGCTTCCTCTAAGCCAAAGTCTCGAGGCTCCTTTTGGGGCTCCTCTAGACGCCCCTTCAGAGGAAGAGGCAACAAAGGTGGTCGTGGCCAAGGAGGTAAATCCTCCAACCAGCACTCAAAATGAGATGCTGCCGGTAGGAGGGAGACTTCTACACTTTCAGGATCGGTGGACCTTCGATCCTTGGGCCCACAGCCTGATCAAGATGGGACTGGGGTGGGGTTGGAACTCAACTCCACCAAGCTTTCCTCATTTCTTCCAACCCTCAACCCCAGTTTTGGAAGAATATGTTCAGGAATTACTAGACAAGAAAGTAATACGGAAAGCAAAGTTCATCAAATTTCAAGGAAGGCTATTCTGTGTTCCGAAGAAGGATTCGGAAAAGCTCAGAGTCATTCTGGACTTATCTCCACTCAACAAGTTCATTGTAAATTACAAGTTCAGAATGCTGACGCTTCAGCACATAAGGACCCTTCTGCCCAAAAGGGCATACACAGTCTCCATAGACATGACGGATGCGTACTGGCATGTACCAATCAACCGTCAGGTTTCCCCCTACCTAGGGTTCAAGCTCCAGAAAAGAAAATACGTTTTCAGAGCTATGCCCTTCGGTCTGAACATTGCACCGAGAATATTCACAAAGCTTGCGAACGCAGTTATTCAACAACTACGCCTCAAAGGTGTTCAGGTGATGGCCTACCTGGACGACTGGCTGGTGTGGGCAGCATCCAAGGAAGAATGCGTGCAAGCCTCCAGAAAAGTGATCCAATTCCTAGAGTACCTAGGATTCAAGATAAACCTGAAGAAGTCTTGGCTGTCTCCGGCTCAAAAGTTCCAGTGGCTGGGAATTCACTGGGACTTAAAGTCACATTGCCTCTCTATGCCAAAGGCAAAGAGAAAGGAGATAGCAAGGGCCGTCAAAAGTCTTCTTCAATCTCGAAGGATATCAAGAAGACAACAGGAGAGAGTGTTGGGGTCTCTCCAGTTTGTCTCTTTGATGGACCCACTTTTGAGAGCACAGTTAAAAGATGCATCAGGGATCTGGAGAAAATACGCTTACAACGATCGAAGAGATCTACAAAGACCATTACCAAATCATCTGCAATCGATTCTCAAGCCATGGTTGGAAGCGAAGAACTTAAGAAGAAAAGTATCCTTGCAACCACCTCCTCCTGCAGTCACCATCCACACGGATGCCTCAAAGGAAGGATGGGGGGGTCATTCTCATCATCGGAAAGTGCAAGGAACTTGGTCTCCTCTCTTCAAGTCCTTCCACATCAACTATCTGGAAGCTATGGCAGTGTTTCTTTCCCTGAAGAAACTGAAACTTTGCCACTCAATCCACGTTCGTCTGGTCCTAGACAGCGAAGTGGTTATGAGATGCATAAATCGACAAGGTTCGAGATCGCCTCAGTTAAATCATGTGATACTAGCCATCTTTCATCTGTCCAAGAAGATGAAATGGCACTTATCAGCAGTCCACCTTCAAGGATTCCGCAATGTGACGGCAGACGCTCTATCCAGGTTCAACCCGATAGAGACCGAATGGTCCCTAGACGCAGGATCATTCTCCTTCATATTGAGCAAAGTCCCAGGATTGCAAGTAGATCTCTTCGCAACGAGCGACAACAAGAAGTTGGCCGGTACGTAGCCCCGTACGAGGATCCTCTAGCAGAAGCAATGGACGCAATGTCCCTAGATTGGAACAGATGGTCCAGGATTTACCTGTTCCCACCAACCAACCTATTGTTGAAAGCCCTCGACAAATTGAGATCCTTTCGGGGGAGGGCAGCGATAGTGGCCCAAAAGTGGCCAGGCAGTGTCTGGTTTCCATTGATAACAGAACTACGCCTGAAGCTGATCCCGTTGCCGGAACCAGTTCTGACTCAGCTAGTACAGAACTCGACTGTCTACAGTTCATCAGAGAAAACCCAGAACCTTCATCTCATGATTTTCTCACCTTAGCTGTCAGGAAAAGGTTCGGGATTTCTGCAGACAGTATTAATTTCTTAGAAGAATACAAGTCAAAGTCAACAAGAAGTCAATACGAATCTTCCTGGAAGAAATGGGTGGCCTTTGTTAAGACGAAGAAACCTCAAGAGATTTCTACGGATTTCTGCTTGTCCTTCTTCATCCATCTTCACGGACAAGGATTAGCGGCTAATACGATCACGATATGTAAATCTGCCTTAGCGAGACCAATTCTATATGCCTTCAAAGTGGACTTTTCCAGCGAAATCTTCAACAAGATTCCGAAAGCCTGCGCAAAACTTCAGCCTGCAGCCCCTCCAAAGCCTATTTCATGGTCTTTGGATAAGGTTCTTCATCTGGCCTCGACCTTGAACAATGAAGATTGCTCGCTGAGAGACTTGACTCGGAAAGTGATATTTTTATTTGCACTAGCCTCAGGAGCCAGAGTTAGCGAAATAGTGGACCTCTCGAGGGATGATGGCCACATTCAGTTTACACCGAATGGAGAACTGAATCTCTTGCCGGATCCGACGTTTCTCGCCAAGAATGAGCTACCCACTAAGAGATGGGGTCCCCGGAGAATCTGCCCTCTGAAGGAAGAAGCATCCCTCTGCCCAGTGGAATGCCTAAAGGTCTATCTTCGTAGAACTTCAGACTTTAAGGGAGGTCAGCTTTTTAGGGGAGAGACTTCTGGTTCGACATTATCTTTGAAACAGATAAGGGCGAAAATCACTTACTTTATTCGCAGAGTGGATCCTGATAGTACACCCGCAGGTCATGATCCGAGAAAGGTTGCCTCGTCTCTAAACTTCTTTCAGACTATGTCGTTTGATAACCTGCGTGCTTATACTGGTTGGAAGTCTTCCAGAATATTTTTTAGGCACTATGCGAAGCAATTACAAGAAATCAAATTTCATGTGGTGGCTGCAGGCAGTGTGATAAAGCCTGCAGCTTGATTACTGCGAAGGACAGTGCACTAATTGGGACTCTTAGTGAA
>NC_090740.1:59934494-59936994 GCF_036898095.1 Palaemon carinicauda
CTCTCTCTCTCTCTCTCTCTCTCTCTCTCTCTCTCTCTCTCTCTCTCTCTCTCTCTCTCTCTGTGGTAAAATGTACATGATTAAACTGCGACTTTCATATCGCTATTATTATGTTTCTTGGTATTTTTATCGGGAAGATTTCTTGTGATCTAGTTCAGTAAGTGATGCACATTTCGTTTTACCATAATTTCCTTCTCTCACATTAATTTGCTTTGATTTGGACCTTGATATTCGTTGTTTACATTTTTGCTTGCTATCAGTCTTATGTCTGGGGCTTTTTTCTAGCTACTACTACTACTACTACTACTACTACTACTATCATTATTATTATTATTATTATTATTATTATTATTATTATTGTTGTTGTTGTTGTTGTTGTTGTTGTTGTTGTTGTTGTTGTTGTTGTTGTTGTTGTTGTTGTTGTTGTTGTTGTTGCTGTTGTGTTTTTTTCTGAAAGTTATTCCCACATTATTTTGGAAAATATATTTTCTTCTTAGTACAATGTTTAGTTTTCATGGCAAATCCCAAGGTATCTAATTAACATGAACACAACCTGCCACACTCAAACAGCAAAACTACGATTTTGTATCAATTTCTTTCAACTTATTCTTAGGCATCACAAAAAAATATTCACAAATACATATACTACGTGCAGCACAACGGACAAGTTCCAGTACTCACGTTAAACCAAATTATCAGCAAAAGTCTTAAGTATTTACCACAGTATTCACAAGATCCACTTAACAAAGTTTATGTTAAACCTTTTTCTCCATATTCTTTTGTAAAAGTCCGGGCTTCTGTTGTGAGCCTTTCCTGCCCTCGAAGCCACGCCTTAAACAAACTTGCATAGGAGGTTTCACGTAGGATTTACCATTTATGTCCCGGTAGTTTAAATTATCTTTTTAATGAATCCTCTATATTCTCGGCATTTCTTAATTCAATTCCATTTATCAAAACAAATTTTTTGTCAAGTTTAGTAGAGGTTGATTCAGCGATCTAGGAGATGTCGAAAATATGGAATGAAGTCACTCAAACAGTCTTCACTCAGAAATCATCACATGCTTAGGTTGGCAAAAAAAAAAAAAAAAAAAAGATACCCATAATAGCATCTTCAATATATTTTACGGTACACATTAGTGCAGATTTCCACGGCTTAATTCCTTGGAAACCATTTTTTCTTTTACAAAGCGAAAAATAACATTATTATTTTTTAACCAGATCCATTTCATTTGATTTCAGTTTTTTTTTTCTTTCTTGTTAGAGACACATGAATGTTTCTATATTAACCCTGTTATATGTTTCGTTTGGTTCCTTTTTACTAATTTTGTTGTTATATGTTATTGTTTCATCCATGAGCTTGAACTGCCCGGTTTATATAGGAATCCTTCCACTTGAAATTAAGACTGACAATGCATGGACAAGATAAAGGATTTTAGATCGTGTATTAAAAACGATTTGAATTTATCCCTACTTCTGTTTCCGACATTCCTTGCTCTTAGTATTTCTTGTCTATTTTGATCTCAATTTTGCCTCTTTATCTTTCATATAAAGTTCTTTGTTGGTTACCAATGTTTATTTCTTTTTCTATACATACATCATTTTCATACATTATTTTCTTAAGATTTTTCAAAATTTCATCAAAGACTTTTTAGTTATATTGTCGTACCTTTAGTTACTATTTTCAAAGAAAAGAATAATACGTTCACGACCAGCTCCTACATTTGTGCCACTCAATTCATTCCTACGTTTTGTTATGATTTGTATTTTACGAGATATTGTGTTGAGTTGATTATTTGGCAATTTCACTATGTCTTGCTGCTTCCTCCGGTGGCCTTGGATGACCGCGGAGGTAGCAGCAGTAGAGGATTCAGTGTTATGAAGCTTCATCTGTGGTGGATAACGGGGGAGGGTGGGCAGTACCAGCCGAACTCGGTTGAGTCCCTTGTCAGGTTGGGAGGAACGTAGAGAGGAAAGGTCCCCTTTTTTCCATGTTTGATGTCGGCTACCCTCCAAAATTGAGGGAAGTGCCATGGTATATGTATGTATGTATGTATGTATGTATGTATGTATTATTATTATTATTATTATTATTATTATTATTCCTTAAAGTATAAAACATCCGGTTTAGTTTCCAGAAACGTATTCATTTCGTTTTAATGTTATTTGCCGTACCTGAAATTAAATACAATTACATTTCATATATTTCATATCCCCATTAATGAATAGTGGGAAATACTTTCACGGCTGGTTTTTGCAGTGATTGAATTTTAGAATTCTCTTTTTAAGCAAATGTCCTGAAAGCGCATTCCCGTTGCATTTTCCTTTTAATGTATTACAGCTTTATTTCTCTTATATGAACAATGTTTGAGCCACGGCCAACAAATTTGTGCACTCAACACTCCCCGTGAATTTAAATTTATTGTCTTTTAGAATATATTGCATTCTTTTCTGAGGAATTTATGAATGTGTTATGTATGGTAGAATCCCATGCTGTTTAATC
>NC_090740.1:59941994-59954494 GCF_036898095.1 Palaemon carinicauda
GCTAAAATAAAACTTCTAGAATGATGTTTAATATTGAGCCTTATGATGGAGAAGGCATGACTGTTAGAATTAACTGCATACGTAGTTTTATATACATGATGGTACAGTCTGGGAAGATCTGAATGCAAAATATGGTCAGAATTATAAAAAAAAAAAAAACATTTGGAACATGCACAAGGAAGTAACTGAATGACATTGCCAGAGATTAATATCTAGATCAGGAATAAGATATTTAATAGACAGCATATTTTCGTCCAACAAATTAAGATGAGATCCAGCAGCTGAAGACCAGACAGGAGAGCAATGCTCGAAACAAGGCAGAATGAAAGAATAAAATAATTTCTTAAGGATAGATTGCTCACCAAAAATCCTAGAAGACTTTCTCAGTAAGCCAATATTTGGCTCAATTGAAGAAAAAACAGACCCAATGTGTTTCGCAAAATTAAATTGGCAATTAAAAATCACACCTAAAATTTTAAAACAGTTGTATAGAGTTAAAGAAACCTTATCAATGCCGAGATCTAGATGTTAATAAGAAACTGTCCACGAACCTACTTATGATCATGCTTTAAGATTTTTGTAAGGATTCAGTTTCATACCCAATAATTTACACCACGCACTAATTTTAGCTACATATCTATTAAGGGAAACGACAACCCCAGATCTACATTCAGGAGATGTAATTGAGGTAAAGATAGTAGCATCATCTGTATATGCAATGAGCTTCTTTTCTAAGCCAAACCATATATCATGTGTACATATTGTAGTATGAAAAGGAAGGGGCCCATAACACTACCCCGGGGAACACCAGCTATCACTGTCATACGCTCACTTAGGTGCCCATCAATAACAACACTTTGCAAGCTATTATTTAAAGATTCAATAATGATGCTAAGATATGACCTACCTACACCCAACTGCTTGTTTCAAAACAGGGCCTCATGCTTAACACGGTTAAAGGCACCATTAAAATCAAGGCCAACCATACAAACTTCCTGACCACAATCACTCATTGGCTAAGAGTAAATTTATTTAATTTCCCGTAACAATTTAATCTATTCGCCTGATAAGCTCACTAAAGTTGAAATTTTAATTTCAACAAAATGTACCATTTATTTTATATTTCTTCTGTTTCCCAATTCTTAGAACACTCCGCCTGCCAAAGGGTAATTGTATTGTTCTCTCCTGGTAAGTCCTCCACTTTTTCCTCTCTTTTAATTCATTTCCTTAAAGCCACGGTTAGGTAAAAGTATTGAAATGCCCGCCCATTGTCCATTACTTTACCGAAAAAAATAATTGGTATTTTTTTCTATTTATGTAACAGATGCCAGGAAATTACATCCTGCGAGGATGGACATCTTTTTTTCTCTTTTTTTTTATGCTTAGCTTGGCAAGGCCATTAGACTGTCTGTCCATCCGTATCCATTCATATAAGAGAGCAGTCTTTAGTTGAGTTGATATGTCAGTCTCTTAGGTTTAAAATGTGAACAGTTTTAAATTTTGTATGCAATCTTTTAACAATATTCGGTTTTGAATATATAAGCGATCAGACCAATATCTTTAATTGTGTCTTTTGCCAATACAATGAACAATTTGCCCTGATGTGATTCTACTTGATTTTTTCCCTTTATAGAATAAGAAAGTCCCGAGGAGAACATTATATTATACTCTCGGAGAATTTTTTTTTTTTTTTTTTTTTTTTTGCAAATGGCCTTTCGAGAAAATTTCTAAATTTGTCAATTTGAGTCACAAATTCAAACAAATTGATCTGTAGAACCATCGTTTAAAAACCAAGATTTGGTAGAATTATTCATTGTTAATTTGTTCTCATCATTTATTTATTTCCCTTCCTCACTGGGCTAATTTTTCCTCTTGGAGCCCTTTTCCAACTAGTGTTGTAGCTTGGCTAGTAATAATAATAATGATAACAATACATATTCCAGAGGTAGATCGGTGTTACTGTTTTAAGGTTTCTTAATTGATATTTAAGAATAGACCATAGATATAGATAAAAGCGTTCAAAATTCTGAGTTACACAACGCAGACCAGTTGAATCTTTGTTTCCGAAAACTCTTGTATTATTGCAGCGATTGCAAAACATTGTTACTAGACAAAGAGGTTCAATGGGAATATAATTATACCAGCATCGATGGTGTAAAAGGGCAAGTCTTTTTCAATCAAGCAAGAGTAAGGTAGTGCCTCTTCGACCTTCCAATACAGTATGGGACTGAAAGGTTATCATACGAGACAAAACTGTGTGAGGCAAATTCCAGCTATAATGATGTACGAAAAAGAATTGGGGTGGTTACAACTACTGAAAACTTTCAATAAAAATATTAACAATAAGGCCCCTTGACTCTTCTCTACGTTCTCTTGCCTTCCCTGCAGTGCTAACTTCCCTGGCCAAGACAGCCTACGTTTTAGCTCAAGGAACACCAGACGTGGCCATGAATTCTCCTTAGTAAACAACACCTTTCAGAACCACTATTGGGCCAAGATCATGGATTCTGGCAAGGAAGGGCCATATCAGAGAATTGAGAGGGGGAGAAAGGGTTCCAGGGGACCAACAACCACTAGGATCCTAAACGTCCGGAGGGTTCATTCCGACAACGTCGTTATCGACACATTTTACTCTGAAGGGAAGCAAAAGATTATGGAATGGCGCTCGAATGCAATAGGAACCGTCACTAGGGAACAATGTCAGGACCGGGTTTTGGCTGTCGTGAAGGCGACGCTAAGGAGCACTTGGTGTAGAATACTATATTACCTATATCACCAAATATTCTTGGAAAGTCGCCACTATCTAAGGCAACTGCCTCTGCTTAGTCGATAGTAGAGAATGATAGTGTCAACTGATTTCGAAAGTGAAAAGAATAAGAATCTCGTCCTGTTTGTCCTATTCGCCATGTTGCTTCCTGGAGATTTTGTCCATTAAGTTTAATATTTAACCAATATGTGTGAATAGATATAGTCTTTATTCAAAAACATACTCATTAACATTACAAGATTAATCGTAGTTTGAGGAGGTTGTAAATGTTAAGGCCATCTGATTGTTTGCTATAATTACAGCTGATCTTGTAAGATGGGCATGAAACAGTAATGTGTCTAGTCTGATTTTGTACACTTCAATAAAACTTTGACTAAAATGCCATAAGCTTTCATTAGAACTTGCAATAACATTAAGTGAAAGCGGATAATATGTAGAAGGTATTGGGCATGAATATATATGTATAACTATTTATGATATTGACTGAGTTTCAGTGTTCCTTATTGTTCATGAAATATATGTTTATATATATATATATATATATATATATATATATATATATATATATATATATATATATATATATATATATATATATATATATATACATATATATATATATATATATACATATATATATATATATATATATATATACATATATATATATATATATATATATATATATATATATATATATATATATATATATATATATATATATATATATATATATATATATATATATATATATATATATGTATATATATATATATATATATATATATATGTATATATATATATATATATATATATATATATATATATATATATATATATATATATATATATATATATATATATATATATACTGTATATATATATATATATATACATATACTGTATATATATATATATATATATATATATATATATATATATATATATATATATATATATATAATATTATATATACATGAGAGAGAGAGAGAGAGAGAGAGAGAGAGAGAGAGAGAGAGAGAGAGAGAGAGAGAGAGAGAGAGAGAGAGAGAGAGAGAGAGAGAGCAATGGGAAGCAGCAAAATATACCATTTTTATTTGTGGTTAACAGCCAGTTTTGATACATCAAAACATTTCAAATGTGTGTAAATTTGTAATTGCCAACACTGCTTTGAAAGATACATAAAATCACTTCATCTTAGATATAAAAGTGAATAAGGCAGAGCAAAGGTAAAAACACTATTTAGGAAAATGATGAGGTAGCCTATTTACAACCATATTAAGCTATGGACACAGTGATTTTACTTCTTTCCCTACCCTTATCCACTTTTGTATTTAGGATGAATTAATTGTATGTATCTTCCAATTTAGTGGTGTAAGTTACAAAAATGCCAGCCTTAAAAATGTTTTGATGTAACAAAACTGAACGTTCTTGTCAAGTAAAGATATTAATCTTTACTCATTTGTTGTTGTTTAATTTCGACTGAGAATTCAATTAGAATAATATATATATATATATATATATATATATATATATATATATAATATATATATATATATATCTATATATATATATAAATATATATATATATAAATATATATATATATATACATATATATATATATATATATATATATATATATATATATATATATATATATATATATATATATATATATATATATTACAGTATATATACAGTATATACAGGCTTATAAGGAATAATAAGAAAATTATGGTTACACTGCCAAGAGATGGTGGGATAAAAAGGGATTTAAGATTGTCAGAAAAGGCAAGTGGTATAACATGATAAAAAGGTTTTCAAGTGTCGTTAATGATCATGTTTAAGTGCATGAAGTGTCGATTTTTGTTGAAGTTTTTATCATATGTGATTATGAGCAAATCCCTCCTAGTTAAATGGTATATATATATATATATATATATATATATATATATATATATATATATATATATATATATATATATATATATATATATATGTGTTTTCAATTTGTGAGGATGTCTTTGCCCCGGGATTCCGGGAAATCTCTGGATGTCTATATTTTTTTTTTAATGAATTACCTATATGACACCTTTTTGGTAATGCTACTCTGGCTTTTAACCATATAACCATTATTTTCATTCCCTTACCATTTTTTTTCGAGTTATCTGTATGAGATGATGATAGTAAACTCATGTACATTTTACCGTCTTTCTCTTTTTAATTTTTTTCATAACAAACTGTTCACTCCGCAAAGGCACAATGTACAGTATAATATAAGGAGTTCTTCGTAAATGATGATGTTTATTATCAGAGTGCTTTACTTCATGAATCAGTCCTTAATTGTCCGTAACATATATGTACAACTTTAGTATAACACCGTATAATATTATGTATGTAATTATTGGTATTTTCTTTTATTACTACCCACTGAAATGTTAATGGAAATAAAAAATAATACTTTCAGTTATATATTTTTCTGTTTTTAGAAAACTAGGGAAAATTTTATATCAGTAAAAGTAAAATTAAGGGCACACTCTCTAGGTAATATTTAATACAAATTTTGTAATGATTTTCAACCTAGTAATTAACTATTATTTTTTGCAGTTGGTAATACAACATTTAAAAAAGAAAAAAATATGTCAGTAACAGTAAAATTAAACGCATGGCTTATAGGTGATAATTATTACGAAATTCGTTGTGATTTTCAACTTAGTAATCAGCCATCAGAACACTCAATTTCCAATAGTTTGTCCCGGGGATTTAATTGTTTAACCCTCGAAAAATGGTTGGAATCCCGGGAGAGAAACCCAAATATATATATATATATATATATATATATATATATATATATATATATATATATATATATATATATATATATATATATATATATATATATATATATATATATATATATATAAATATATATATATATATATATATATATATATATATATATATATATATATATATATATATATATGTGTGTGTGTGTGTGTATATTTCAAATAAGCCATATATATTAATACATTAAAGTCTGGATTCTCTTAACGACCTCGGGATCAGAACCCCAGGCGGAATCGCCCAAAGACTATAATATCAGACTGGCGGGGATTTGAACCCTCTTCCAGGATATCTGTTTGCCAGTGACCATACCACTGGCTGAGTGGTATGGTCACTGGCATACAGATATCCTGGACGAGGGTTCAATTCCCCGCCGGTCTGATATTATAGTCTTTGGGCGATTCCGCCTGGGGTTCTGATCCCGAGGTCATTAAGAGAATCCAGACTTTAATGTATTAATATATATGGCTTATTTGAAATATGAAAGAAACACGTTTAAATGTGCAAATAATTATCATATATATATATATAAATATATATATATATATATATATATATATATATATATATATATATATATATATATATATATATATATATATATATATATATATATATATGTTGTTTAATTCATATTTGTGAACAGGTATACCGTACAGGCCCATCATTGGAGAGATCGCTTTGAATTTGATTATGATTGACAGTTCTATTATCCGAAAGGTGTCTGGCGGTATCCAACATAAGACATTAACGACATGGAGTTGAGACATCCTAAGAGACGTAGTGTGAGTGCGTGAGCGAGATGAGAGACGGAGGACTTTGTTTCTCTTTCGTATATCATTTCATGTAAAGAGAGATTGAAAATGACATTGTGGCTTTCAAAAGAATCCTTAACCATTGTTTTACACATTGGTTGTGTGAGCGAAGATGTTCAAGGTAGGTTTAGGATTTCCAAACGACCTATGCCCCCTCACTTCTATTTTATGTTAGGTCTCAAACATAACCAAATATTAGTAACTCTTTTGTATTCTTAGATTTTGTTTTTCCTATCGCTTTATGAATTTGTTCTTTGATTTACACAATATGGCAGTACTTGATAGCAAAGACATTATAAAAATAAATAGCAGATTTATGATGTACTTTGGGTAATGGCAACTAACATAAGAAACCTTATAATTGTACGCTAATCTTCTTTAAACATCAGTATCCTAGTGACATGCTCAGAAAACTCAAGTTTTACCCGATATTTTTTAGATTACATTGTTTCTTTCGAAATATCTACTCCCCAAATACAGTTTCGATAGTATTGTTAAATATTTTCCAAGGTAAAATGTAAACAACTCAAACTATATACGATCCTAGTAATAACAAATACCGCTATCAACATATACCTGAAGTAACAAACACAGTTATTGCGATATCCTTATTTTCATGACTAATCATTAATCAATTAATATTCAAGAACAGAGAACTGGATCCATACCCTTGAAGTATACAATATAAGTAATTTTCTTTTTTCCTAAACTTCCGAATGCATCTGTTACCAACAAGCTCAAATGGTGAGCAAGGAGCATTAGGCTGTGATAGATATGTTTTGAATTAGCATATAACTTCATATGAATTAATTTCAGTTACTGGAAATGCGTACGCTATCCGCTTTAGGTACTACATATCATAAGTGTGCCACTTGCAAAATATATAAATGAGTTATTAAAGAGCTTCAAAATTCACGCAATCAAACAAACACACACACAAACCAAACACACACACACACACACACACACACATATATATATATATATATATATATATATATATATATATATATATACATATATATATAAATATACACACACACACACATATATATATATATATATATATATATATATATATATATATATATATATATATATTGGACAACGATGAGATTAAAGTCAAGGAAAACCACTTCTACCACTTTTCTTTATTCGGTGAAGTCTACAAAGAAGAAAAAAACTCAAATAAATGACAAATAAAACTGCACAAACTAATGACAAAATACGAACTGTTTATGGTATAACGAAAATAAAGACAAAATATTGAAATGCAAAGAATAAACTAGATACAACAAAATACAACTTTATGGTGACTAATACAGTAAATATCAATATCACTCACAAAGTCCACCCGACTATATGTAAACCGTTATCCAAATTTAAAACGAGAGCGTATTCACTTGTGGTCTGTCAGTCAGACCTTGCTACTAAAGACTAAACGTTAATATATAAACAGCCTGGAAGCAACCACTAGAAAATAGACAGTAAACATATTAATACTCGTTATGGGTAAACAGCATTTACATACACCCAAATCTTTAGAGTAATAAATACTTAAACAGCACAAACAACCGTTTGAAAGTCCGCTACACTCCCGCCCAGTGGAGAATGCAATGAAACACAATAATTTAAAGGACTTTCGAAATATATACATATAGAGAGAGAAATCAAATCAGTTTGATAAATGAAATTCTGCCAATTTAATTTTGAGCATCTTTATCTGCCTTAGCTTGGAATCCATGTTGAAGCTCTTGTACCGTAGCAATTAAGCAGAGTTTATGAATGGGTCTCTCCCAGTGAACCACCTTTCCATTCTCTACTGTTCGAACAGTAACTCTTCGAACAAGCCCATCTGTTCCAGGATGAATCCTCTCAACAAGACCGCGCCTCCACAGTCCCCTAGGAGCGACATCTCTTTAGGCCTGTTTCCAGAAGAAGAATCAAATCACCAACTTGAAGATTCTGTTTGGGATGAAACCATTTCGATCTTTGTACTAGCTGAGGAGGCATATAACGAATCCAAGTTTCCCAAAATATCTGAATTCTCTGTTGAGCTACCACTACCATGCTTCTCAAGTTCACTTCGTTACCGGTATATGATTGTAGAACTGAAGGTTGCCCATGAGGAAACAGTAAGTCATTGCCGGTTATAGTTGGGGACTCAAGAGGATCTGGTCCGTTTGGGAAAAGTGGTCGTGAATTAACTAGGTATGTCACCTCTGACAGTATTGTTTGCCATTTCAAAGCACTGAATTTCTTGTGGTGATAATCTGTTACTGCATCTAAACCTCTTCTACAGCTTCTAATCAATGATTCAACAACACCGTTCATATGAGAAGCGTGAGATGTGTTGAATTTCTACTCAAATTTTGTCCCAGCAATTGCAAACTTGTCCTTTATTAGGCTCTCGTTCCAAGAATTTATCCACTTTTGCAATTTCTCTTGAGCCCCTATGAAATTGCGTCCTCTGTCACTTACTGCCAAAGCTGGATGGATTCCATGATTACAAGTAAATCTTCTCCAAGCACAGAGAAAAGCATCTGAAGACAATGAGTCGACCAGTTCAAGAGATATGACACGAGTGACGGTGCAAGTTATGATCATTATACTTCCTTCAGTGCTTGCATTGCGAGTTAACTTTATTTTGATAGGGCCAAAGGAATCTAATGCAACTCCGCTGCTAAAGGGGGGAGTATTGGACTCACCTCTGAAACTTGGCCGTTCCCCCATATGTTGGCCCAACAATAGGCGACGTCTGGTTCTGCAGAAACAACACTTGAAAGCAGTGTCCTTAAATAATCTTGCTCCTCCAATAATGTAAACTCCACGCTTAAAAGCTAAAGCAATTGCAACTCTATATCCTTGATGACCTGTACATCGATGAATCATCTGAGCGTATGCTTCAGCCAGGGAAGAATTCCTCACCAATAAAACTGGATGCCTCTGCTCGTAGGGTAAATGGAGCTTATGTAGTCAGCCTCCATTTCTTAAAATGCCTTTTTCATTCAACTTTGGGTCAAGCTTTTTAATCTGTTTATGATTAACTTCATCTTGATTATTTAAAGACTTCTGGCTTGTATAAAATAAAGCCAGTTCAGCTTCTTGTATTTCTTTAGGTTCTAGATGACTTTGATAGTTTTCTGGGTTTTGTTGTAATAGCAAACGGCGGCAGTAAGCAGTTATTCTTACAAGTCTATTCCAGTCTGAAGAGAGTTCTGTATATCTTTCCTCAAAACTCTCATCAGCCAAAAGTCCAACAAATTGGATCCTTTTAAGAGATTCTGGTGTGTACTCTTTAACAATACAACGCTTCTTTTCAAAATCATATATCGGTTCCCCAAAATCACAATCTTGAGAACTGTTCAGAAGAAAATCAGGACCATTGATCCATCCTTGTAGTTCACTTGGCTTTATTGGCTTGGTTAATGCATCGGCAGGATTCAATTGTGAAGGAACATAGCAAAATTCTTTTGAAAATCCTGGCAAAGCATCCTGAATCTCCTGAACTCTAGCTGACACAAATGGTTTAAAGGCTCTAGCAGGAGAGCGAACCCAGGCCAACACTACTTCTGAATCGGTCCAAAATTTCATGGTACTAACCCTGCCAACCACTTGCAAAACAAGCAAGGCAAGTCTAGTCATAACCACAGCAGCAGTAAGCTCAAGACGTGGAATAGAACGCTGTTTCAACAGAGCCACTAAAGACTTTGCGATGACGAATCTTACTTCTACTCCATGAGAAGTATTCCATTTCAGCCAGATCACAGAACCTAGGGCAGATTCACTGGCATCACTAAATCCATGAAGTTGAGGGTCTCCTCGAGAATCTTCTGGCTTTATCATCCGATCTAGTCTAAATCCAATTAGTTGATTCATTTCATGAACATGTCCCTTCCACATTTTGATTTGTTCTTCACTCAATTCATCATCCCAACCAACTCCACTAGCCCATAAATCCTGAAAACAAATCTTGTATCTAATTGTTACAGGATATAACATACCTGTAGGATCCCACAACTTTGATACCAAACTATCAACCTTCCGCTTTGTTAGTTTTGAAAACTCCTCACTGAATTTGTCTAGCTGAATAGCCACGCTATCCATAACCTTATCCCATACATGACCCAAAACTCGTGTCTGCGTGTCTTCTGGGCATCGGTCAACAGAGGGGTCATTAGAATGCCATTCTTTTATTCTGAAGGAGCCCTTTTCTAATATCCGATCCACCTGATCCATGGCTGCAATAGCTAATTCACTCTTATCAAATGATTCAATCACATCATCCATGTACATGCGATAGTTAATTAACTGTGTTCCAATAGGTTCCTCCTCCTTGAATGTATCTGCCAAAGTGCGTACAGCCATCATAGCTATGTCTGGTGCTGGTTTATCCCCAAAAGGAAGGCGCAGCCACTGCCAGTGACGAATTGGAGAAGATAAATCAAAACGCCATACAAACCGGTGATATCTCCGATCCTTTTCAGCCATAAGTATTTGATTAAACATTTTTTGAACATCGCCTGCAATTCCTATGCTTTTCATTCTCCAGTGAAGAAGGCAATACAGAAGAGAGTTCAAGAAATCTGGGCCTTTGTAAAATCCATCATTCAAACACAAGCCATTGAACTTGGCAGCAGAATTCCATACGATGCGAACCTTTGTTGATTTGTGTAGTTGATATACAGCATGATGTTGTAAGTACCATCCCTCATCTCTGGACTCCTCTGGATATAATTCCCTGACAAAGCAACTGTCAATTAATTTCTGGATTTCTTCGCTATATTCATCAAAGGTTCCATTCTTAATTAATCTTTTTTCTTGGCTCATAAGTCTTATTTCTGCTTGAGGCTTGTTACACTCCAATGCTTCAGGGAAACCGGGCTTCCAAGGCATTTCCACAGTCATGCAACCATCCGTATTAATGCAAAGCTTATTTCGACAATGTTTTATGAACTGAGACTCTGCTATCAGATGTATATAATTTCTGCAAATCCTCCAAATGACTCAAAAACTGGAACCTGGATGCAGCATGTGGTTTAGGTTTTGGAATATTCCCTCCAAAAATGGTCCACCCCAAGATACTTCTGACGGCAACTGGAGACGATTCAGGAGACACAGAGTCTTTTACGCTCTCAACTGGCATTGTAAGGAAATAATAGTCATAACCAATGATGATATCAATTTCTGCTTCATCTGTGGGTAACGTTCCCTTGGCAGCATTCAGATGAGGATACTCATCAAAAATATCCTCTCCAACTGCAGGACTATTATGGGCTGGTTTCTGAATTCCAATTGCAATTACATTGTATGACTTAATTCCATTCACTGGTCTAATTTGGATAGAAAACTTGACACTGCTTTCCTCAGCAATACCTCCTCCAGCTACTCCGCATCGAAACTTGAATGGTTCACCTTGCAAGCCAAAATGCTTGGCTGTGGATAACTTAAGCAATGTTGTATCAGCACCTGTATCAATAAATGCAACCACGCGATGCCATTTTTTCTCAACATCTTGCAGTTCTACATACGTTGTAGGGGAGTAGCGTCGATGAATTTTCCCTTCCGTACTATGTTGAATGTTGCATCTGCATCTAAAGCAACCTCCCGTGCAATACCGATATTGCACTCAGAACCATTTCCCGACAGAGTTAGATTCGCGTTCAAAGCAGATGTACCTACCGCCTGTGAACTCTCCAACCCAGAAAAAGTCCTTGGCTGTACTTTATTTCCAAATGGTGAGCAGCCTACAAATCGATGATGATAAAGTTGGCAATCTACACAACGTTTCTTATCCGGGCGTGTACAATTGATTGCGTTGTGGTTGGCTCTAAGACAAAAGAAACATCTCTTGCTGCTCACAATCATCCTTCGTCTTTCTTCCTTGGTATTTTATATAAAGATAGGACATTTAATGATCAAATGAGTTTTATCTTTGCAAAAGGGGCTAGCCCTCCCATCAACCAATGTAGCCAAGGATTCATCACATTCTGAGCTTTTGTCTCTAAAATAGTTTATAGCTGACTTGTTAGTATTATCACTCAGGGAATGGGGATGTTCTCGACGCTCT
>NC_090740.1:59961994-59969494 GCF_036898095.1 Palaemon carinicauda
GAAGTCGTGTTATAGTGTTTTACCAGTCGAGGTTAACACTGTAGATGACCATATTGTTGACAGGAAGCCTGTAAATTCCAGTGTTTGTTCCAGACCCGTGCCCTCTGCGCAACGTTATTCAAAGTCAGTACAGTAAACTGAACGGACCGAAGCCAGCTGGGTTTTCAATTAATAAAAGCACTCCTTCCTTTCAGTTGGATTTGATGGCTAAAAGGAAATTTAACAAATGGCATTATCATTTTGTGTTATATTTTTATGATTATTAATGCATTTTACACATTGTACTCTTTAAAAATTGACATTTTGATGTGCGAAATGTTGTTTTGAGAGATAATGACTTCTCTGGACTGTTCGATATATAATATATATATAATGTAGACCAACGCATGTATATATATCACACAATGGTTATAAATAACAATCAGTACTCCAGCCTCAACTACACTACAAATCAAAATGATTTCCAACAAATTTTTAAGGAAAATGGTGCATGATGCTATATATATATATATATATATATATATATATATATATATATATATATATATATATATATATATATATATATATATATGTGTGTGTGTGTGTGTGTGTGTGTGTGTATATATATATATATATATATATATATATATAGATAGATAGATAGATAGATAGATATATAGTAGGATCTCCAATGATGCAAGAATTTGGTCAATTCATGGCCTGAAATAATTGGAAAATTTGATATTTCGAAATACATAATGGGAATGATTCAATTATGACCGAGGTTATCGGCAACTTACCCATTCAAACGTTTATGCTATCCATTTTCAATACTTCCTATGTTCCATACTGTATTTGTTTCTAAAATCAAATTGTTCTTATGCGTAAACAAAACAATAAAAGAGTTTTAAAGTTTTACTAACTTGAAAATTTTTAAATTGCACTCAGTATTTGTGTAAATACCACATATTTCCGCGAGTGAGACGACTTACAGTTAGAACAAAGTTTAATCAATTTAGGTCATATTTGTCATAAAATGCAACTTGTGAATTACAAAACCGTTAGTGTATATACTAGCCTTTGCTGTATTATTTGAAATCCAAAATTAACTGAATAAAGGCGACTTTATATCATGCTTTTTCTGACCACCGGCGTAAAATGTAAACCAGTGTTTTGATTACGTTTCATCGTGAATAATAACAAGCAAACGAAAGGATTTACACATCTATAGATAGGTTATTTTTTTTTGCAGCAACAGATATCTCACCAATTATTGATTTAGTAATTATTTCGTTATTACTAATATTGCTCAACTTGCTTTTTCCTTAGAACTTCAAAATAAGAGGAAATAAAACAGAAACTTTTGTTTGTTTACGTTTCATCTCTATCATAATGAACAATTAAACGCATTTATACATCTGTGTATTGGTTAGCTTTTGCAGCAATATATATATCACCAAGTATTGATTATGTAATGATTTTGTTATTAGTAATATAGTTTTACTTGCCTTTTCTTTAGAACTTCAAAATAAATTAAATGAAGTCGATTTTATGTTTTTCCTAAACACGTCACCGAAAACAGAAAACATTTGATTGTTTACATTTCATCGCTAATCAAAATGAACATAGGAACGCATTTGCAAATTGAAATTTTAAGTAATGTTACTACAAATATATTACTTACCGTATCCATAAAAATTCTTACAAACGTCATCAAACAGGAAAACCATTTTGCTAAACAATACTAAACCACCACTAATGGCAGTGCAATACGAAGAATAATAACTGTACACTCCAATTTCAAAATATTTCTGCTAACTTCCCTTATAAGTCCGTTTAATTTCATATCAACTTGTACCCACATCAATTACGGAACCATCAGCAAAAACGAAGAAAGTACTAGTCTAGTTGTTAATTCAAAGTTATAGAACAATATTATTGTGTTACCACTATAACGTTCGATGACAGATTATAGAAAGTGAGGATAATTTTGATTATGAAGGATTAATAATGAAAATTTAATTATGATGCTAATCTAAAAGTTATTACTACTATCATTACCACTACCGTTTAAATTATCGAAAGAGAAAGATAAAGGTGCCTGAAAGCGTAACCACAACTCTTATGTTTATGTAAATCCTCTCAACTGGACTTGCATTGAGAATAGTTTATTTCATTGTTGACATGTAATTTATTATGAAATTCTGCTGATAAAATGTAAGTTAAATATAGTTTGGTTACATTTGTTATCACTTATCCTACCTAGCGCTACGCTAGCCTACCAATACATGAAAAGACAATAGTAGATTTCATATGTTTTGTGGCGGGTGATTCGCAGAATTTGAATGGCTTTGCAGATACAGAATATTTTTTTTTTTTTTGAGACCTGTCGACTGTATAAATGGGGAGTCGCACAATTGGAACACTCATACTTTGGGACTAATATATATATATATATATATATATATATATATATATATATATATATATATATATATATATATATATATATATATATATATATACACAATTGCTTATGTCCTCAACCCACTGATTTTACTGGTAATAATGATGATATTGACATAATTTTCATAATGATAATGATAAAAGATCAAGTGTTAAACACAGGGAATGTATCACCCTGTTTTTTAAAGTGACTTAGTAGGCTT
This sequence comes from Palaemon carinicauda, assembly GCF_036898095.1. NCBI lineage: Eukaryota > Metazoa > Arthropoda > Malacostraca > Decapoda > Palaemonidae > Palaemon > Palaemon carinicauda. Next base: position 59,964,646 of record NC_090740.1, read on the forward strand.
CTCGTTTCAGCGTTTATGCAAATGGATACTATTAAAGTAATGTCTGCATGTACTGAACAATGTGTAGCTTGTCAGTTATAGATGAAAATATATTTTATATTACATAAAATTAAAGAAATTCTACCTTTATTTATCTGAGTATTGTTAGCACGTGTTATATGCATAGTAAACTTACCTGGGCTCTGAGGAAAATCAGTGTTAATATGGTGTATATTATAGGAATGTAACAGAATTAGTACTGTATTATTCTAGAATCTAGAACTTCCAATAGGTGATATTTACAATTTGCAAATCTCAGAATATCTACAGTGTAATTATCAGACAATCTCTTTTTTTTTTTTATAAATAAAACATCAAATTAAAGAAACTTTCGAATGTTTTTCTTGAATGGATTTAGATAGTTTTTTATGTGAATTTGCTTATATTTTTATATGTTCTTGTCCTTTCCCAACAGGAGGGAAGTGCATGGCAACCACTGCTCGCTGTTTTAGGTATGTAAAACATGCAAAAATTTATTAATTCTCAATATTATTACACCCCATATATATATATATATATATATATATATATATATATATATATATATATATATATATATATATATATATATATATATATATATATATATATATATATATATATATATATATATATATATATATATATATATATCTTGCATATATTTGTATATATCATTTTATATACGCATATAGGTACACACACACATACATATATATAAATATATATATATATATATATATATATATATATATATATATATATATATATATATATATATATATATATATATCTGTGTGTGCATGCATGTTCATGTATACACGCATGGAAATATTCACACGCACATACATATATATATATATATATATATATATATATATATATATACATATATATATATATATATATATATATATATATATATATATATATATTATATGTATATATTTTCACACACACACACGCATATATATATATATATATATATATATATATGTATATGTATATATATAAATTCAATTATAGTGAATAAATTTTGTATTACAATTTATCCGGAACTTACACTAAAGTTGGAAACAAGAATTATCCTGGTATCCTAAATACAATAGGTACTGTGATGAATGGAATGCATATATTTAGAATGTCCAAACTCTTGCAATATATTGCAGACCCTGTGACCCAAACAGTGCAAACTATAATGAGAGATTTTGTTCGTAAATGCGTACTTGGTGTGCTGTATGTATATGACTCATATTTCTCCAGCGTTCATACGACATAACTAGAATACTAGAATTTCCATAATTTTCAGTCAATCACAGTTAACCCTGTCTTGACAATTGTTTCCTGCATTGTAGTCATTTTCGTCTGTTACCTTTATGGTTTTGTTAGTGGTTACTTTTCAATTTTAGATGGCCTGATAATGTGGAGATATTCTTCAGTGAGCAAAGAATTACGTCAACTTCTTTTACAATTGGTTAGAATACCTTTATGTGAAGCCTTTAGAAAAAATACATATATTCTTTAGTTTGTAACATTAGTGTTGGTATCACTTCTCTCGTATATCTGGAATCCTTCCATTCTGATTCATTTGTGTAATATTTTATTTGTTATCGCTGAAGTTGAACGAGGGCTTTGACTTTTGTACGTTTTAAATCTAAGTAAATGAAATTGTAATGGATGGAGATGAACTGTTTTTCGTATAGTTATTCATTTGTTTATATTAAATGAGATGTGAAACTTTTCGAGTATATTTTTTCTTACCAATTAAACGAAAATGTCTTGATGAATGAACTGATCATTAGGTGAGATAAGCGTTTTGGATGGGTAGGAGAAGTATTGGAATTTATAAAGATTAACTTCAATCTTGATAGTATTCTTTCTTTGCTGTACTGCCATATTATTTTATCAGGCACCTTTGTCATATATACAGGCCTATAAGAAGCAGCCCAATAGAAAAAGACTTACACAATTCAGACTATTTTACAGTACAAGTTTCCAGACTCTCGAGGATAGACTCCCATAACAGATACAATAAGATCTTTCCGAAGAAAATCTGTATAGTTCATGACTTCCAAATATGAATACGTTTTCACCTTTTTTTTTTATTCTGTCACTTTAATCAATTTCTAACGTCATATTTTGTCATCTGTCAACGGTTACAATGAAAAGCCTGTATTATTATCATCATTATTATCATAGTAGTGATAGAAGTTATAGGTAGTAGGTTGGCCAGCGCACCAGCCACCAGTTGAGATACTACCGCTAGAGAGTTATGGGGTCCTTTGACTGTCCAAACATTACTACATTTGATCATTCTCTCTGGTTACGGATTGTGTTCCCTTTGCCTACACACACACACACACACACACACACACACACACACGAATAAGTCTGGCCTATTCTTTACATATACTCCTCTGTTCTCATACACCTGGCAACACTGAGATTACCATACAATTCTTCTTCACCCAAGGGGTTACTGCACTGTAACTGTTCACTGGCCACTTTCCTCTTGGTAAGGGTAAAAGTGACTCTATACAAAAGAGTCTATAGCTATAGCAAGCAGCTCTTCTAGGAGAAGGAAACTCCAAAATCAAACCATTTTTCTCCAGTTCTTGATAGTGCCATAGCCCCTGTACCATGGTCTTCCACTGTCTTGGGTTAGAGTTCTCTTGCTTAAGGGTACACTCGGCACACTATCTTATTTCTCTTCTTCTTGTTTTGTTAAACTTTTTACACTTTATATAGGAGATATTCATTTCAATGTTATTACTGTTCTTAAAATATTTTGTTTTCCCTTGTTTTTTTTCCTTACTGGGCTATTTTCCCTGTTGAAGCCACTTGGCTTATAGCATCTTGCATTTAAAACTAGAGTTGTAGCTTAGCAAGTAATAATAATAATAATAATAATAATAATAATAATAATAATAATAATAATAATAATAATAATAATAATAGTAGTAGCATTTGTAACAAAGATTATTTTTTTAAAAATACATGTAATAGTAAAGCAAGGTTCTACGACATGAAAAATATATTTGTGAAGATTGATTGATTGATTGAAAGTTTTCTGGCATCCTGACATCTAAGGTCATTGAAGAAATATAATTAGTGTGTAAATAAGGATGAATCAGCACAAGCATAAATTATTTACATACATTAACAGCAATGTACATCAGAAAAAAAGATGATCCATGATTCGCTAATGTAATGTTGCAGCCATCCAAATGATTATGAAAGTCAGCGTATCAACTGCCAATGAGAATGCCTATACGGTACCTCATTGTCGTTTAATATCCTGTTGGATTAGCTCATTATATATTTCTTATCCCGCTGAGCGGCAATCATTCGGAAAGGACAATCTCCCACATTTTGCCCAAACTGCCGTGTGGTAGCTAGAAAAGGGAGAGGAGGCTTAAAGGGTAGAATTTGTGCGCGCTTGTCTGTATCTGTCTATCTAATTATTTAGCCATCATTTTTGACGGGTCGTGGACGCTAATATCTAGTATTCTTTAACGTGTTATATCAGTGAAAATGTTTTTATTCTCTCCTACTATTACAATAGCGCTCTGTAGCACGTTATCCACGTTTACTTCCTATGATCCCTAATGGCTTGGATGTCATCCTTGACCTCAATGATTTAAATGTCATGACCGGTTCCCTGTTGCCAAGTCTATTATCTGGTCAATTAAAAATGATGCCTCGCCCTTTATCGACCTATTGATCGACCCCAGTCTGTTTTAGGTTTTCTTCGCACATTTTCAGCATCTAGTCAAATAGCCTTAATCACGCGACCTCTAACGGCGCATTACATCACATGGCTCATTTCTCATCTCCTCTATCCCTTCTCATCACCGTACTCTCATCCCCTTTCATAAAGCATCAACAATCTCCCTCCAAGGCCTCCTATCTACATCCATCCCCCGATCACATCCCCATTGCTGACATCAATCACTTTCTGTTTACCAGCCTGGTATCCGAAGGGTCGAGTTCACTCATGAAATATTCGAAGCCGGTGTTGGATAGTCCGGTTGGGTGATCTGGGAGAGGTTCAGGCACGATTTCTATTTCTATTTTATTCGATTATATTTTGGTGCCCACGGCATGTGGACGAGTTTCGCTGGAGGTCCTGAATGCGCCGGAAGTTTAGTGCCAAGTTTCCTCTTCTGACTTCTGCAGTTGAGATAAGTTTAGTGTTCACCATTTATTTTCTCATAGCTGAATTATTGTTCGTGATTTTCTTCAGACAATTTTAACTTAGGACAAACATTCTCTTGCGCGGCTGTTCTTTCACTCTTGATTCCACATCCTTATTTTCTGACATGTCCTCTTTATTCCACCTTTCTTGTTCAGCTGTCTTGTTTAAGCGCCTTTTTCTTTATCCATGAGGATTCCCACCGGATATTTGAACCTGTTCTTAGAAAACAGGATTTTCCAGTAGAGATTCTCTCTCTCTCTCTCTCTCTCTCTCTCTCTCTCTCTCTCTCTCTCTCTCTCTCTCTCTCTCTCTCTCTCTCTCTCTCTCTCTCTCTCTCTCATGGATAGTACACCTTTGATATACGAATAAAGCATGTTGGATGACGACCACCTTTACTGTGCATATCAATGCGATTCATATGCATCCTGTGAGGCTGGTTATTGTTTAGCCATTTGAATGTAGGCAGGGATCATCGTTATTTTTCGGAGGATATGTAACTAACAACAAATGGGATTTTGCATGGTTAACTAGCTTGTAACAGGATGAGGTCATAAACAATATTATGTTATGTAAAGTATATGTATATATATATATATATATATATATATATATATATATATATATATATATATA
>NC_090740.1:59974494-59979494 GCF_036898095.1 Palaemon carinicauda
CATAAATCATTAACTTTATTCAAATTATATTCACACACACAAAATATTAAAGTATAATTCACTGTCTAAAGTATCAAGACAGTTTATTCGTCATAGCGGCCTTTATGACATTAACCCCGACATCTTAAATTCCAATACAAAGAATAAGACCCTTTCAAACAGATCTAACGACATCGAGCAAAATGTGTATCGAAAGAAAGCACTACGTTTCAAGAAATAAAACCTTTCAATAAACGCCTTTACGCTAATATAACAGAAAAGTAGCAACATATGCCAGAACCGACCACTCTACAGCGATCTTAGAAAGTTTGAAAGTGAAGAGTATTGCGCTTCATGGTGGTAGAGGCAAGAATTATGTACAGGGATGTACAGTCTGGGAAGATTTCAATGCAAAGCGTTTTCAGATGTATGAAAAAGTCTTTTGCAACATGTATAAAAGCTCTAACTAACTGCATATGAATATCCACATTAAGAATAAGAAATTTAAGAACTGCAAGTTTTTGTCGAACACATTAAGATGACAGTCAACAGCTGAAAACCAAACAGCAGAGCAATACTTGAAACTAGGTAAAATAATTGAATTAAATGTCTTCAGTATAGATTGATCACCGAAAATGTTAAAAGGCTTTCTCTGTAAGCCAGTTATTTGGGCAATTGAAGAAGAAACAGACCGAATGTATTTCTCAAAAGTAAATTTGCAAATGAGAATCAGACCTAGATTTTTAAATGAGTTGTATATAGAAAAATAATAAAAAATATAAATGCAAATATTGAAAGCCACTGCCCTCGCCTAATTACAATCATGCTTTGAATTTTGTTAGGGTTCATCTTCATGTCCCATAATTTGCCTCATGCATTGATCTCTATTAAGGGATCCAGCAATCCTAGGTCTACATTCAAGAGGTGGAATTGATGAAAAAAGAGTAACGTCATCTATTTATGCAACGAGCTTTTTTTTACACAATTCCACATATGATGAGTATATAGTATAAAAGGGTTGTAGTGACCTATTGGAAGCGTCCCTGCCAGGCTTGCCATAATGAGGTTCGAGTCCCGATAGTTTCTTTAATGTGTGCAACCTCACCATCCATATGAGCTGAGGATGGTGGTTTTGGGGAGCTTATATGTCTACTTATTTAATCATCAGCAACTATTACCTGGCCCTCCCTGGCCCTCTCTTTGATGGAGAGGAGCTACGGCATTGTTTTGCTTGCTAGGGCAATGTCTCTCTCCTTTGCCTCTGCCATTCATGAGCGCTCTTTAAACCTTTAAAAGTAATGGGCCAAGATCTCTACCCTGGAGAACACCAGATATTATAATCCTATACCCATTATGGAGCCCATCAATAACTACTCTTTGCAATCACTTACTTATAAGTTCAATAATGATGTTATTAAAAGACCCACCTACTCCCATCTATTTAAGTTTGAAAACATGGGCCTTAGGGTTAATCAGTATATTTCTGTACAACATTGAAAATTGAAATAAGGTGACCACATGCCCTAAGGTATTACAAAATTCAAATTACAAACTACTTTATAAAATTCTCTATAATCTAGGAGTTAGGAAAATTTGGATAGAGATACCACTAACATATTTACCTAATGTACTCACAATGTCGTCTACTGTATTGCAATATTTGTGGTCTTCATGCAAATATTCAAGACCTTACAGTTGCGTCCAGACAGTATGATATTCTTTTGTGCTCAGAAACTTTGGTTTCTAATATGAGGTACTTATCTGAACTGCTTATAACTGGTTTTAAGAAGCCAATAATGTCGAAACCCGATGCCATCCCTAGGGCCAGGGGAATAGTGGTGCATATTAGGACTGAGTACTTGCTTCTCATAATTCCTGCTATCAATGTGGATGTCATGAGATTCAGGTAATAAAAGTTTGTGGCAGGCATAATAACTTCTATTTGTGTTCGATTAACCGAAATCCTGTCATGGGTGATTCTATCTTCGATTGTCTTCTTACAATTATGGCTAAGATACAAGAAGATGATAAAAATGCCTCTTTAGCCTTTGTTGGTGATTTCAGTGCTCACCTTAGGGAGTGGCTAAAATCTGTTTCTTCTACTGGTCGCCATGGCTTAAGAGCTTAGACTTTACCTCTGAATCAGACTGTGAGAAAATTATAAGTGAAGCTACTCACAGGTCTGGTAACTGCTTGGACCTCGTATACACCGACTCCCCTGGCGTTATAGTAAGTTAGGGTGGTTCTCCAGTTGGGACATCTGATTATGCCTTGATTTCATTAGTAGTGAAGACTGAGCAGCCTGTCCCTGCTGTATCCTACTCATGTAAGATTTATATTAAATCTCAAGCACACTGGAATGGGATTTTGCAGGATCTTTTAGGCTTGAATTGGTCACAATTGTATAGTAATGTTGATCCTGTAGTCCCTTTGAATGAGAATTTAGTCAGCATAATTGATAGGCGTATCCCTTCTCGTGTACTAAGGTACCGAATGAAGGACAAACCATGGTTCAATGTTGATATTAGACATGCTTATTTGGAGAAGCCGGAGGCCTATCATCTTTGGAAGGGTAACAGATCATATTTGACCTGGAATAACTATACTCAGCTTAGAGCTTTTGCTCAGAGTATTTATGCTTCAACTGAAAAATAATACAATTTAACCATTAAAGAAACCCTTTCTGGTACAACCAAGGAGCAGAAGTGGTGGACTTCCCTTAAATCTACAACAGTTCCTCCTTTACTTAAACCAGATGGCTCTGTCACTCACTGCCCAAAGGAAAGATAACCCTTTTGGCAGATGTGTTTGACAGCAAGCTGAGTAATGAGAAACTTGAACTTCCTCATTTCTGTTTTCCTGAGGCTAAACTAACTATAGTCTATTTTTTATAACGGTGCATATTTGCACTGACTCACAGGGGTGCCCTTTTAGCTCGGAAAGGTTCCTGATACCTGATTGGTTGGAAGTATTTTTGTCCGAACATCTTCATTGTTCTCGAATGATTACCAAGTAATGTGAATCAAAACTTATTTATTAACCTATATTTCTTCATCAGATATATGTTTTGTCAATAAACAATATGAAAGAATAAATATATTATAAAGAATCGTCTTGGTAAGTCTAAATTTAATAACACAATCCGCCGAAGTCAACGACAGCAGCTTGTTTTCGGATGCACGCTTTGTAATTTTGTAATTTTTCACATATTTTAACACAAATTGGGATAAATTACACTCAGCATAAGTTAAACATGTTATTATAAACTTTCTTTGAATACCAGAACTTACCAAAAACATGGAATTAATAAAACCCGATATTTGTGAAAACTTAGCGGCCTGGCGGAAAAACGATCCCTTCTGACTCGTAGATGCAGTTTGTTTTTTCTTTTGTAATATAGTTCGGCCTATTCCTTTCAGTTTAAATAGTCTTACATTGTTTCACTTCGTATTATTTTGCTTAGTATTTTCCCACATTCCTGTTCCTCACCTAAAATCTATCTATTTTCCCGGATATCCCTTCTTTCATATAGGCCTATGTGATATCCGCACTACGATTCCTTATGTTTTGTACCTTACGTCAGTAAGTATGTAAATAATAATAACAACATAAATTTTATGCTGTGTAGCAAGTATAACCTATTCTGTAAACCTGAAATTAAGCATAGTATTTTTTTTATTCCCGCCTCTACACTATTTTAATGACACTAGCACGCGCTTCCCTTCAAGCCATCACTTTCGACAGAGGATAAGAAATATGGAATCGTAGTGCGGATATCCCATATATGAAAGAAGGGATATTGGGGAAAATAGATAGATATTAGGTGAGGAACAGGAATGTGGGAAAATACTAAGCAAAATAATACGAAGAGAGACAATGCAAGACTATTTAGACTGAAAGGAATAGGCCGAACTATATTACAAAAGAAAAAATAAAAACTGCGTCTACGAGCCAAAAGGGATCGTTTTCCCGCCAGGCCGCTACAGGCTGTTCTTTTACCTCCCCATAAGTTTTCACAAATATCGGGTTTTATTAATTCCAATTTTTGGTAAATTCTGGTATTCAAAGAAAGTTTATAATAACATGTTTAACTTATGCTGAGTGTAATTTATCCCAATTTGTGTTAAAATATGTGAAAAATTACAAAATTACAAAGCGTGCATCCGAAAACAAGCTGCTGTCGTTGACTTCGGTGGATTGTGTTATTAGATTTAGACTTACCAAGATGATTTTTTATAATATATTTATTCTTTAACATTGTTTATTGACAAAACATATATATGATGGAGAAATATAGGTTAATAAATAAGTTTCGATTCACATTCCTTGGTAATCATTCGAGAATAATGAAGGTGTTCGGACAAAAATACTTCCGACCAATCAGGTATCAGGAACCTTTCCGAGCTAAAAGGGCACCCCTGTGAGTCAGTGCAAATATGCACCGCTATAAAAAATAGAGTATAGTTTAGCTTTTTGATCTCGTGAAATTAATGCTCTGTTGATGGACCTTGATGCTTATGGAGGAGTAGATCCAAATGGTATTTTTCCTTTGTTTTTTATAAAGACTGCAGATTTCTTAGCTCCGAAGCTATCTGTTATTTTGTGCAAGTTAGCAAGTAGAGGAGCTTTTACCACTTGTTGGAGAATTGGTAATGTTACTCCACTATGTAAATGTGTTTGTGGTACCTCAAGTTCAATTGATTACCGCCCAACTTCCATAACTACTATATTATCTAAATTTTTTGAACGTCTTTTGGTAAAACGTCTTAGTAGGTTTGTTGAATATAATCATCTGTTTCCTAGTTTGCAATCTGGTTTTCGTAAAGGTTTTGGAGCATATGATGCCATTCTTACAATCTCCAATGCTGTACAGAAATCCCTTGATTGTGGTCAGGAAGTTCGTATGCTTGGCCTAGATTTTAGTACTGCCTTTGACTGTGTTAATCATGAAGCCCTTGTTTTCAAACTCAAACAGTTGCGAGTGGCTAGGTCGTTTCTTAGAATCATTATTGAATTTTTAA
>NC_090740.1:59984494-59989494 GCF_036898095.1 Palaemon carinicauda
CATTGTGATTTTATATTTGCTTAGGAAAAAGATTACGTGTTCAAGAAGACTTTGAATTAAGAGTCGAGAACAAATCATTGATTGATTCATGTTATCATTTATTATCACAATTACAATTTTATTGAAACAAAAAAGGGAATCGTGAAATATGAGAATAGGGAATTGTTAAGATGCACAGTTTAGTTGAAGCTGTACCAACCGTGTGTCACACAATTGTACATAATTCCTTTTGTATATATTATGCTTGTATCTTCGCTCTTCCCTCGCACTAAACGAACATGAAAATTCATGTCTGCTGTTTTCCTCTGTAACATTGTCTGTCTTGTTAACTTGTTATGTCCTGTTGGCTTGAGGTTTTGTATATAAAGGAGAGTGTTCTATAATAATATAACTCAGTTGATTGCATCCTGCCTTTGAGTTCACAACCCTCTCTTGGCACCGTCACATTGGTGAGCGAAGATACAAGCATAATATATGCAAAAGGAATTATGTACAATTGTGTGACACACGGTTGGTACAAAGCCCTTTGTTCTCCCAAAGTATCTTTGAAAAATGTAAAGGACCTCGGTTTCGTTTAAACCAGTACTTAGGTATGGTTTGATTATCTTTTTTTATGAATTACTTCTTACAGTATTACAAGGTTTATCATCTACATGAAAATGCTTGCAAGATATTAATAATCGAGATAAAGGTTGAAGATTCTTATTTTTAAGTTATTGAACATTTTCAAAGACAAAGTTCATTATTTATGTTTGTTCCTGAGTATGATTGCTTTCTTGGCAAGCTCTCCATGTCTGCCATCGTTTAAGTACCGTATTACAAATTTTACCACTGATGAAAAGGAGTCCTTCAACCAATAGAACAGGAAACCTTATGTTTCCATAGGCATAGGAAGAAAGCAGGAAAGGCCATTTATGAAGAAGCACTCTAGGTTAGGTCGAGAAAGAGAAAGCTATGTTAGGTTTCATTGATGTAAGAGGGATTACATTAGAGTACCTATATAGACAAAAGTAGCGTCAAACAGGTTACCGTAAACTGCGATCATGGCCGCCATTTTGCTCCCGGATGGCAGGCTACCAGCCAAACAGTCTCTCAGTGAGCAGTGGGCGGAAAGGTGGATTATTATGTCCACATTTTCTTTCTGGTTTGCCTATAATTAGTGACGTAATAGTACACGATGCCTTGCTGTTCTGTTTATGAATGTGCCAATAGACCTGAGAAGGCATCTAAAATCTTTAGGCTTCCAAGTAACTCTGCCTCTCCCTCAATTTTATTTGGAATGCTCTCTCTCTCTCTCTCTCTCTCTCTCTCTCTCTCTCTCTCTCTCTCTCTCTCTCTCTCTCTCTCTCTGTCAGAGCCTGCTATTCCTGTGTACATCTCTTTCTCTTATATTTTCCTTTTTATTATATCTGTCAAGGAGGTTATGTTTACGAGTCATTTTATTTATATATTTATTTGTCTCTGTGTCTGTGGACTGAATTACGTCAGAACTACTCAATGGATTTTGACGAAATTCTCACCACGGGATCTTAGGTCAAGGTTGACCCCATTAAAATTTAGAGATGATCCGGATTCTAGATGCAGTTTTGTATTTCTCACCATTTTAAGAACAGTATTGCGTAAAATCCACTCGACAGATTTTGACGAAATTTTCACCATGGTTAGATCTTAGGTCATGGACGACCTCATTTAATTTTGGAGATGATCTGGATCCTGATTCAAAATGTGGATTTGCATTTTTTATCATTTTAAGAACAGTATTACGTCAAAACTACTCTACGGATTTTGACGAATTTTTACCACAGATAGATCTTCGATCAATGACGACCCGATTAAATTTTGAAGATGATACAGATCTGGATCCGGATTCTATTTCATTTATTCATTTATTTGCAGGTTTGTCTGTGGACATGATCATGACAAAACTACTCGATGGATTTTCACGAAATTTTTACCACAGATAGATCATCAAATTTTTGAGATAATCGGGATCCAGATCCAGATTCTAGATGCAGATTTGTATTTTTCACCATTTTAAGATCAATATTACGTTAAAACTATTCGACGGATTTTGACGAAATTTTCACCACGGATAGATCTTTGGTCATGGACGACCACATTAAATTTTGGAGAGGATCTGGATTCGGATTTGTATTTTTTACCATTTCAAGAACAGTATTACGTCAAAACTACCCTACGTATTTTGACGAAATTTTTACCACACATATTGTAGATCTTAGATTGTGAACGACCATATTAAGTTTTGGAGATGATCCATATCCGGATCCGTATTGTTTTTCATATATTTATTTTTTTGCCTGTGTGTCTGGGGACATGATTACTACAAAACTACTCGACGGATTTTGACGAAATTTTTACCACACATAAATCTCAGGTTATGGACAACCCAATTAAAATTTGAAGATAATCCAGCTTCGGATCCGGATTCTATTTCATTTATTCATTTTTTGCCTGTGAGTCTGCGGACATGATTACGACAAAACTCTGTGATGGATTTTGACGAAAGGTTTACCACACATAGAACTTAGATTGTGGACAACCCAATTAAATTTTGGAGATGATCCAGATCCGGATCCAGATTCTTTTTCATATATTTATTTTTTTGCCTGTGTGTCTGTGGACATGATTACGACAAAACTACTCGACGGATTTTGACGAAATTTTTACCACACATATATCGTAGGTCGAGGACAACCCAATTATATTTTGGAGATGATCTAGCTCCGGATCCGAATTCTTTTTCATTTATTCATTTTTTTGCCTGTGTATCTGTGGACATGATTACGACAAAACTGCTCGACAGATTTTGTTGAAATTTTTACCACACATAGATCTCAGGTCGTGGACAACCCAATTAGAATTTGAAGATGATCCAGTTCCAGATCCGGATTCCATTTCATTTATTAATTTTTTGCCTGTGTGTCTGTGGACATGATTACGACAAAACTACTCGACGGATTTTGACGAAATTTTTACCACACATACATCTTAGGGCGTGGACAACCCAATTAAAATTTGAAGATAATCCAGCTCCGGATCCGGATTTTCTTTCATTAATTCATTTTTTTGCCTGTGTGTCTGTGGACATGATTACGACAAAAGTACTCAACAGATTTTAATGAAATTTTTACCACCGATAGATCCTATGTTATGGACGACGCCATTAAATTTTTCTAGATCTGGATTTCCATTTTTTTTAGCATATTAGAAATAACTTCAAAAACAAATTGACGGATTTTGACAAAATTTTGTCCAAAGATAAATCTTAGGCCATGGACGATTTCATTAACCTTTGGCAGAGGTCACAAATAACATGATTGCTCTTGTTACTAATGCTTTCCCAGCAGTCCCTGAATTAAAACTTGTAGCAGATGTTTTCATGTTGAATAGGCTGACATAAGTCTCTCTTTATATCTTCTGTATGAAATACTCTTTTAATGTCATTACTGTTCTTAATATATTTTATTTTATTTGTTCATTACTTCTCATATAGTTTATTTATTTCCTTTCCTCGCTGGGCTATTTTATCCTTGTTGGAACCCTTGCTCTTTTAGCATCCTGCTTTTCCAAATAAGGTTGTAGTTTAGCTAATAATAATAATAATAATAATAATAATAATAATAATAATAATAATAATAATAATAATAATCTAATATACCCTCATTTGATTGCCATTATTTTTTTTATCATATCATAATGTACATGATATGTCCATTAATATATCTTATCTTCACTACTAAATCACATTATATCAGCGCATTCTATTTCAATGTTATCCACAAGTTCCACAACTATCTCTTACTTTCACTGCATATGTTGCATCTCAAATGTAGCCTATCATACCTTCGCTATGTACTATGTTATTCTTGGTTGAATGGTAAAGTAGGAAGCGATAAAAATAAAGAAATAACCTGGTGAATCAAACTCATTTTAAAGAAAAACTGGTGTTTTTGTGAAACTGATACATCTATCAGGTCGTTGTGAAAAGAATATAAAGGCAAACGAAACGTAGTCCGGCAATCCTTTAAGATTATTCCTGTTTCTCTTCATTCCAATAGGACATCCTTCTTCAAGAGACGTGCCGCTACTTTTACAATTAACTCTTTTTTATCCCACTGCATTCCCAGCCACTTTATCTTCCTCATTCCATTAAAGCCCAATATCAAGGACTGAAAGGAAAACATAAAAGTCGAATCATGTCGTATGTTGTATAAGTCAAGTCGACAAGTTCACTAGGGATGAGAGGACTTTTGATTTACCATACTAATTATATCCAGCCTCAAACATATACTATTAAAAAGACAATACCACATTTCCGAATTCCATTAAAATATACCTCAATGTATAGGAGCTTTTATGTTGGAGCAAATATTTGCTATTCACTTGGAGCGCTCATTTACATGAAACTCCTTTTTCTTTTTAGTCAATCGCCATATTATAATTAATTTTATTTGAAACAACCCCTGAGAAGAAATCATTTCTCCCAAGGGACGCTCATGTGAACAGAACTGCCTTTTCTCTGGATGTTCGCGTACATAAAGCAATTTTTCACCGTGGGAGTGTGCAGTTTTTTTTTTTTCTGAAGAAGTTTAATTTCCATAGCTTTTACCTTAAGACATTTATTGATGTAGCATCCTTTATTTTGAGAATTTCTGGTAAATTAAACTGCTTTGCCTGGAGTTTACTGATATGCCATGAGTTTATTTCGGAAGACAAATTTGTTAAAATATCGTCTCTAATGGACATTATATGATCATAGCGTCTATTCCATTACTTTGTAACTAAATAGTTTTCGTAAAAACTGGCCATATTTCGGCTGGATTACATAGAACGTTTTTTGGACGCGCTGTCAACCCCTCCAGAATATGGCATTCATAATCAAAGCCGTCGCCATTGGCAAACCCACTCCAAAACTGCTGATAGGCCAATAAATCAGTTCGTAGAGTTCGTTAATTTTTAGTACATTCGCATATTTCTAA
>NC_090740.1:59991994-59993971 GCF_036898095.1 Palaemon carinicauda
GAATGGCATCAATCTTAACAGTAGCTTCAGTCTCATAGCTACATTATTCTCTCTCCAGTAGTATTAGGTTGGCCAGGGCGCCAGCCATCCGTCGAGATACTACCGCTAGAGAGTTATTGGCTCTTTGACTGGCCAGACAGTACTACATTAGATCCTCCTTTCTGGTTACAGTTCAATTTTCCCTTTGCCTATACATACACTGAATAGTCTGTCCTCATACACCTGACAACACTGAGATTACCAAACAATTCTTCTCTCAAGGGGTTAACTACTGAACTGTAATTGTTCTGTGGCAACTTTCCTCTTGATAACGGTAGAAGAGACTTTAGCTATGGTAAGAAGCTCTTCTAGGAGAAGGACACTCCAAAATCAAACCATTGTTCTCTAGATTTGGGTAGTGCAGTAGCCTCTGTACCATTGCCTTTCACTGTCTTGGGTTAGAGTTCTCTTGCTAAAGGGTCCACTCGGGCACACCATACTATCTTATTTTTCTTCCTCTTGTTTTGTTAAAGTTTTATAGTTTATATAGAAAATATTTATTCTAATGTTGTTACTGTTCTTAAAATATTGTAGCTTAGCAAGTAACAACAAAACAACAACAACAACAACAACAATAATAATAATGATAATAATAATAATAATAATAATAATAATAATAATAATAATGATAATAATAATAATGAAGCATTTTCTGTCGATCCATCCAGATTTTCCATGCCATGCCACTTCAAAATACTGCACTTGGTCATGTTACATAACGTTTATAAAGAAGAGGAAATATCTTCATTGCGTCCAAAAATCGAAGAAACTCTTACTCGGGACAAACTACCATCCAGATAGTTTTCAGAATAATGGGAAAACTGCATTTACGTTTCTCCATTTGTTTGTTGTCAACATGGGTTTCGAATCGCTTCGTGACTCTTCATTAGGACTATATTGGTTGATTAATGGAATTTTCACATTAACATTAAGTCTATGGTGATGAAAATTTTAAGATACAAAAAATATTGGGGAACTCCTAAACCAATTCTATTATTATATTATTATTATTATTATATATAAATATATATATATATATATATATATATATATATATATATATATAGAGAGAGAGAGAGAGAGAGAGAGAGAGAGAGAGAGAGAGAGAGAGAGAGAGAGAGAGAGAGAGAGAGAGAGGGAGAGAAATAAATAGATAAAGATGAATAGATAGATAGACAGATAGTTAGAGAGATATATTTTGTGCTCATGGAATATTTTTTTGTGAAATATGGAATGCTAGGGATGGGTCATAATTGGATAATGATAGGGTGCAAGCGAATAAAAATGAAGAGAAATTGAATGAACGTGAACGTGGAAATGGAAAAGTTGGGTAAAATTTAACAGAAAAATAATTGGGATACGAGGAGTGTAGGGGAGAGAAGTAAGTGGAAATCTCAACTATATAAACAAAGAGAGAGAGAGGAGAGAGAGAGAGAGAGAGAGAGAGAGAGAGATCATAAGAGCAGTGTGAGAATATGGACTTCCTCTGGAATGGAGAGCGAGAGATGTAAATGAGGTGAACAGAGAATTTGGTGGCTGTAGGAGAAAGGCAAATTTGCATTGATAAATGGTCTCTGTTATAGCCGTAATTATAAGTGACATTGGACGGCCGATACAACTGAGTTGTGGCTGAATGTCATGAATATGCTATAGCCCTATTTTCAAGAAGTCTCCACGTGCCTAAGTTTCAAGGAAGTTAAGTCTCTGAAATTAAAGGAAACTATTTTCTCTCTCCATTCAATCTACCAATCCTTATGATAGTCGACAGTAAAGTTGTTCTTTTTAAAAGAAGAAAATGAAAATAAACATGGTTGAACCATCAGATGAATAATCGCAAGTTTCATTGTTATAGTGGTTCAGTCAGTAACTGGGTCATATTGGACTCACTTTGCAATGCAACGTCCCAGAGAGAAATGAATCGTAGCCTCCAGTTTCCTA
>NC_090740.1:59994471-60026971 GCF_036898095.1 Palaemon carinicauda
CTTCATCCATTTTCGCGTGTCTCTGTATCTCTTCTAACGCCAGGCCACCAGGCACCCGTTGAGATACTACCGCTGGAATAGCATCCTGCTTTCCCAACTCAGGATGTAGCTTAGCAAATAATAATAATAATAATAATAATAATAATAATAATAATAATAGCAACGTTTTTTCCCATGTCCTTTACCTCTTCTATTCCCGTTTTCTTTCTCTTTCGAAATTCATTTCTTCCAAGTCCTTTTCTAATTTTCTCCTTATAATACATCCCGATCTTTCCCCCTTCCCACTTTGCCACATCCTCCACCTTCCCTCCCTACTACTCCCACCACTTAACAGAAATGCGTGATTGTCTCTTGGGAAAAAGACAATAACACATGCAAAGGGCTTTTCAGTAACATTTTATTAGACTTTATTAGCCTAATATATTTTTCTGCTTGTGCGTTGTTTATTTCATGTTTTTATCCCTGTAAAGTGAGATTGTATGACAGTTGCCCTTAATTGTGGAAATCAGGAATTCCAAAGCGAGAAAATTAGAGGAATTCTAACAATGAAACTGTTCGATTCTCATAGGATTTGAAGGTTGATGGTGGAATGAGTTTTCTTAATTAGAAAGTACATATCTCTCTCTCTCTCTCTCTCTCTCTCTCTCTCTCTCTGTCGTGTTTTGTTACTTATCCTTATCCTTATCGCTTATTTTCAGTTCTGGTCCTATACCCATAAAATTTTGTCTTCCTTTCCTTCACATCTCCCATTAAACATTCCCTACCATAGCAGTTTAATTATATATCCTTTTGGATTTTACTTTTCTCTCCCTCCTTCTGTAAGTATTCTTCTTTCCCACCCTTTTCCACCTGTACTGCAATATTCGCTTCCCAATATATCCTTTCCCTTTCCCATTTACAACCCCCTAACTCCTCCCATTATCTCATCTCTTCAAACATTTTACACTGAATCTTACACCCTTATGTAGGAGTTTATTAGACCCTATTTAGCTTGAGAAATTTCCTGTCTCATTTTATTTTTCTTATCTTTTTATCGCATTGTTAAGTGAGAGTAAATTGGAAGGTAGTTTAGATAACGGAAATATGAATTTCAAACGAAAAGAATTGGAAGGGCTCTAATGATAAAACCGCAACGATGCTCCAATTGGATTTTAAGGTTGATGATGGAATGAGTTTGGTTAATTAGAAAAAAGATAGTGCACCAGTTCTCTCTCTCTCTCTCTCTCTCTCTCTCTCTCTCTCTCTCTCTCGTCTGTATTAAAGAGGATAATACAAACTAGAATGAAAACGTTCGAATAATGAGAAAGTCTGAACAAAGCTACAAACTGTACGTATTCCATTTACGCAGACACAGACGCAGACACACTTGTATGTTATATATAAATACATACTGTATATTTATATACTGATAAACAGACACTTGGATATATATATATATATATATGTATATATATATATATATATATATGTTTATACATATATGTATGTATATATATATATATATATAGAGAGAGAGAGAGAGAGAGAGAGAGAGAGAGAGAGAGAGAGAGAGCCTTATTGCCTTATTGCCTTATTTTATGTTTGGGTTCCCCAAGGTCCCTCAGTGTGAGGCACCTCGTATATCCACCAGAGAGTTGCTAATGCATATTCCGGTGTATTTTGCATCTTCCAGTCTTGGGTGGTCTGGGATGCATCTTAGGTATTTATCGAGCTTATTCTTAAACACATCTACGCTCACTCCTGATATGTTTCTTAGATGAGCTGGCAGAACATTAAATAGTCGCTGCATTATCGATGCTGGTGCGTAGTGGATTAATGTCCTGTGCGCCTTTCTTAGTTTACCTGGAATATTTTTTGGCACTATTAATCTACCTCGGCTTGCTCTTTCTGATATTTTAAGCTCCATGCTGTTTTCAGTAATTCCTTCTATTTGCTTCCATGCTTGTATTATCATGTAGCGTTCTCTTCTCCTTTCTAGACTGTATAGTTTTAAAAATTGCAGTCTTTCCCAGTAGTCAAGGTCCTTAACTTCTTCTATTCTAGCAGTATAGGACCTTTTTACACTCTCTATTTGCGCAATATCCTTTTGGTAGTGTGGGTACCATATCACATTGCAGTACTCGAGTGTACTACGTACATAAGTTTTGTAAAGCATAATCATGTGTTCAGCTTTTCTTGTTTTAAAGTGTCTGAATAACATTCCCATTTTTGTTTTACATTTAACCAACAGTGTTGCTATTTGGTCGTTGCATAACATATTCCTATTTAACATTACACCAAGGTCTTTAATTGCTTCCTTGTTTGTGATTGTCTCATTATTAGGTCCCTTGTATGCATACACCATTCCTTCTCTGTTTCCATAATTTATTGATTCGAATTTATCGGAGTTAAATACCATCCTATTTATCTCCGCACATTCATATATTTTGTTTAGATCTCTTTGTAGTGAGTTCTTATCCTCATCACAAGTAATTTCTCTACTTATTCTTGTGTCATCGGCGAAACTTCTCACTACGGAGTTTTCAACATCACAGTCTATGTCTGAGATCCTAATAACAAACAGCAGTGCAGCTAATACCGTGCCTTGAGGCACACCCGATATTACTTGGGCTTCATCTGATTTCTCGTCATTTGCAACCACTATCTGTTTTCTGTTTTGCAGGAATTCCTTTACCCATTTTCCTATCTTTCCCACAATATTATGCTTTCTCATTTTTTTCTCTAATATGTTATGGTCTACCTTGTCAAAGGCTTTTGAAAAATATAGATAGATCACATCTGTGTCTTTTTCATTTATCATATTTTTGTATATGTTTTCATAGTGTGCTATCAGTTGGGTCTCTGTACTTTTTCCAGGCACGAAACCGTGTTGACCCATATTAAACAGATTATTTTTGACCAAGTGGTTCATTATTTTCTTTTTTATTACCCTCTCATACACTTTCATAATATGTGATGTTAGACTAACAGGTCTATAATTGCTTGCCTCTAGTCTTGATCCACTTTTGAAGATAAGGGTTATATAAGGTAATTTATGTTTAACATATATCTCGCTCATATCTACACTTTGTCTTAGCAGTATTGCAAGCGGCTTCGCGATAGTGTTTGCAGTTTTTTTTAACAAAATCGCTGGAACTCCATCTGGTCCGGCTGCCGATCCATTTTTAATTTCGTTTATAGTCTTGACAATATCTGCTTCATTAATATCTATATCCGTTAGATTTTCAACATTTTCTTCTCTCATTTCTATTTCATTATTCTCATTCGCAATTCTTGGCGTGAACTCACTGTTATATTT
Organism: Palaemon carinicauda; assembly: GCF_036898095.1. Taxonomy (NCBI): domain Eukaryota; kingdom Metazoa; phylum Arthropoda; class Malacostraca; order Decapoda; family Palaemonidae; genus Palaemon; species Palaemon carinicauda. The sequence goes on from NC_090740.1 coordinate 59,997,770, forward strand.
TTCTGCTAATATGTTGCATATTTCCTTTTTTTCATTCGTTAGCCGTCCTTCAATTCTTAGAGGGCCTATTTCTATTCTCCCTTTATTCATCTTTTTTGCATAGGAGTAAAGTACTTTGGGGTTTCTTTTTATATTTTGAAGTGTCCTTTCTTCTAAGTCCCTTTTTTCATTTTCTTTCGACAGTATAATCTTTTGTTCTGCATTTTCTATCTTACATTTTATTTCCCTCATTTTCCACACATTTTTTTCTTTTGCAAGATTTTTCTTCCACTTTCTAATTTTCTGAAATAAGATCCTTCTGTCTCTTGGTATGCACGTCTTTTGTTTATTGTTTTTTTTCGGTACATATTTTTCAACAATTTTCTCCAGTATTTTGTATAGTATGTCCGTATTTACCAGTATATTATCACTTACAAATACATTTTTCCATTCTTTACTCAATTCTTCATTTATTTCTGACCATTTTATATTCTTACTGTAAAAATTATATTTTCCATATCCTTCCCAAAGTTTTGTGCTTTTATTAATTCTGCGATCACTTGCTTTGGAATGAACTATCAATTCTATGACATTGTGGTCTGAAATTCCCGTGTTATACACTATTATTTCTTCAACATAATTCACCTCATTCACAAATACTAGATCTAGGACATTTTCCTTTCTTGTTGGAATGTGGTTTATTTGTTGCATATTATGTTCTCATAGCATATCTTGAAGCTTTTCAAATTGTCTCTTATCTTCTGCGCTACTATTACTCTCTTTTTTATATGTATACATACAACCACTTTCTTCTATCCGTTCTTTCCAATCCACGAAAGGAAGGTTAAAATCTCCGGATAGGAGTATATTCCAGTCTTTATGGTTTCTACATATATCATCTATTTTTTCTATTATTATGTCAAACTCCTTAGTATTTGGGGGTCTGTAAACTACAATATTCACTAGTTTTTCAAATTCAAATTCTACCACAATCAATTCACATTCTATGTTGCTGTATTTTTCACAGACTTTTCCTTGATTTATGTCTCTTCCATATATTGCGGTTCCCCCTTGATTCCTATTTTTTCTGTCTGATCTATAAGTTTGGAAACCCTTTATCTGGTCATCACTGCCAGTCTCTTGGGAATACCATGTTTCACTTATATTTAATATATCTATTTTTTCAATTTGGGTTAGTTTTTATAGAAACTCTATTTTCCTTTTAGAGTTACTCGTGACTAAACCCTGTGCATTCATCACTATTATGGTTTGTGTTTCATCCCCATTATTTAATATTGGTAATAATATGGATTCTCCCATGCTTCCTTCCTGTTCTGATATGATGTTCTTTTCTTCATTTCTCGGGGAGAGAGAGAGAGAGAGAGAGAGAGAGAGAGAGAGAGAGAGAGAGAGCCAAGAAGGAATCCATGTTAATGATCGTAAGAGCTTTTGTAACAAAAATTTAATGAAAAGTAAAGAAGAGGTTTCTTACTTTAAGTTTTTTTTTTTTTACTTTGAAGATTAAATATTGTCTTGGGTTATTAGAAGCTATATGTGTATCCTATATAATACATAATACATTGGAACGAACACACCCAGGCACAGACACATAATATCAATGTTTAAATAAATAAATAGATACATATATTCATCTACCCACATACATCAACACACGTATATATGTATATATATATGTATATATATGTATATATTTTATATATGTATATATATATATATATATATATATATATATATATATATATATATGTTATATGTGTATATATATATATATATATATATTATATATATGTGTGTGTATTTATATATATATATATAATATATATATATATATATATATATGCATATATATATATATATATATATGTATATATGTGTGTACAGAGAGAGAGAGAGAGAGAGAGAGAGAGAGAGAAGTGCTTACATGCACATTTGAGGTATTCATATATATCTATATATCTATCTTTATATATATATATATATATATATAAGACAGTAAAATAACGCTAAGAAACCGCAGACTTTATCTGTACCAATTCAGTTCCCTTTCTCATACCATCTTGAAACTCTCTCGACCCCTTTTTTATTTATTTAAGGAGAAATATCCAGACTGGTCCTATCTTGCAAAAGCAAGAATCCTTTAAAAATGATCTTTGGTCCGGATCACCACCAAAAATATAATCACTTCAAAGTTACTCCATTTCTGGCATATCCTGAAATTTTCATCAAAATTCATCCGTAACTTTTTGAGTTCGGCTGGTGACAAACAGACATATTTGAAAACGTAACATCCTTGGCAGAGGCAATTAGTATGACAAAATTAGTATCCCCTGTTGATGATCATTGCCCCTAATCAAAACCTACGAGAAATTCAAAGTAATGTTTAAATAGAATCGGTTCAGAAATATATCAGTATTATTTGACAAAATAAATTGAGTTGCTATTTTTTCACCTAGCAGTTTGTTTTTTGTGATAGTCAAATGGTTTTTTTTTTTTTTTTTTGCCAATTTTGGTAATGGTGTGGGGGGGGGGTCTACTCTTTTATGGCCACTAAATACGGTAAAAAATTAAAAATATCACTCTAAAAGAAGCGTAATACTCTCCTTATATACTTTATAGTTTTCATCTAAGTGAGAAAATTAAGTATAAACAGAAGTAGTGCAAGAAATATAAACAGAAAAAAAAATCAAAACTCTAATATGAACACACTTCAAAGCTCTGTCCTTGTTGATGATCTGATAACAAATCTTAATCTTGAACTTATTTAGACAGTGAGTTACTTAAGAGTTCTGTGCTGGATATGTAATTTGTATATTACAATGGAAAGGATTTCAAATGAAATGAAATTGGGCTGATCAATCCATTTCTATTGCTTTTGTTTTTATTTTAGGGAGGATTAAACTGCCAGGAGTCCTAATATTGCAAATATTAATTGTTTGCTTATTTTTTTATATAGCTATCATATTCAAGTAGTAGTTGGTGATAGAATGTCGATTGGACGGGCAAACAATAGTCCATTTATATTGGTATGTCTTCCAATAAACACCTAGAATCAATAAACCATTTAATCAACGCGCAAACATTAATAGACTCAAACGCAGTTAATATGTAGCCTACACATACAGTCCACGCGCCGGATGACAATATCCTGAAGATGACACAGGATGACCCGTGTTAATGGGTATCCGTCCAACATGTGGACTTCATCCTTATTTGCTTGCAAACGTCCTGACCTTTCGGGGCTGAGGGTAGGAGTTAGAAAGGGGGTGGGGTGGGGTGGGAGTGGGGGGTGCTGGGTTACTGTGAGCTGTGCGATATTCTGGTTCCAAGATCTCGCATAGAATCCAACATTCTCTGCGTACTTGAAACCTTGTAATTCATCCTTAGCGTTATGTTATTTTAATGCAGATTTTTGGTAGCGGTTACGTTGACCTAGATTTGTTTAGCACTGGATCTTTTGACAGCACTTTTAGTAGGAATACCATAGCATTATTATTTAGTTTTCTTATATTGGTATGCTTATTCAAGCTCTTTTTTTTATTCATGTCTGAATTTTATATTAACAACTATGCAGCTATGAGATTTTCATGCAGCAAGCAATTTCATTTAATTTTCTTTTATCATTCTTGCTAAATTTTTTTATGCAAAAATTAAATAGACGTTAGTACAGCATGTTATACCATGAGTACATAAGCAAAAAGAAAAATACGAATGATGAAAAGAAAGTTGGTACTATTACTATGGAAAAGAGCAATGTATCTCACTACTAGTATAATATTCGAAATAACAATCGTGATTCAAATTGAAACATGAACAGGAAATAATAAATGATTTCTTTCTTTACCCGTAGATTTGTCTTACCATTTAATATATCTTTATTAGACAATTTCATAGTAATAAAATGCCTCAAGGTATAAAAATGTTAAATCTAATCTTGGTCATAGTACAAAAATGCCTGACAGTATAAAAATGTTAAATCTTGGTCATAGTACGAACATACCTTACAATATATAAATATTAGATCTTGGTCATGGAAAGAAAAGGCCTTCCAGTATTAGAATATTAGATCTCAGTCATAAAACGAAAATGTTTTTAGTCTTAGTACAAAAATGTATTACATTTTTAAAATATTACATCTCGGTCATAGTGCGGAAATGCCTTAAGGTATATAAATGCTAGATCTGTGTCATAGAGCGAAAATGCCTCACTGTATAAAAAGGCTAGATCTTGATCAGAGTAAGAAAATGTCTTACAGTATGAAAATTTTAAATCTTGGTCATAGTATGAAAAAGCCTTACTGTTTAAAAATGTTAGATCTCGTTCATAGTATGAAAATGCCTTGCAATATGACAATATTTGATGTCGACCACAGAACGAAAAAGGCCTTACAAAACGAAAATATAGATCCAGGTCATAGTACGTTAGGTTACGGTTATAGTACAAAAATGCCTCTCAATATGAAAATTTAAGATCTAGGTCATAGTACGAAAATGCCTTACGGTATAAAAATGTTAGATCTTGGCAATAGCACGAAAATTACTTACAGTTAGACAATGTTAGATCTTGGTTATAGTACAAAAATGCCTTACAGAATATAGCTGTTAGATTTTGTTCATAGTGCGAAAATTACTTGCAAAATGAAATTGTTGGATCTCGGCCATAGTATGAAAATGTCTTATAGTGTAAAAATATTAGATTACGGTCACATTACGAAAAGGCCTTACAAGATGAAAATGTTAGATATTGGCAATAGTACGAAAATTCCTTACTGTTAGACAATGTTAGATCTTGGTTATAGTACAAAAATGCCTTATAACATATAGATATTAGATGTCGTTCATAGTTCGAAAATGACTTACAATATGAAAATGTTGGATATCGGTCAAAGTAAATAAAGGCCTTGCATTATAGAAATTTTAGATCTCGGCCGTAGTAGGAAAATGCCTTAAAATATGAAAATGTTAGATCTCGGCCATAGTATGAACATGCCTCACAATATGAAAATGTTAGATCTCGGCAATAGTACCAAAATTCGTTACAGTTAGACAATGTTAGATCTTGGTTATAGTACAAAAAAAAGCCTTACAGTATATAGATGTCAGATCTCGTTCATAGTACAAAAAGGACTTGCAATATGAAAATGTTGGATGTCGGTCATAGTATGAAAATGCCTCACAATATGAAAATTTTAGATCTTGGCCATATTACAAAATTTCTTTACAGTATGAAAATGTTTAGATCTTCTTCATAGTACGAAGAGGCCTTGCAAAATGAAAATGTTAGATCTCGGCCGTAGCGCGAAAATGCCTTACGATATGAAAATGGTAGATCTTGGCCATAGTACTAAATTTCTTTAGAGTATGAAAATATTAGATCTCGATCATAGTACGAAAAGGCCTTGCAATATAAAAAAAAAAATCTTAGATCTTGGCTATAATGCGAAAAGGCAAAACAATATGGATATTGTTATATCTTGACCATAGTAGGAAAATTCCTTACAGTATGAAAATGTTAGATCGCAGTTACAGTAGGAAAAAGCCTTTCAATATGAAAATGTTAGATCTCGGCCATAGTACGAAATTTACTTACAGTATGAACATGTTAGATCTTGGTCATAGTACAAAAAATCCCTACAGTATACAGATGTTAGATCTCGTTCATAGTACGAAAAGGATTTGCAATATTAAAATGTTGGATATCTGTTATAGAACAAAAAGTCCCTGCAATATGAAAATGTTATATCTCGGCCATAGTACAAAAATGCCTTGAAATATAAGAATCTCATATCTCGGCCATAGTACAAAAATGCGTCACAATATGAAAATGTTATATCTCGGCCATAGTACGAAATTTCCCTACAGTATGAAAATGTTAGATCTCGTTCATAGTACGAAAATGAATTGTAATATAAAAATATTTGATCTCGGTCATAGTACAATAAATCTTGTTCATAGTACGAAAATGCTTTACAATATGAAAATGTTAGATCTCAGTCATAGAACGAAAATGCCTTACAGTATAAAAAGGTTAGATCTCGCTCATAGTACAGAAATTCCTTGCAGTATGTAAAAGTTAGGTCTCGGTCCTAGTATAAAAATGCCTTGCGATATGAAAATTTAAGATCTAGGTCATCTTACGTTAGATCTCGATCAGTGTACGAAAATGCTTCACAGTATGAAAATGTTAGAATTCGCTCATAGTACAAAAATGCCTGCAATATGAAAAAAATAGATTAAATCTCGGTCATAGTGCGAAGATGGTTTGCAATATGAAAATGTTAGATCACGGGCATAGTATGAAAATGCTTTTCAATATGAAAATGTTAGATCTCGGTCAATAGTATGAAAATTTTTTGAAATATGAAAATGTTAGATCTCGGTCATATTACGAAAATGCCCTGCTGTATGAAAATTTTAGATCACAGCGATGGTACCAAAATGCTTTACAATATGACAATGTTAGATCTCGGTCATAGTACAAAAATGCCTTGCAATATAGAAACCTTAGATCTTGGTCAGATAACGAAAATTCCTTGCAATATGAAAATGTTAGATCTTGGTCATAGTACGAAATTGCCTTACAGTTTAAAAATGTTAGATCTCGGTCGTAGAACGAAAGTGCTAAAGATATGACAGTGTTAGATCTCGGTCATTGTACAAAAATGCATTGCCATATGATAATGTTATATTTCGGTCATAGTACGAAAATGCATTAGAGTATAAAAATGTAAGGTCTCGGTCATAGTACGAAAATGCATTAGAGTATGAAAATTCTCGATCTTAGACATAGTACGAAAATGTATTACATTATTAAAATGTTAGATTTCGGTCATAGTACAAAATTTTTTACAGTATAAAACTTTTAGATCTGTCAAAGTACGAAAATGCCTTGCAATATGAAAATTTTAGATCTCGGACATAGTAAGGAAAGGCCTGACAATATGAAAATGACTATTGTTTTTTTCCGCTTGGAATTGTATCTTATGTGACCAGAACATGAAGAAGGAATATAATGAGTCACATACGCATTTTATATTTTCTCTTTCAGTTATATTCCCCCCCCCCCCCAAAAAAAAAAAAATCCTTTTCACTAAACTTCACAAATGATGCATCAAGAGTGCGTTGAAACCTTTTACAAACTTCCCACTTCATGGCCATTCCAATAACCTTTAGCACCATATATCCAACAGCTTAAAATCCCCTGTTGCTGACTTTCCGCTTTTATTGCAAATGCTACTTGAACACTTCCTTACAAAGCTTTCAGTTGCATTGTTTTTATATACATCTTTACCCGTTCTATTTCCGTAAATATATTTTAGTCTTACAATATGCGTCTATTTCACCTTGGTAGGAGTGCCAGAATGTGCTATTCTTTGGGTTTTTCAGCAAATATCTATGCGGTGGGCTACTGGTCCCATGCCAAACCCTATAAATATTAAAAGGTCTTTTCTTCGTGTTCACCATTGCAAATACGAGGACAACCGACGTTGCATGATTTCTTTCGTCAAAGGATGACCAATAGAGCGAACGAGTTATATATATATATATATATATATATACAGTATATTAATTTATTTATATGTATATACATGTATATATATATATATATATATATATTGTTACGGTTAGGGAATTACAAAATTTCATGAGCTCCCAAAATCACCTGCATACATTACATAATTTGATACGCAATAAAAAAAATACTGAGCTCTGAGAATCATACGTAACTCCCAGACGATAGTATATATGAACATTGAATAGCCAAAGGTCCCTTCGTTACACTTAAAACAAAAAAATGGATATTTCTGTACGTGAACTATTCTAAAACCAACCTCTTACTTCGGTTCTTAGTCAAGGATTCAAGAGAAGTACTGAAACAAATATTGGTGATCGAAATAATACACACTTATAAAAATAATCAGAATCTACAAAGAATAACAACAATTCAAAAGAATTAACACTAAAAATTAAAAACTAAAAAATTTAAATCAGAATTAGATCTGAGACTTATGACGATTCATTACAGAAAATAATACAAACACTTGTTTCACTAGAAATCAATTTTATAAGAATGTTTAATTTTGACAATTACTGTAAAGAGTTATTACTTTAACGCTAATGAATAAACAATAATGAAATTTACTTGTATGTAATTGTTAAACTTACGTCTTTTGGTTCACACTAGGTTGCAGTGTGGTTGAACAAAATTTTAATGCACTTCACTTTAACTAATAGGTCCAATCACAAAACTTTTTATTATAAATTACATATAATACTCACTTCAATTTTTTGCTAATCAGATACAAAATATTTCAATGTTTCACGAACACTGTACACTCAACAGGCAACACAATTCACGTATGAGAGGCAACACTATGTGGTTGGATAAAGGCTAGTGAGGAAGACACAGAATTATTGGAGTGTAGGCTGAATCTCTCTGTCTCTCTGTTATGCATGCTACACCCTTATATATATCAACTTAATTCATCTAGAACCTTCCAGGACATCGTGTGAAAGCTTAGGGGCAGGGCTTTATGGCGCCAGAGTTGGACATGGTCCGGGCGGCTCTCACAGCGTCAGCTTGTCAACTTGTCAATTTTTGAAGCAGGGTACCAACATAGTGTGGCGAGGGCATCACTCAGCTAACTCCACACACCACCTCTCGTAACATTAAAAAAAAAAGAGGAAATCTAACTCTTGAAGCTTCCTGTATTTTCTAACCACATGGGAAAAATGACGAAATCCCTCGTGCTCATACCTCGTGTGTGTCATACAGCATATCTGCAAAATTACAGAAGACTTCATAACAAAACTTATGTGAAATGAAAATTGAATTCTTTATAATAACATATATTTACATATATGGAACTAAATGAAAATACATTTAAAGGAATGACGACAGTCTTATGTAATTTACATACATTACTTAATCCTACGTGAGTGGAACTCACCTAACGAGCTGGCTATACATCTCTTAAATACACAAATAAAATAGGTTAATAAAATATTCTATTTTCAAGAAGAACAGCCTCGTAATAATATATATCTGTTATTATATATATATATATATATATATATCTATGTATATACATATATATGTATATATATATATATATATATATCATGCTTATAAGTCACTAAATAGCGCGTGACAATATATCTTGTGGCCTTGGCTGAATATATATATATATCATCATCATCATCATCATCATCGTCATCATCATCAATTACAAGTTCACTGTAAAAAAAAAAGCCTCAGACATGTCCTTCCACTTGCATCTGTTTATATATCTCTATGTCAGTCCACACCCACAAACATTTTGAGTTTTTCAATCCATTGTCTTTCCTTTCTTCCCTGCTACTTTTTTCAATCTCTAGGTACCTATTTTGTCATTCTTAATGCCCATCTATTATCAGTCATTCTCATTATATGTCCTACCCATTTTTTTTCTCGCATGTTGTTAGAACATCCTCTACTTTAGTTTGCTCCCTTACCCATTTTGCTCTGTTTCTGTCTCGCTTAATTATTGATTCTATCGTTCTCTGAGTTGTAACAAGTATATGTTCGAAGGTTTTAGTAAAGTTCCAGTTTTCTGATGCATAAGTAAAAACCGGTAGGACCATCTGATTGAATACTTTTCCTTTTAGAGAAATTGGCATTTTACGTTTCATAATCACATTTGGCTTTCCATAAGCTCTCCATCCTATGCTTATCCTTCTTTTAACTTCGGTTTCGTGTCGTGGGAGTAACACTTAATGTCCGTCCTGAGTATGTATATTCATTAAAAATCTTTTGAGGTTCGTCCATAACTTTTTGCATTGTTGTTGAAATTTTCTTAGTTTTACTCATATTCATTTTCAGTCTTACATTTCTGGTTTCTCTACTCAAATCCTCTATCATCTTTTGCAACTCCTTTCATGGTTTACAAAATAGAACTATGTTATCTGTAAATCTTGAGTTGTTAAGGTTTTCCTCATTTATATTAATTCCTACATTTTCCCAATTTGATATTTTAATATATATATATATATATATACACGTATATATATATATACATATAAATATATATATATATATATATATACAGTATATATATATATATATATATGTAGATGTATATATACATATATATATATATATATATATGTATATATATATACACATATATATATATATATATATAAATATATATATACACACACACTCCCACACACACACACATACACACACATATATATATATATATATACATAAATATATATATATAAATATATATATATATATATATATATATATATATATCACTATCATCCGTACGTAGTGCACTGCAGAACTAAGGCCTGAGACATGCCCTTCGACTCGAGTCGGTACTTGGTTTTTCTATAAACTACCAATAAATTTTCTCAGTTCCTCAATCCATCGGCTTCTCTTCCTTTTCTTCTTTTTATTGCAATCTCTAGGAACCCTATTTGTTACTCATAAAGTCCATCTATTATCTCTCGTTCCCATTATATGACCTGCCCATGTCCAAATCTTTTTCTTTAGATTCTTTTAAACAGAAAACAATTAAGGTTTGGTTATTGCCAACGTTTGGTCGATGAAAAAATACTTGATATCAGTTTGATTAAATAATCGAATAAGTGCAATTGTCTAGTAATTGAATGTGAAACTTCACTTTATTATCTTATTTACTTGACGGTCATCAAATGTGATTTAGACTTGGAAGTTCGCTATTTTCTAATTAATGATTTATTAGAGTAGATTAATATTCACTTCTCATCTCTCTTGAAATTAGTAGAATAATTTGATTTTAAGTTTATTAAATTGTATGGCGATATATGCATTTTTACAAGTAACATCTCGTGAAATTATCAGCTTAGATAGTGATGCGAACAGTTTGTAGGCTATGAATTCACATCATTGGTAATTGTGTTGCACATATATGAAACTGTTTCCTAATCAGTGGTGTTCGATAACTACAAATTCTATAATTATTTCTTTCATTTTTTTATCTATACAATTTCTATCATGGAATTCTGTATTTTCCGAATACTGGGATCACAGTCTCCGACGTGACTACTTTTTCTCTAAGATCTAATAATAATTTATCGCTTCTCCATTCTTAAGATGAACCGATTCATTTGGTTCTGTCTATGAAAATATAGTTATATCCAAATACTGATTGCACTGGCAGCCCAATGCCTTTTGAGCCCAAGCCTGAGGAAAAAAAAAGGGGGTGAAATAATGAATGAATGGGGCTTAAACTGAAAGAAATGGTGGATCTGAGATTTCAAGATTTATGAAAAACAAAATGAAAGCGAAAGCTCTGAAACTTACCAGTAGACATATAAAATAAATTATTATGCTCTATATTCTGGTGATTAGTGATTGCCTGAATGTATATTCAGGAAGAGTAGACACAAAAGGGTGCTTAAAGAAAAGAGACAGAGAATCCATATTGCAGCGGAGAGAAAATAAAGGAACAAATAAGAATTAGGAAAGATTGTGATCATTAATCGGACACAGCCGCTTTGATTCAGTCCCTTCCAGTATAAAGACCAATTGGTGCAAATTTCGAGAATAAAACCAATTATTCCAAAAAGAAAGGAATTAGGTAAAAATTGACTTTTATAACTGAGTAGAACTACTGTGATGTTTAAACAATACTAATAGTTTTTGAGAGAAGATTCAGCATTTTGAGTCATGTGATTTCCTTTATAAGTATGAAGGCCCCTAAATATTCAAAGTGTAACCTAGGAAAGATAATTGATAAAATAATTTATAGATGAAAGGTAGAAGGGCATAGACGGAAGAAAATTAAGGAGGAATATGGGTGGGGTGGGACTGGGGCAAGAAGATGCAACGAATAAAAATAGATATAGAAAGCTGACAAGAGCTACCGACCATGCTATAAGAGGGGACTAATAAGGTTGAAAGAAGAAGTCGAAAAAGTACACGATAGAATAGAATCCCGAGAGCACCTCAAGATCTAGAAATGGATCAGAAGTTGCAGTAGCAAATGTACAAAGAATATCTAAGCATTTTAAAAGTTTATGGAGAGAGCAGTTTATACACCGGGTGGAACTCATGACTAACAGAACCATGTGGTAGAGCGTGTAAGAAAAACTCACTCATAATTGCTCAAGTCAAGGTATGGGAAAGGCGAAATTCTTGAAAGAATATGAAAGACTTGGCTTGGTGTCTGTAATTAAAACCTTAAGAGATAAAGGTTCCATCTGTCAAAGTATAATGTCAGCTCGCTTTGAATTCTCAAAAAACCTTAGTTGACCTTTTGTTGAGAAAATGGTGGGGATGGAGACAAAAGTATTGTTACATTATTTTTAATAATTTTAATGCTCAGAAAATCGATATCTAAAATGTTCTAAATTTCAGTTATTTAGGTCTACGACTTAAACAGTTTTAAGAGATAATTACCACACTCAAGGTGGTAACAAAATTATATAAAAAAAAAATCAGATTCAATTATATAAATAGCTTACAAAAATATATTTGTTTACCTATCTAAAAAGAATATACACATTTTACAAAAATATCACAGTGTGACAAAGTGGTATCAACCATGTTTTACTTTACATATTTTATATAATCAACATTTTTATACCCCAATCTACACTTGCCTGTACAAAAACTGGAGAAATATCAATAGTACTGTATTCAATTAAAGAGATACAAAAGACACCTAGGTGCTACTCACAGACAAGACCACTGATTATTATGATCATCATTATACCACTGGTTTCGATCAGCAGATTAATGCACACTTAAATGACGTTAAAAACAAGTTATGTAAACGTTTAGGCTTCCTAATAGACCAAGTGACAAAATATCAATTACAGAGACTACGAAGTTCTTCGAAACATTTCTCACAATTAACGTTACTATTAAACACTTTATAACCATCAGTAAGTCAAACACAAAAACTGTATTAGACTTAAACACTTATATTATCACTTTCTTAATTCGATGCAATAGTTAATTATCATTAGGTGACACAGGTTCTTCAGTAGTCTGACTAGATATATGTCGACTCGCACAGCTCTGGTGTATTTATACCCACGCTTCGGTTGAAAAAAAAAAAAAAAATAAGTATCCATTATATTATAGGTGGTAACTAAAAATATTCCTACTCACATGATAAAGACACTTTCTCAAAGAAATCCATAGCTACTAAGATAAAACACAATTTTGGAATATAAATCTCAAATGAGGTCACTTCCATCGTAAACTCCACGTAATCCTCCTAGAACATTCTAAGCTCCACATAAGCATGATTTTTTCCCAATACATAATAAAAACATAGGGAATTAGAACTTTTGCATGCTTGCGTCGCAGAAGAAGAATCAGAATTCACCATCTACTTACTTTATTAACATTTACATGAATGAGCGATTACATAACAAGAACTAAAGGATTATAATACTACATATGAATATTATTACTGATCATATTACCATAATGGTGATAAGCTCTGAAAACATATATACAAATCCTCCCTTCGAGAGATTATTCCTAGCGTGTAAAATATGATAATTCTTTATATTGCATTAGAATATAGGATACCATGTTCTTGAAGAATGGTCCAATGTTTTTCACTGATGTTTCTTAGGTCGAAAGAATATTGTCATCCAAGTTATTCGAACTTATTTAGATATATTTTAATTGCCTCAAAATATTTGTATAGATTCCATATTGATAAGGCATAAGAAACGCATTTTTTTTTTGGGGGGGGGGTTAAGTAAAAGTTTAAACTTCTATATGACACTAAATTTTCTTTGAAATTTTATTTTCCACTTAGGACTTTTCTGAGATTCATATCATTTGTTCCTTACGTTTCATGTTTATGTGAATACTTATGATTTTATGATTTCTTTTCATGGGCTTTATGATGATAAATATTGTTAAATTAGATTTACTTTTATTCTTTTTATAGCCAATATGTATGCCCATATCTGGAGAAAAATACAGTAACTGTATTAACGCAATATATTTCGTTACTGTTTCGTGTTCCTATTTTCACACAGAATCATTTCGTGTTTTGATACTAATATGGCAGTAGAATTCTAGACATTGAAATTCCAAGTATCCGCGTGCTGACTGGAAAATCTGATATCAACATACGATGTGGAAAGATTTCTTTCTCTGATTCTAAACTGGATGAATTTTTGTTATGTAAATCGCAACCTCTGATACTTTCTATTCCTTCATGCCGAATTGAGTTATTTTAATTTTAGATTCATTTTATTTCCGTAACTCTATTTTAAAAAGACTGAGATAAAGGATGGTCGAACAGATTTCTTTTCGCTCATTATACTATTATTATTATTATTATTATTATTATTATTATTATTATTATTATTATTATATCTATGTATATATATATATATACACATATATATGTATATATATATATACATATATATATATATATATATATATGTGTGTGTGTGTGTGTGTGTGTGAGTATGTGTGTGTTTGTGTGTGTGTCTGTGTGTATGTGTATCTGTGTCCCTGTGTATGTATTAATTCACACACGCACCTATATATATGTATATATATATATATATATATACTGTGTATATATATATATATATATATATGTATGTATGTATGTATATATATATATATATACATATATATATATCATAGTAATAAACAGCCCTTATTAGTCAAATGCGGAAGAAATGCCTCAGACATGTCCTTGCGATACCAATTCATACCTACAAACTTTCATAGCTCGTCAATCCATTGTCTTATCTTCCTTCACCTGCTTCTTTCGTAATCACTAGGGACCCATTCACTTAATTTCCATCTATTATTTGCCATTCACTTTATATGTCCTGCCAATGTCCATTTCTTTTCCTTACATATTGTTAGAAGAATTTCCTGTACTTTAGTTTTCTTGCGTATCCATGTTGCTCGTTTTCTGTCTTTTTGTGTTATACCCATCTTTATTCTTGCAACTAGCTTAAGTTATAAGGATATAGTAAGATTCCACGTTTCTGATGCATAAGTTAAAACTGGTAGGAACAACAAATTGATGAAAATACTTTTCTTTTTAGACAAAGTGGCTTTTCAATTTTCTTAATCTAATTTTCTTTTACCAAGAGCTCTTCATCACATGCTTATCCTTCATTAAATTTTGGTCTCGTGTCCTGAGGAAACATTTTCTGTCTGTTCCAAGTATGTATATTTATAAAAAATCTCTACAGCCACGTCCATAACTCTTAATTGTTGTCTCTGCATTTCTCTTGAACATTATTTTAGTTTTACTCATAATAATTTTCAGTCCTATATTTCTGCTTTATCTATCTAAATTTTCTATCATCTTTTGCAATTCCTCCCATGATTCACTAAACACAACTATGGTATCTGCAAATCCTAAGTTGTTAAGGTATTCCCCACTAATTTTTATTCGTACATTTTCCAAATTTAAATTATTAAAAACTTCTTCTAGACTTCCTGTGTATAATTTAAGAAAATTGGAGTCTTGCTGTTTAACTCATTTGTCAATCTGATTTTTTTCACAGTATTTATGTAGTTTTAGGTTATATATATACATATATATATATATATATATATATATATATATATCTCCTCCTTCGACTATTGACACAAAGGGCCTCGGTTAGATTTCACCAGTCGTGTCTATCTTGAGCTTTTAAATCAATACTTCTCCATCCATGATCTCTTACTAAACGCTTCATAGTCCTTAGCCATGAAGGCCTTTGTCTGGCAATGTTTTAAGTGCCTCGTGAAGCCCAGTTAGAAGTTTGGTGAACTAAATTTAATCTGGCTTGGGGAGTGGAAAGAGCGTGCCCCATTCCATTTACCCCTAACAATGATCTCATCCACATGGCACACGAGTTTTCTCTTTTATAGTTACATTTTTAATCCTGTCCTGCCATTTAACTCCCGATATTTTTCTCAGGGCTTTCTTCTCAAATCAACAAAATCTGTTGGATATTATTTCATTGTCATACCATGACCCATACCCATACTGTAACACCGATCTTACTGAACTGATATATAGCCTGATTTCTATATGTAATTTCATGCGATTTGATATCCAAATTGTACTCAACCCAGCCATTGTCTGATTTGATTTTTTAACTATTTCATTATAGTCCAATACTGAATAATTCTACCACATTAATCCCTTTTCCTTCCAATGATATTTGATCTTCCACTGCAAAATCCGTCTTCATCATCTCTGTCTTTCTTCGATTTATCATGAGTCCAACCTCAGGTGATATTTCATGCATTCTGGTAAGCAAGCATTGCAAATCCTTTAGTATTCTTCTACTAATAAGGACATCATCATTAACATACTCCTTGTCAGCTAAATTCCTATTACCAATTCAGTCTAATCCTTCTTCATCATTCCCAAGTGTTCTGTCCATTACAGAATCCTTAAGGATAAACAACATAGGTGACAACATATCCCCTATAGTACTCTACAGTTCACTGAAAATTCCTTTGATAGGACCCCTCTAACATTAAATTTGCAAATGGTATGCTCAAGAACAAACTTAATGAAATTTACATATTTAAGAGGAAATCCATTACAACGCAGGAGTCATGTTATGATTTTAGAAGTTGTTGGAGTAGCTTTGCTTATGTTTGTATAAGTCTGTAACACTTATTTGCTTTAATCTAACCTATCCGTCGAGTACATACATAATCCTGAGTTGTCTACAGGGATAGCAAATTGTCTGCCTCACTGACGGGTTGACTGCCGATTTGAACCCGCACCACAGACTTCTACAAAGTCCGAGCTTGCTGCGCTGACCAACTCAGCCATCAAGGGTTTCGTCATATATATATATATATATATATACATATATATATGTATATATATATAAATATATATATATATATATATATATATCGTCGAGTACATATAGGTTACTACAAAGTCCGAGCTTGCTGCGCTGACCAACTCAGCCATCAAGGGTTTCGTCATATATATATATATATATATATATATGTATCCGTCGAGTACATACATAATCCTGAGTTGTCTACAGGGATAGCAAATTGTCTGCCTCACTGACGGGTTGACTGCTGATTTGAACCCGTGCCACAGGCTTCTACAAATTCCGAGCTTGCTGCGCTGACCAACTCAGCCATCAAGGGTTTCGTCATATATATATATATATATATATATATATGTATATATATATATATATATATATATGTATCCGTCGAGTACATACATAATCCTGAGTTGTCTACAGGGATAGCAAATTGTCTGCCTCACTGACGGGTTGACTGCTGATTTGAACCCGTGCCACAGGCTTCTACAAAGTCCGAGCTTGCTGCGCTGACCAACTCAGCCATCAAGGGTTTCGTCATATATATATATATATATATATATATATATACATATATATATATTTGTGTGTGTGCGCGCCTGTGCGTGCGTGTGTGTGTGTGTGTTGTGCGGTTGTTTTCGGGATGAGTGGGGAAAGTGGTATCCTTAATAAAAAAAAAAAAAAGCACACACATCTGTATTTGAGCCTGAAATAAAAGACCTCGTTCGAGAAGCTATTTAATAAAAGATGAAAAATTTGACATAAAACAATAACAATAAAATTTGAATTGGAGAAGGAACGGGAAATGAAAAAACCTCGCCGCGAAATATTAGACTTATAATAAACTATATCTACTCCGGAAAGTTCTGTTTAGTCTTAAAATTTGTTTGTCACTCTCTAGAGATTTTGGACTGTTTCTAGGATTTGAAATAAAGGACAGACAATTGTGTTGTGTCTGCAGTGGAGCGAATAGGGTTGGCATACCCTGGAGGGGATTGGTCTCGGCCAGGGGAATGCAAACAAGAGAACTGCTAGAAGCGCAAGCCAGTGTTTGGTTGATAAGCTTTTGCTAGTTGCTGCCGTTCTTGCTACTGCTGCTTCTGATACTGCTGTTCCTTCCTATGCTACTGACAATTTCCGCCTGCAGATAGTTCTGTGTAGAGTCTGTGTGGATTACAGGATTCATTAGAATGGATTTCACATGTGGATTCAGACCGGATTGCTGCCCGTTTTGGAATGGAAACGCAAGGATTAACCGTGTGTGTATTCTTGTTTGTGTTTGTATTGTTCCCTATAATATATTTAAACCCAAATTGTGAGTTAGGAAATAGTTGTTGGATGGCTTCAAATGCAAGGATCAGGTCATTGTTGCACGGAACTTTATTCAATAGAAAATAGAATATTCAAAGGGCGGGTCACTGATTCCCGTACATGTGGTTGATGAAAGCAGAGTAGTTGCCTACCATGGCGACCGGGAGCAGAATGATTTTGTGCTCGTAGTCTTCACCTTTGATGTTGAAACACAAATTGAACAGAGAGAGAGAGAGAGAGAGAGAGAGAGATCTTGCTAGACTATTAGTTTAACATATTTGGAATGTAAACATGAGTAATACTCATTTAAGTTATTTTGTAAATTAATTATAAACTTTGAAAAAATATATATATATGAAATACAACAAACCAATCAGTACATACGAAAGTATAACGATTTTATACTGAACAAGGTATCCGGAAGGTGTTGGGATTTAGGATATGCATCCAACGCCACTAGTATGATTTGATAAAAACCTTTTACTTGAATATCATGTTTTATGTCTAAATTATTATTATTATTATTATTATTATTATTATTATTATTATTATTAGCTAAGCTACAACCCTAGTTCGAAAAGCAGGATGCTATAAGCTTAGAGGCTCCAACAGGGACAATAGCCCAGTGAGGAGAGGAAAAAAGGAAAATAGAATATTTTAAGAAGAGTAACATTAAAATAAATATTTCTTATATAAACTCTAAAAACTTTAACACAACGAGGGGAAGAAAATAAGATAGAACAGTTTGTTCGAGTATACCCTCAAGCAAGAGAACTCTAACGCAGGACAGTGGAAGACCATGGTACAGAGGCTATGGCACTACCCAAGACTAGAGAACAATGGTTTGATTTTGTGGTGTCCTTCTCCTAGAAGAGCTGCTTACCATAGCTAAAGAGTCTCCTCTACCCTTACCAAGAGGAAAGTGGCCACTGAACAATTAGTTTAGTGACCCCTTGGGTGAAGACGAATTGTTGGGTAATCTGTGGTGTCGGGTGTATGAGGACAGAGGAGATTATGTAAAGAATAGGCCAGACTATTCAGTGTGGATGTGTGTAAGCAAAAGGAAAATGAACCGTAACCAGAGAGAAGGATCCAATGTAGTACCATCTGGGTAGTCAAAAGACCCTATAACTCTCTAGAGGTAGTATCTCAACTGGTGGCTGGTGCCCTGGCCAACCTACAACCTAGTATATCAATCTCTGGCACTGTCATTCAATTAGTTTGTTATGCACGTTGCATAAGATTTTTCATAATTCTTATCATCCTTTACATTAGGTCTTCCTAGACAGTACCATCCTGTTCGTAATGCTAGGTATGCAGTTAATTCTAATAGGCAGACCTTCTCCATCATAAGACTCAATACTACAAAGTATTTTAGAACTTTTTTCCAAGTTGTGGAATGATCTTCCTAATTGGGTAGTTAAATCCTGAGAACTTCAAAAGTTCAAACGTGAAGCAAATGTTTTTACGCTGAACAGGCTGACATAAGTCTCTTTTTAGAGTTTACATATGAAAGATTTGTTTTAATGTTTTTACTCTTCCTATGATATTTTATTTTCATTGTTTATTACTTTTCATGGAGTTCATTAATTTCCTTATTTCCTTTCCTCACTGTGGTATTTTTCCCTGGTAGAGCCCTTGCGTTTATGCCATCTTGCTTTTCCAACTATGGTTGCAGCTTAGCTAGCAATATACTGTATATATACATATATATATATATATATATATATATATATATATATATATATATTATATATATGTATATATATATATATATATATATATATATATATAAATGAATATACATATGTATATATATATATATATATATATATATGAATATATATATATATAATATATATATATATATATATCATTATATATATATATATATATATGTGTGTGTGTGTGTGTGTGTGCGTGTGTGTGTGTGTCTGTGTGTCTGTGTATGTGTTTAAATATTTCATAAATAACTGAATATCAACTTTTGAATTGGAAGTAATATTTTCTATGGAAAAATGCGAAAACGTTGCCTGATGTAAAGTTTCATGGTACGTGGATATTCCAAAAAGCCTGGGCATTAATTTTTCTGTCCATTTGCATTTAATTCAGTGGTTCATTAGGCTCGGCACTGGTGTCTAAAATACCATTCCTGGACGCAAGTGGCTAGACCACCTGTGATTTAAGTGGCACAGCTTGCATCACTGGCATCCTTTCGTTTATGGCAAATATGCAAATCTCTCTCTCTCTCTCTCTCTCTCTCTCTCTCTCTCTCTCTCTCTCTCTCAAACACTTTTTTGAATTGAGGTGTCTTTTCTCGTGACTCACTCCACCCTTACAAAGAAAGTAATTAACTGCCCTAATAGCAATTAGTTCAGGTGGTTTTAAATGCGGAATTGGCGTGGAAGACAAATAGACTTGAGACGTTTCATATCCCTTTACATTAATTGGGTTAATATTGTATTGTAACCTTGCTGTTCGTACAGAGGAGGTCTTGAAGACATTTGCTTAGAAAGCATATTAGATCTTGACAATAAAATGTAAAATTCTGATTCAAAGGCTTTGAAACGCGTGTGATAGTTTGTGTTAATACAAAATATATGATTATTTGACCGTATGATATGTGTATACAGTCTGTATACACAAACTCAAAAACTGAAGAAACCATTTAATTTCTATTAAAATTTGGCATCCCTTTCATGCAATAGAAGTAAAGATTTTGATAATCAAAACGTTCAGCCCTAAACATCTACAGTAGTATGACAGAGTTCCAAGATATAGATTTTTTTTTCTTTTCTTTTTTTTTCTTTTAGATAAAGTACTTAAACTTATTTGCTCTCATTTTCATCCCAAAATGTCTATACCTTGGTCAACATGTTTAAGTAAATATCAGCATCTTGTTACACGTAATAACGTTGATGAAAATAAACCATTATACCACGGAATTCACAAAAAGGAAGCTGAAAATAATTCAAGTCTGTGTAATCATCATCTGAATCCTTTATACGATACACATAAAAAACTATACGTGATACACTGATTTTTAGCATGACGATTATTGCCGTTCACTTTGTTCTCTGTTTTTCGTATTAATTTTGTTTTTAATTCATATGTATGAAAGAAGGGATTCACCCCATTGAATTGAAAACCTTGACTCTGATGTAGATATTTCGCAATACTGAATCATTCAGATTTCTTCTCAAATTTCCTTGGGAAGAAGAGGGCGTGTATACATTATGGGTCATTTAGAATTGGGGCCTCTGAAGGAGGAAACATAGAATAAAAGAATGCGTGGGAAGGATAATACTAAGCAGGAAATTTATGTAGAGAAGCAGGCGAGAATGATAGAAATGGTATAAGATACTGAGTAAAACTGAGATAATGTGGGAAGGAAGAGGCAAAAATTCCGAATATTGCATGTTTGAAGATATATTACTTGTAATTATGAGAAATATGAGACTAAGGACATTAGATATATGGAAAGGCTGAAAGAAGAAATTATAAAATCAAATAATAAATTGAAAAATAAACTTGAATTCGAGGGTGGCTAAGAAAATAGAGGAATGGGAACAGGAGATGCTTTGGAATGCAGAGAGAGAGAGAGAGAGAGAGAGAGAGAGAGAGAGAGAGAGAGAGAGAGAGAGAGAGAGAGAGAGAGAGAGAGAGAGACTATTTAGGAAGGAGGATGGAAAGTGAATGTCTAGGCAAAGAATTTCATTCGATAAGATTTTTTTTGTCGTTTCCGATTCCTTTGGTATTTAGACTTTGAGAATGTAATTTCAAAGACGGAAAAGTGAAATACTATAAGATTGTGTCACTAAAACGTTTATTTTGATGGTGCACTATGTTCTATAGAATTCCTCCTATTATTTAATGAGCTTTATTTTAATCACCTTCTCTCCTTTTTATATACAATTATCATTTATATGGTAATGCACAATATCATATTCAAGTTCATGTATATATATATATATATATATATATATATATATATATGTGTGTATGTGTGTGTTTGTGTGTATATATATATATATATATATATATATATATATATATATATATATATATATATATATATATATATATATATATGGTTAATAGGGCATTCTTTGTGTTGCAGAAGGCGGCTTCTTGAAGGGGACTCATTTCAGGTCTTTTGGCTTGCCCTTGAGGGAAGTGTAGAGAGGGGCAAGAGTGGCGGGGATGGGTTGCAGGAAACAGTGATAATAATTGATCATGCCCAAGAATTCTAGCAGTGCTTTGACGGTCAAAGGGGTCGGGAAGTTCTGAACGGCTGCTACATTCTCAAAGACCGGGTGGACTCCTTCAGGAGTGGTATGGTGCCGAAGAACGACATTTCGTTGGTGCCAAAGGTACACTTGTCGTACCAGACTACAAGGGCATTTTGTTGTAGGTGGTCGAGCACGATACGTAGATGATGGAGGTGTTCCTCTTTGGAGGAAAAGAACACAAGTATGTCTTCCGCGTAACGTACACAGAAGGGGAGGTTCGTTAAAATGCCATCCATGTGACATTGAAAAGTGACCCCAGCATTACGAACGCCAAAACAAAATTAATTGAAAGTGTATGTACCTTATGGATGTGTTCTGGTTTCATGGGTATCTGACAATACCCCTTCAGGAGGTCAAGTGTGGAGAAAACATTCGTTTTGTCCAAGTAGGAGGTCACGTTAGTGATGTTTGGGTGGGTGTAGTGATCCAGCTCTGTCTGGATGTTCAGGTGCCTATAATCCCCACACGGACGCAGGGCGCCATCTTTCTTCAGGATGATGTGTAAGGGTGACAATCATGGGCTCTAGGAATTTTGGCAATGGCTTATTTCTTCTATTTCAACGAGCATTTATTTTGCGGCTGCCAAACAATCCGACACCACAATCTTGAATCTGCCAAATACTTGGGGCCCCATCTTCTTGATATGGTGATAAATACCATGTTTGGCAGGAACAGTGGGTGTTTGGGGAAGTTCTGGACGGATGTCTCTCAGGTCCAGCGAGATGAGGTGGGCATAGGCATCCGTGGGTGTGCTGAGGTGTCGACGAGTAAGAGTAGTGAGGAGAAATATGAGAGGAATTCCACGCCAAGGATTGGCAATGTGACATCAGCAATGAGAAACTTCCAAACGATAATGTGAGGTTTTCTTAACTGCGGATGGTAATCAAAGATCTATTATCAGCTACCGGGCGGACATCGCAGACTTAGACAGTTTATGTCTTGTCCTGGAGAATGGCTTTGGCAGAAGAGAATGGTAAGCACTTGTGTCTACCAAAAATTGGATGTCTATTCCTGAATTTTGTAAAAAGAAAAGATTATACTTACACGTTTATTGGCCACTGACAACCGTTCCCACATTTCTTTGCAGCAGCTCTGAATTTGGAGTGTTAGTAGCATAACAGTGGGCAATGGGTGTAAGTCGCTGTAGACGTAGTTGGTTGGGGTGTGAGTGGGTGATGGGTAGTGGACAGCTTTGTCGCCGCTCCGGCACGCCACGGGGTGGGCGTCTGTGTATTGCCGCATTCACTTCAGCTTCGGTCGATGTTGACTAGTTGCCCTCTTCATTAGGAGTAGAGGCGTTGATGGAGGTCTTGAAGGTGATGAAGTTGCTGTCGATATTTTCGTCGACTTAGGTCATCAGGTCCTTTATGGGCAAAATATATCCATCAGGTATGGCAGCGCGTACAGGTTCGGGTAAATATTGTACCCAAAGGGCATGAAGTAGGTTCTCCTGATGAGGAAACCCGTCTGTGGCAGGTCATTTCTCTGAGGGCAAGCAAAGCTTTTTGTTCTCCAACAGTTGTTGGGGGAGCTGAAAAAGCATTGTTGTACAGGCAGCTGGCGATGGCGAGTACTGTGCCAGGAGATATGTTTTGGGGGTGTTGTACACTGTTGGGATGTCTCATTGCTCACATAGTCAATCGGAAATTTCCGGGAAATTGTTCTCAGGGATTGCAACGAGAACATAGTCTGCTTTGGTGCTTAAATGTGTCATACCCTCGGTGCGAAACTCTCCATCGGCATGTTGGAACCAGGCGAACGATTCTCCGCTGGTGAAACGTGGCAGTTTCATAGAGCGGCGTGTGTCGAAAAGTCAAGTTCGGTGGGCGGTAATGTAACAATTAGACACAGCAGTGAGGGGGAAGGCGAGAGGGAGCTGGTCCTATCATTGGTGGTCATCATTGTGGGACTGAGCCATTAGTTTGCAACTTAGATGCGAGATGAATGCAACTAAATTGTATTAAACAGACATCGAGTTGATATATCAGGACATACGCGTAAAAACGTCACAGAAATTCAATCAAAATAAAGTATCAAATAGCATGCTTGTACAGGTTGGTTTAGTATTAGCATAGGGGAGACCGAGCAATAAGACAAAAATCAAAACCGTTACAGTGTACAAGCGTGTATAAAAACATGCAGTACAGAATTTTTTTTTTTTTTTTTTTTTTTTTTTTTGAAGGGTATACTGTATACTGGGTCAGGGTTGAACATATCATACCTTAGAATCAATACAAAACAATTAAACAAGTAGAATGGATATCTGAGACCAGGAAAATTATTTTTCTCTCCTAAGGAGTTCACAAATATCTTAACAGTAGCTACACAAGAAAAGAGTGCTTTAGGATCCTCAACAATTATTCTCTTCGCTTCATTCTTCTTCCTATTCTACTACCTTTTAGATGTAGTGCGGTGCGTTTGACAGTAAGCAGAGTAATTACATATTCGATCTTCCTTATTTCTGGTTTCCTGAGGCTATGCTAACTAGTTCAACTTTTCAGTCCCGTGAAATTAAAACTCTTGATGGACCTTGATGCTTATGGAGATGTAGAGCCAATGGTATTTTTCCTTTGTTTTTATAAATACTGCAAATTTCTTAGCTTCTAAGTTATCTGTTATTTTCTGTAAGATACCAATACTATGTTGCAAGTAGGTCGAGGTCAGTGGCTCCTCAACATCCGGATCTCAACATTAATAGTGTTTTTTTTAACTCTTTATGACCATTCTAAGATTTTAAGTGTGATTCCCGATAGCAAATTTGCTTTTGAGAAACACGTTCGTTCTGTCTGTTCTTCAATTGTACAAAAAAATGGCTTATTGAGAAAGTCTTTTAAAATTTTCTGTGATCAATCTATCTGTAAAAGGTGTTTTTATTCTTTTATTCTGCCTTGTTTCGAGTATTCATGTCTGGTCTTCAGTAGCTGAATATCATTGTACTTTATTGGAAAAGAATTTACGATCTATCAAAAGACTTATTCCTAATCTAGATATTAATCTCTGCCACCGTCATTCAGTTAGTTCGTTATGCATGTTGCATAAGATTTTTCATAATTTTGATTATCCTTTGCATTCAGATCTTACCGGGCAGTACCATCCTGTTCGTAATACTTAGTATGCAGTTTATTGTAACAATTCTGCCTATTTTATCATAAGGCTGAATACTACACAGTATTCTAAAAGTTTTATTCCAGCTGTGAGCAAGTTGTGGAATGATCTTCCTAATCGGGTAATTGAATCGGTAGAATTTCAAAACTTCAAACTTGCAGTGAATATTTTTTCGTTGAACAGATTAACATCAATCTCTTGTTAGAGAGTATGTATGATAGATATATTTTAATGTTGTTACTGTTCTTAAAATGTTTTATTTTAATTGTTCTTTACTGTTCTTAAGATGTTTTATTTTAATTGTTCTTTACTTCTCGTGTGGTTTATTTATTTCCTTATTTCCGTACCTTATTGGGCTATTTTTCCCTTGACGGGGACCTTGGAGTTATAGCAACCTGCTTTTCCAAGTTGGGTTGTATTTTACCAATGATAATAAATAATTGCTAAATGATTCCACATTGACTATTGACGTAAAAGGACTCAGTTAGATTTCACCAGTCGTCTCTATCCTGAGCTTTTAAATAAATACTTCTCCATTCGTCACTTCCTACTTCATGCTTCATAGTCCTCAGCCATGTAGGTCTGGGTCTTCCAACTCTTCTAGTACCTTGAACCGTCTCATCCACTTATGGCACTTGAGTAATCTCTTATAGTTTCATTTTTAATCCTGTCCTGCCATTTAATTCCCAATAATTTTCTGAGGGCTTTGTTCTTAAATCTACATAATCTGTTGGATATTGTTTCATTGTCATACCACGACTCATGTTCATACAGTAAAACTGATCTCACTAAACTGATATGGGGCCATATTTTGTTCCTAAATATTTAAATGATTCTACTTTATTAATCCTTTCTCCTTCCAATGATATTTCATCTTCCATTGCACATTCCGTTCTCATCATCTCTGTCTTTCTTCTATTTATGATGACCCCGATCTCCTGTGATGTTTCATTCATTCTGGTAAGCAAGCAAGAATTGCAAATCCTTTGGTGTTCTGATACATACATACATACATACACACACACACACTCATATATATATATATATATATATATATATATATATATATATATATATATATATATATGTATATATATATATATATATATATATATATAAATATAGATACCTATCTATACATACACATATATGTAAATATATATACCTATCTATTTATCTATCTATCTAACTATCTCTATCTATCTATCTATCTATCTATCTATCTATATATATATATATATATATATATATATGTATAAATCTATATATATATATATATATATATATATATATGTATATATATATATACTGGTGATATGAATACATACCAATACATATTTTTGGTGAACAAACTAACGATGGTACCTGTCTGCAACTAATTTATTTTTTAAAAATCTATGAATATCATTTTATTACCACGGTATTTGTCTTTAGATAAGAGAAGCTATTTTGAAATTCATGGCAAGAGGGAGGAGTCGTTCATTTAAAGCCTCTGGCATTTTAAGCTGGAACGGAGATTATACCATGGAGCCAGCAGTTGGCTTAGATTAACTGATAAATATGTAAATAGATGAATAGATTGAAGTTGTGTGTATGAGAGAGAGAGAGAGAGAGAGAGAGAGAGAGAGAGAGAGAGAGAGAGAGAGAGAGAGAGAGAGAGAGAGAGAGAAATGCAACTAGATTGGAATACAGAATACTAACTTTTAAAATAAAGTTCATGACATGCTGGGAACACAGATGCCCAGAAAAAAATATCCGAAATCAAATAAAATATTTCCGAAAAAAATTGGTTAACACAGGTGATTCTTAAAGACAGATTTTGAAAGAAACTCAAGTTGACATACATTGCTACAGTATATAACAGATCCTGTTTAACGACGAAACGTCCTCAGTAACAAAGAAGAAAATAAATATTAGCTAAAATGAAATCGAGTATGATAGGGAGATTCGTGAATTGACTGCAAAAATAACCATACTATTATTATTATTATTATTACTAGCCAAGCTACAACCTTAGTTGGAAAAGCAAGATGCTATAAGCCCAAGGGCTCCAACAGGGAATAATAGCCCAGTGAGGAAAGGAAATAAGGAAATAAATAAATGATGAGAATAAATTAACAATATATCATTCTAAAACCAGTAACAGCGTTAAAACAGATATATCCTATATATTGTATACTATTAACAACGTCAAAAACTGATATGTCATATATAAACAATAAAAAGACCCAAGTCAGCCTGGTCAACATAAAAACATTTGCTCCAACTTTAAACTTTTGAAGTTCTACTGATTCAACTACCCGATTAGGAAGATCATTCTACAACTTGGTAACAGCTGGAATAAAACTTCTAGAATACTCTTTAGTATTGAACCTCATGATGGAGAAGGCCTGGCTATTAGAATTAACTGCCTGCCTAGTATTCACACAGATCTATTTTGAATATTATTAAAATAAGTTCAGTCATGCAAAAAAAAAAAATCACATTGACGAAATTAGTTAAAGCTTGTTTGAAATGACATCAGCATTCTTCACATTGAGTGATTAGATTATCACTATTCAAATGCTACCAATATTTATCCCTTGTCTATATGCAGTTCATTTTTTTTTTTTTTTTGTTTCCTATGCAAAATATCAATGGTTTTTATTTCCATGTTGATTTTCATTTCAATCGTAATTTTCGTCATAATAATTTATGCTAAAAAAAATAAATTAAAGTTCTTTTTCGGAATTACTGTGGGTATGATGCTATTAAAAACAAATTGATGCTTTTAAAGAATATAGACTTTAAAAAATCAAGTGTACAAATAGGACTGTCTCCGTAAACGCCAAACTCGGGTATCACCAGTTATTGTCTGAAATTCTGTTCCTTATTTAATTATATAAGAAAATAAACAATGTGAAAATAATGAGGAAGCTGAGAAATGCGTATTTTACTCTATCTCATCTCACAATTTTATACGAAATGAAACTAGCTCTAACATGATAAATATTCCAATCATATGTTGTAATGTAACTGAGAAGTTCTTTACTTTTATATTCCTAGGTGATTAAACAAAAGCAAATCCACTGACTTCTCTTTCTATCTTTTTTTTCTCTTAGTTATTTTTTTCCTGACAAGGTGTTTCTTTTTATCTTCTGTAACCCTTTAAACATAGTTAGCGCATGGGTTCAGCAAATAAGAAAATTGTGTTCATGAGTGGGAAGTTTTTCTAAAATCGATATATAGAGTATCAATGGATCGCATTTCCCTTTCAAATTTTTCCTCTCATAACAACATATGCTTTATTTTAAATCGCCGAAGTAAAATAGTAATTCTATATTATGATATGGCTGCAGGATGAGATTGTCTGCGATATATGGTAAGCCAGTGATCTTGAGCTCCCTACCTTATTTGTTACCTAAATTTTCAGCTCTTATAAATGGGGAAAATTTCTGCCAATCTTGCATTCTCTCTTCAAAATCATACAAAGCTTTGTTGTTGGTGTTTGTTTGATTACAATGTCATTGTCGTAAAAATATCAGCCGTCAAAGTGTTATGGATAATCAAGATGATATTATTGATATTATAAGGTCAAACCTAAATAATATACTAGCAAAAGTCTATCCCCATTAATTGTATTCACTCTTTGAAATTCATATAGAGAATAAAAGAAAATTCCC
>NC_090740.1:60034471-60039471 GCF_036898095.1 Palaemon carinicauda
TGTTGGTGAAAATAGCAAAAAAAAAAAAAAAAAAAAAAAAAAAAAAAAAAAAAAAAAAAAGGTTACCTTGCTGATTTGATATTTACAAAGGCATAACACTTAGCCTACGTCAGTTTTATGAAAATATGTAGTATGCTTATTCTAAAGAGATTGGAGAGAAATATTGATGAAAAGCTGAGAGATGAACAAGAAGGATTTAGAAAATTTTCATTTTGACACATGTATAGCAATGCGTAGAGTATAGAAATCCTCTTTTGCTAGCATTTTTGGATTATGAAAATGCCTTTGATAGTTTGCACTGGCTAATTATGTGGAGAGTCCTGCGTTATTATGGAATTCCTCTTAAATATGAAAATTTGATTAAGTCTTTTCATGAGCGTAGCTTGGGCAAAGTTAATGTTAATGGGGTCATATCAAATTAATTTCCAGTGAACAGCAGAGTACTCCAAGGGAATGTGTTTTCACCTATGTTGTTTATCCTCCTCGTGGATTTTGTGATGCATAGAAGAGTCAGAGATGGTGGAGAAGGATTGGACTGGATTGGTGATAGGAATTTAACAGACCTAGAGTATGCTGCCGATGCTGTCCTTGTGAGCAGAACATCGCAGGATTTGCAATGCTTGCTTACCAGAATTCATGAAATAGCACACGAAGTTGGGCTGAAGATAAATCGAAAGCCAGAGATGATGAGAATGTAGTATGCAATGGAAGAATGAATATCATTGGAAGGAGAAGGATTCATGAGGTAGAATCATTCAAGTATTTTAGATCTATGATCTCCAATACAGGGTCTTTAGAATTAGAGTTTAGTGAAAGATTGAAAAAAACAACAAATCAGACAATGGCTAGGTTAAGTAAAATTTGAAAATCTAATCGTCTGAAATAACATATAAAAATAAGACTATATATCAGTTTAGTGAGATCGGTGTTACTCCATGGACATGAGTCATGGTATTACAATGGAACAATCTCCAATAGATTTAGTAGATTTGAGAACAAAGTCCTCAGAAGGATATTTGGAGTTAAATGGCAAGACAGGATTAGAAATAAAAATATAAGAGGGATTACTCGAGTACCATATGAGAATGAGATCATGATGAGGGGTAGATGGGCATGCTCACCTCACTCCCCAAGAGAGATTAGTTCACTAGAAGAATTGGAATTTCCAGGCCTACATGGCTGAGGACTATGGAGTGCGAAGTAGGAGATAATGAGTGTAAAAGTATTGAATTGAAAACTGAAGATAGAGACGAGTGGTGAAATCTAACCAAGGCCCTTTGTGTTAATACGCGTAGGAGTTGATGATGATAAATATATATATATATATATATATATATATATATATATATATATATATATATATATATATATATATATATAAATATATATATATATATATATATATATATATATATATATATATATATATATATATATATATATATGTATATATATATACATACATATATATATATATATATATATATATATATGCGTGTGTGTGCGTGTATATCTAAGTTTATATACGTGTGTGTATATATATAAGTATATATATATATATATGTATGTATATATATATATATATATATATATATATATATATATATATATATATATATTATTATTATTATTATTATTATTAAATGCTAAACTACAACCATAGTTGAAAAAGCAGGATGCTATAAGCCCAGGGGCCCCAACAGGGAAAACAGCCTAGTGAGGAAAGGAAATAAGGAAAAATAAGATATTTTAAGAATAGTAACAATATTAATATAAATATTTCCCATTTAAACTATAAAAACTTTAACAAAACAAGCGGAAGAGAAACTAGATAGGAAAGTGTGCCCGAGTGTACCCTCAAGCAAGAGAACTCTAACCCAAAGCAGTGTAAGACCATGGCACAGAGGCTATGGCACTAACCAAGAATAGAGAACAATGGTTTGATTTTGGAGTGTCCTTCGCCTAGAAGAGCTGCTTACCATAGCTGAAGAGTCTCTTCTACCCTTACCATTAGGAAAGTAGCCACTGAACAGTTACACTGCAGTAGTTAACCCCTTCGGTGAAGAAGAATTGTTTTGCAATCTCAGTGTTGTCAGGTGTATGAGGCCAGAGGAGAATCTGTAAAGAATGGCCCAGACTAATCGGTGTCTGTGTAGGCAAAGGGAAAGAACAGTAACCAGAGAGAAGGGTCCTATGTAGTACTGTCTGGCCAGTAAAAGGACCTCAAAACTCACTATATATATATATATATATATATATATATATATATATATATATATATATATATATATATATATATATACATATATATATACATATATATATATATATATATATATATATATATATATATATACATATACATATATATATATATATATATATATATATATATATATATATATATATATATATATATATATATATATATATATACCAACAACAACATAGGTAGCCGTTTCTAGTCCACTGCAGGACAAAGGGTTCAGGCATTTAAATTCTTGACAGGGCTTTGGCTAGATTTCATCGCCGCTCTGGCGTGTGCGGATTGGTGATGGTGGAAGA
This sequence comes from Palaemon carinicauda, assembly GCF_036898095.1. Classification (NCBI taxonomy): domain Eukaryota; kingdom Metazoa; phylum Arthropoda; class Malacostraca; order Decapoda; family Palaemonidae; genus Palaemon; species Palaemon carinicauda. The sequence goes on from NC_090740.1 coordinate 60,037,037, forward strand.
TTATCAGCTGATCACTCATACCGAACCAACCTAGTATGGGTGGCCTTGACCATTACAGCTTTGCTGACCATGACGATACTCAAACCCCTTCACCAAGTTATGGTATGCCTACTGTGTAGGCCTACATATAAGTATGAATATATATATATATATATATATATATATATATATATATATATATATATATATATATATACATATATACTGTATATACATATATATATATATATATATATATATATATATATATATATACACAGTATATATATACATATATATATATATATATATATATATATATATATATATATATATATATATATATATATATATATATATATAGGCTATGTATATATATGTATATATATACTGTATATATATATATATATATATATATATATATATATATATATATATATAATGTATGTGTTTATGTATATATATAATGTGTATATATATGTATATATATAGTATATATATATATATATATATATATATATATATATATATATATATATGTATATAGCCTATATTTATATATATGTATGTATATGTGTGTGTCTGTGTGTGTGTGCATGCTTGTTGAAGGTAAGAGACTAGGGTGATTAAGAACTGGAAAGAAACAGTCTGATTTTCCTTGTGGGTACAAGAAAGACTTAAATTTTATGAGAGGGTGAATTTGTATAGTCAGGAATACTGGTAATGGCTACACTAATGTTGGTAGGGATAAAATTTGGTGGTACGAGTGAAGTTTTAATCGTTAGTGAATATGCTATAGCAGTGGAACAGAATGGCTGTGAAACGGAAGGATTGTGACAGAGGTTTGAGGCGATAAATGATCTTGCTAGGTGTGGAAGTTCTAAAGTATATAGAAAGGGAGTTTATTGATAAAAAGTGTCCAACGTAGAATATTCTTCATTATAAAAGGTAACGAGACAACTGTAGTATTTAAGATTTTGTTACAAATTATATTGCCAGAGTAGATTGCAAAATCAGTTGAAGGATGTAATGTCTAAAAGAGGGTTCATTCATATTACATTGGATCATATTTAGGTAAAATCAAGAGTTTAGGTGAGTAAAAGGCGCTATTACTGCAATTTAATGCAAATTTCACCAGTAAGTATATGAAGATTTTAAGGTGGATGAAAATTCTGCTGGCATGACTGTGATAGAGATGCTGAGGAGGTCATGGCATCAGAGAATGTTTGAGAGTATGCTGTTAATTATAATACTTCCCAAGGGGGGCAAAAAAACCACCATTAGGTAAAATAAGGAAACTTGGTTTCATATATTATACCGGAGGTGCCACTTGAAACATGTTATAATATCTCGCACAGAAAAGCAGAGAAGCAAATGCAAGAAGGGAAACTAATTGTGTCTACGGTAAGCCTAGGCCTAGTTTCTCTTAACTTTGCATCATTCACAAACTAGGAGAAACTTTTCGTTCTGATTCACTTCAGGCTGCCTAGTAGAGCATGGGTCCGTTCATTCTACAATTGATTTTCGAGCCAATAGCAATAATAATACCAGCAGATTAAGTGAGCTATAAGAAATTTTGAAATATCTAGGCTTTCAAAATACCAGGTATTGAAAATGATTTATATATTGTATGAAGTAAATTTGAATATTCCATGTAATATGAAGTATCCTAATCAACTTTCATTAGTTTTTAAAACCTCAAAATATCATTGGCAATAAATTTACAGATTATGTGAGTAAAATCTTTAATCCTAAAACAATACGGCTCTATCAAAAAAAGGTGCATTGTCCCTATTTCATTCACCTGTCCTAAAATAATATTTCAATGGAAGTTGACCAAAGTTTATTAATAAATAATTTGAAAATGTATCCCAAACATATACTGTACACATAATAAGAAATTGTTATATAAAGGAAAAGTAGGTTTTTGCCCTGGCATGTTACAATAAAAAGAAAAAAAAATATGGATATGTTACTACAATTTTGATTTTGAACTGGGGAGGGATGGAACTACAGAAAACTACATTAATTCGAAGAATTCCGTACTCTAGACGTACAATACATCGCAGAGTTCCAAGTGTTTGAAATGGCAATGTAACAGAGAATGATAAAGTTCAGTACAAAAAAAAAAAAAAAAAATTAAATTCAGTTATTCGATTTCGATGTATAAGGGTAGCAGTAAAAGAATATTTTTTTAAGCTATATTTTCTTTATTTTACTGATTTTACTAACTATTCCAGCAACAGTAATAATAATCATTATATGAAAATTACAAATACGATATATAAACTTAATTTTTTTTAGATTATTGGAAACGTATACTGCATAATTATACATGTTAGTAAAGGGGAAATATTCCAATTGTAAAAAGGTTTTTCAACCAAAATCTTACTCAGAGGTCCAACTTGAATATTTGTATTCCCAGAAGTGATTAGTTCAAGGGTAATATTTAAGAA
>NC_090740.1:60056971-60076971 GCF_036898095.1 Palaemon carinicauda
GAGGCAGGCAATGAAACATAACGATTACATATTATTTTTATCATTATTAATTGCTAAGCTACTACCCTAGTTTGAAAAGCAGAATGCTATAAGCCCAGAGGCTCCAACAGGGAAAATAGCCCAGTGAAGAAAGAAAACAAGGAAAAATAAAATATTTTAAGAACAATAACATTGTAATAAATATTTCACATATAAACTATAAAAATTTAACAAAATAACAGGAAGAAAAATAGGCAAGAGAACTCTAATCCAAGACAGTGAAAGATCATGGCACAGAGGCTATGACACTACCCAAAACTAGAAAACAATGGTTTGATTTTGGAGTGTCCTCCTAGAAGAGTTGCTTACCATAGGTAGTCTATTCTACCCTTACCAAGTGGAAGGTGGTCACTGAACAATTACAGTGCGGTAGTTTACCCTTTGGGTGAAGAAGAATTGTTTGGTAATCTCAGTGTTGTCCGGTGTATGAGGACAGAGGAGAATCAGTAAAGAATAGGCCAATATAATCGGTGTATGTGTAGGCAAAGGGAAATGAGCTGTAACCAGAGAAGAGGATCCAATGTAGTACTGTCTGGCGAGTCAAAGGACCAAGTAGCTCTCTAGCGGTAGTATCTCAACGGGTGGCTGGTGCCCTGGCCAACCTATTACCTATGAAGGCAGATCATTGTAAGCTTTTGACAGCATAGTCCGTCCAGTTCTCATTGCAGAGGAAAAGTACACTGAAGTTATTTAAATGCATATCATTTATTTCTATTTGAAAGGAAGAATTTATAACAAAATTTATTTGGAGTGAAAATCCTGAAATGCTGTGAAACTGCTGATACTTGTGAAACGGTATTGTCATTCAGTTGAGAAAAGAAGATTCTCTTTCTAGGAATGACGAGAAGGAAACGAGAAAGTTGGACGGAATAAGGGAAATTTATGTTATTGTCAGTTATTACGGCTGAGCTGCTTAAATATCATATATATATATATATATATATATATATATATATATATATATATATATATATATATATATATATATATATATATATATATATATATATATATAATGTTTTGTTTGTCAAACACTGTCCATTCCAATCTTATCCTTCTTTTAATTTTGTTCTCGTGTCCTGGGGAAACACTGTCTGTCCTAAGTACGTATATGCATTAACAAACTCTAGAAGTTCGTTCATAACTCTTATTTGTTGTCTATCTATATTTTTATTGAATGTTATCTTACATTTCTGCTTTCTCTATTTAAATCTTCTATCATCTCTTGTAATTCCTCCCATGATTCCCTAAACCTAAGTATGCCATCTGCAAATCTCAAGTTGCTAAGGTATTCCCGATTCCTACATTTTCCAAATCTAAATTCTTAAAATCTTTTTCTAGGTATGTTGTGAATATACTCTTTTCTCAATAGATTTTCCTCACTATATTTAGGTAGTTTTAGGATTGCTGTATAGATATCTTCAAGTATTCTAACTTGAGAGTGTTCTGTCCCACACGTATCTCATACACGCTCGTACACTGTAACGGTTTTGAATTTTTATCTTAGTACTTGTTCTTCTCTGCTCTGTTAATAGACCAATCTGTGTTATCGTGCTAGCTCATGTTTGATTTTGTTTTAATTTTTTTAATGTTCTTGTTTGCAAGTTGCTGTAGATAAACTTGATGATTGTTTAATAAAATTTAGTTGCATTCACCTCGCCTCTCAGTTTCAACCTAACTGCTTGCTCACATATTAGTGACCAACGAAAGTCTGCTCCCTCCCGCATGCCCCATTACTGCTCTGCCCTACTGTTTGAAAATGCTACCCACCAAACTTGCCTCTTCGGCACACACCTCCTCAATTAAACTACCGTCCTTCGCTAGCAGAGGAGTTTTTTCCCTGGATCACGTGTGCTGAAGTTCAGTTTCACATCAAGGGCGGGAATCAATCAAACAACAAAGCAGACTAGGTTCTCCTGGCAATCCCCGAGGATACTTTTCCAGAAATTTCGATGGGCTTTGCAAGCAAAGGGACACTCCAATAGCATATAACGACCTCAAAACATACCTCCTGGAGCAGTACTCGCCATTGATAACGTCTGTATACCCAAACTTTTCAGCCATCTCCAAAAGAGTTGGGGGACCAAAAGGCCCCTCTTCCCCACTTCATCAGCTTCAGGACCTCCATCAAAGCATCCACTCCTGACTAAGAGAACAACTATTCAACCTCGCCAAATCTAATGTGGCCACCTTGTGACATGCCAGATTGGTGACAAATCCACCCATCACCAAACACTAACTCAAGCCCAAACCACCGAGCTCTTCAGCCACTTGCTGAATTTCATTGGTCGCAGTTATGCTACTACCACTGATATTTGGGGATGCTGTGAAGAAATGTTCGAATGGTTGTCAGTGGCCAAAAAAAAAAATGTAAGTAGGCCATCGAGTGTGGCGGCAACCTCCCCTATTACTAATCTTTTCTTTTCATATGATGCAGGTCCAAGCGAGCGATTTTTGGTAGACACAGGTTCTTGCTGTTCTCTTCTAACTAGGATACTCTGCAGGACACGACGTAGTCTGTTTAAATCTCAGGATGTCCACCTGGTAGCTGCCACCAACAGATCTGCGATACCAATCTACAGTTACGAGAACCTTACATTATTGTTTCGAATCCCCAAATATAATTGGAAGTTTCTTGTTTCCGACGTCACATTGCCAATCCTTTGCACAGATTTCCTCTCAAATTATCACTTCCTGGTTGATGTCGCTTACCAATGGCTAATCAATAAAGGCTCTTACTCCTCCACAACTCTTCAACCTGCCCCTCCAGCTTTGCTCTCAACATCAGCACACCTACGGATGCATACACCCATATTTTCAAGTCGTACCCAGAAGTCTTCTATCCAGAACATTACCAGATGCCCACAGTTCCCGTCAAACATGGTATTTTTTACCATATCAAGAGGATGGGGCCCTCAATGCTTGCTAGATTTAGGCATCTCGCACCGGACTGTTTGGCAGCCACCAAACAAACGTCTGCCAAAATGAAAGAAGTGGGCATTTGCCAAACAGCCCCAAGCCCATGGTCGTCAGCCTTACACAGCGTCCTGAAGAAATATGGCTCCTGTGTCCAAGTCAGGATTTCAGGCATTTAAACATGCAGACGGAACCAGATCATTACCACTTTCCAAATATCACCGACGCGACCAAAGGGAAGGTTTTCTCCACACTCGACCTCCTGAAGGCGTGTTTTCAAATGCCCATGAACCCAGAAGGCATTTCCAAGATTGCCATCACCAACCTCTTTGGTACATAAACCTTGTATTACTCCTCTTTTGTCCTTCCTAATGCTGGGGCCACTTTTCAGTGCCTCATGGATGATATCTTAGGGGACCTCCAAATCTGTGTATGTTACGTAGACGTCATACTTGTGCTGTCTTCTTCCAAAGAGGAACACCGCCGTTACCTACGTATTGTGCTCGACTGCCTACAATAGAACAACCTTGTAGTCTGGTACAACAAGTATACCTTTGGTGCCATTGAAGTATCGTACTTAGGGCACCACATCTCCTAAAGGAGTACAACCCTCCTTGAGAAGGTAGCAGCTATTCAGACCTTCCCTACGCCCCGACCGTCAAAGCACAACAAGAATTCTTGGGCAAGATCAACTATTATCACCGTTTTCTGCCATCCATCACTGCCACTTTGGCCCCCCCCCCTTTACGCCTCCCTCAAGGCCAAGCCAAAAACCTGAAGGGGTCCCCTTTAAGAATTGCCCTTTTGCTGCGCAAAGAATTCCCTATCACACACTGCGGCCCTCAGTTTCTCCGTGCCACATGCAGCTCTCCTTCTCTCCACCAATGCCAGTAATGTCACTATTGGTGCAGTACTCGAGCAGGTTGTCAATGGCCTACCCCACTTATTGGCCTTCTTCGAAAGAAAACTGTACAAGGCAGAATCCCTCAACTCTGCCTTTGACTACAAATTGTTGGTGGTATACCTGGCTATCCGTCACTTTTGCTACTTCTTTTAAGGCATGCCCTTTGTCATTCGCACGTATCACATGCCTCTTGTGTAGGCCTTCACTCGACAGTCCGACGCCTGGTCCACCCGTCAATACCGACATCTCTCTGACGTGGCTGAATACAATTGCACCCTTCAACACTTCCCTGGGAAAATGGATCCTGTTACAGATGCCCTGTCAAGAAACACATTGGCCTCCATTCACCTGGGATTTGATTACAATGCCTTGGCATCAGCCCAAAGAAAAGATCCAGAGGACCAAGCATATAGGACATTCTTCCAATCCATCCGTTGGGAAGACACTCCCCTTTGACAAATCCAATGCCACCCTCCTCTGTAATGTCAGTACTGGTATACGGAGACTACGGATACCTGCTCACATGCGTGGACAGGTATTTGATTTTATCCATGGCCCCTTACATCCCCCTCACCGTTCTACTGTACAGCTATTGGAGACGAAGTTCATTTGGCATGGCATTACTAAGGATGCTAAAGATTGTTCCGTGCTGGTACTTTATGCCAAACCTCTAAAGCGAATCAGCACACAGATTCAGGAGTAGGTACCTTTCCACGACCTCAGTGTGGTTTTGCTCACATTCACGTCAATGTAGTAGGCCTCCTGCCGTATCACAAGGAAATAGTTACTAGTTTACGGTCATTGACCGCTCCACTCGTTGGCCTAATGCCATTCCCATGAGAAATGCAATATCAGTCTCATGTAAATCTACCCTACTCTCAGGGTGGATAGCAAGATTCAGTATGTCTGAGCATATTACTTTTCACTGGGGCACCACTTTCACCTCTCAATTTTGGACATCGTTAGCAAATCTGGGTATCTCCCTACATCAGACAACCACCTACAACCCTGCTGCCACCAGAATGGTGGAATGTTTTCATCGCACCCTCAAAGCAAGTTTGATGTCCTGCTGCAAGGACTCCAACTGGTTTACTCAGCATTCCTAGGTCCTCCTTGAATTAAGAACCACCACTAAAGACACCCGGATGACTCGGCAGCTGAAATGGTGTATGGCGACTGTTGGTCATCCTTGCCAAATTATTTCCAACTACAACCTCCTTTGATAATCTCCAGCGCATACGTCACGTTGTGGGAAAATTTACTCCATGCATTCAGACTTACAAGCCCCACAAAAAGTGGCACATAATGATAGATCTATAATCAGCAACACATGTTTTCCTGTGCAATGACACTAGCAGGCCACAGCTAACGCCCCTTTACATGGGCCCTTTCATCGTGACCCGTCGTATGCAGAAAGCATTCTTAATAACTATGCATAGCAAAAAAGACTGGGTCTCCAGGGACTGCCTGGAACCTGCTTATCTCCTGCCAGATGACCCACCTACAGTGCGCTTCTCTTGAGCATGTATGTCATTTTTAGGGGGGGGGGGCAGCCATGTACCGCTCGTGCTTCATACACGCTCGTACACTATAACAGTTTTGATTTTATATCTTTTCACTTTCTGTTCCCGGCACTGTTAATAGACCAACCTGTGCTATCTTGCTAGCTCATGTTTGATTATATTTGAATTTTTGTGACGTTCTTGCTGGTAAGTCACTATATATAAACTTGCTGATTGTTTAATAAAGTTTAGTTACATTCACCTCGCCTCTTAGTTACAACCTAACTGCTCGCTCGCACACTTCTGTTCTGTTTTAGGTGTTTGAAGGGTTTTTTACAGAATCAAAAGCTTGCTCATATTAAATAAATGCCATACACAGTGGTTTTTCCTACACTCTTGATTTTTCCATTAGCTGGTTAATTACATGGGTATGGTCAGTTGTTGACAACCCATTTCTAAAGCCTGTCTGCTCTTTTGGTTGATTAAAATCTAACTGTCTTTCTATTTGGCCTAATATAATCTTTGTAAATAGTTTATATATTGTGGAGAGTAAACTTATAGGGTCATAAATTTTCAGGTGTTTTGTGTGTCTTTCTTTTTTGTGTGAATTAGTATAATGATAAAGTTCTTCCAAACTTTGGGTACAGAAGAATCTTGAAAACATTTGGTGTTCAATGAGTTTTACTACTATGAAATCTCCTCCATATATTGTCAGGCCATCTTCTCCTGCCTTGCCTCTTTTCATGCCTTTTAATGATTTCTTTACTTACCCTACTGTTACGTTTGGTAACAGGTCAGGTGTTCCATTATTTCTATTGGTGAAGTTATTTCTTAAATCACTAGCGTATAGCATTATATAGAAATCCTCTACAATTCTTATCACTCCATCTATTTTGTGGATAATATTTCCATTTATTCCTTTAAAGCAAACATCTGTTGGCGCTCTGTTCCAAGTCTTCTTTTCATCAGTTTTTTGCTTCTTCCTTTCTTTATTGGCGTTTCCTCGATTTTGATCTGATTGTGTTTATGAATATTTTTTTTTAGTATATTTGTAATTTAGAATAGTTCTGTTAATTCTATTTAATCTTTCATGGATCTTACCTTCATTACCAAACTTTTCTTTATTAGATTTTTTTTGGTCATTTCTGATATGTTCCCTTGCTCCTTTTCCACCTATCTCTTGTGCCGATTCCAATACAAATTTTATTAGATTACTGTTCATTTCTTTTTTATTTGATTCCAATTCATCTTGTAGGTGGAAGTACCTATTTTGTGTTGCTAAACTAAACACATAAGATTTTCCTCATATTACAGGAGAGTTTATTTTTTTCTTTTTATAATTTTTTTCTCTCTCTTTCCTTAGATCTAAACGAATTTTGCTTCTCACCATTCGATGATCGCTCCATTTTAACTTCTTTAACACTGTTACGTCTTTAATTTTTCAATGAGAATAAAATCTATTCCATTTTTCGTTTCTCCATTTGGGTTTCCCCATGTCCATTTTCTATGTTCCTTTTTATAAAAGGTGTTCATGATTTTAAAATTATTTCTTTCTGCCAATTCTATAAGTATATCTCCTCTGTCATTCCTTGTGTCTACTCCAAATTTACCTACTGCTGATTCTTCTCTCTTCTTTTGACCTATCTTAGCATTGATGTCACCCAAAACAAATGTAAATTGTGTCTTATATATATATATATATATATATATATATATATATATATATATATATATATATATATATATATATATATATATATATATATATAAATATATATGTATATATATATATATATATATATATATATATATATATATATATATATATATATATATATATATATATGTTACGCTTAATGTTAATAATTGCCTAATGTGTACATTCGGCAGCGGAAATTGCCTAATGTGTACTTTAAGCAAACAGTTTGCCTAATATTTATATTTTGCAAAATGCGTGCCTAATCTGCACATTAAGCAAGACTTTCAGATTAGGCAAGCATATTTTGCGTGAATTGAATAAAGTGTTACGCTGTCCTGTGTGTGTGGGGGGGGGGGGGGCGTGTGTGGACTGTGTGAATGCGTGGACTGTGTGAATGCGTGAACTGTGTGAGTGCGTGGGAGTTTTTGTCGTGGAGCGAAGTGTGGTTGTGGTGTTTGGAGTGAAGTCTGGTTGTGGTGTGTGGATTGAAATGTGGTTGTAGTTCGAGATGTGATGTGAAGGTTTGGTGCCTCATTGGGCATACATTTGATATATCTATCTATCTTTCCAGTAATAGAGATGGATCAAACTGCATTTGAAGAGAAGCTACGTAAGACACAGGAATCAAAGGCCGAAAATGCTGTCCTGCAACCTACTGCTAAATGTGACAAGCTTATAAAAGATTTGCTGAGGATATATTCCCATGGCGCTACGTCTTCATTTGACAACAACTCACAAAAGCGCTACGAGATCCTGGTTGACAGACTAATTCGAAAATGAAAAGATCCAGCCTACGAAGTGTTCAAGTTTGTTGCATCTCTAGAAGAAGTGTTTGATATTGTTAAAGCAGCTCACGAATGTATTGGCCATGGTGGTGGTAAGAAAACAATATCTGAAGTGAAAAAAAAGTGGTCAAACATCACGCAAGAAGTGTGCTACTTATATATTTTATTCTGTGAGTACTTCCATCAGAAGACAGCCAGAAAAGTTCCGAAAGGTCTCGTTGTGAAGCCTGTGCGTAGTCATCACATTTTTTCAAGATGTCAAATTGATCTCATCAATTTTCTAACATTGCCCGATGATGATTACAAGTACATCGTGACATTTGTCAACCATTTCAGCAAATTTTGTGTGCTGCGTCCCCTTACAACGAAACAATCAATTAGTTCGACGATTAGAAGTTGGGTAGTGCGCTACATTGAGAGTTCCAGACGTTAATCGCGGCCCGACTGATCCAGAGAATCTTCTTGTGGTCGTCATGAAAGGATAAGATGGGCTGTATACTCTAGGTTGCCGTGAGGGAGTTCTTGGATCCAAATACACAGCAGCTGATTTAAGTCCTATATATCAGGTTTTGATTAAAGCAGATGATGTTCCTGATAATCGTCTCACTTTGAGAACAGCAACAGCAAAGGCTACTGGAGGACAAGGGTTTGTAAAGTGTCAATGTAGGACGCAGTGTTCGTCAGGACGATGCAGCTGCCGCAAGAAAGAAATTAAATCAACTCTCGCTGTCACCCTGGCAGAGCGTGCAAAAATTAAGTGTTGTCAGTGTGACTGTGAATAACAGTTTTGTTTTTGTTTATTTGTATTTACTTCATTCTGTGTAGCTATTATAAAAGTTTGTCTGGAATAAAGTTCATGTTTCTATCAGTTTTTATCAGTGTCTCTTTGTCCTCCTTCCGCCTATTCATATTCACATTAGACAAAATTGTGTGACATATTCACATTCCACAAAATGGGATTGCATAATGTGTGCAAGAGGCAATTTTACGAGTTTTTCTTCCTAATATGTACACTGGCACATTCGGCAAAAATATGCCTAATGTACACATTAGGCAACTATTAACATTGAGCGTAACATATATATATATATATATATATATATATATATATATATATATATATATATATATATATATATATATATATATACTCGTATGACGTCACTGAATGTAAAATGTCAGGAAAGCATCCCCAGTTTCATCAAGGAAAATTCTCCCTTGACTCTAGATATGATGTTGACATCCTCATCTAAGGTACCTGAAGATGAAGATGCTGTAGGCATGTCATGTAATGCCCAGGAGATTCGAAGGGGTGGGGATCATGCAGTAATTTCACTACCTTTTAGAGGAGCGACGAAAGGAATTATGACTTTTTATTAACACATCTATACTAAGATTACCTAAATTGTAAGATTCTCTCTCTCTCTCTCTCTCTCTCTCTCTCTCTCTCTCTCTCTCTCTCTCTCTCTCTCTCTCTCTCTCTCTCATAGCTTGGCAAACGTCTCCCCAATTCCATGTTTTCGTCATAAATAAATAAAGAAAATAAAGCCTTTAATGGTATCTGTTGTAATCTATATATGGTGGATTATAATCCAAAGTTACCTTTAATTGAGGGTGATAGCCAGATGACTACATTTACAAACGTTAATCTGTTGCCTGGCCGTTATATCGGGATCTTTGATGGTGATATTTGTTTTAGACCCACCTAAACATGTTCTCTTTTGCATAGCATTCATTTTCAGTGTTGCCCGATGGATTGAAATGTAGCCCCTTTCTTTCTTTTATTCTACCATTAACCACTCTAAGTTTTTGACTTCAAATCTAAGTTACTACTGTGCTTCCCGAATTTTTATAATATAAGCTGTTGTCTATTGTTGTTATCATTATGGAATATTGTTGCTGTTGTTATAAGACAGTCTGGATTTCTAGTTGGAAATACGGAAAGCTAATAAGATATGGTCTTGATATGGAAATCAACGCCGGTCAAAAAAAAAAAAAAAAAAAAAAAAATCAGATTGAGGTTAAAACAATAAACTAAAGAGAAACAAATTTAAAAATTTCAACAAATTAAGAATTGTAATTAAATTAGCTAGATATGTATCAGGTAAATTTGGAGTCGAAAAAGTTATATTAAAAATATATAAAAAAAATATTAATTTCGTAATTCATAACGTTTCAATTATCAGATTAAAAACAACATTCCTTAATTTGGTCACTGTCGGCATAATTATACCGTATAATGTCGCGCTTTGCGAGATTTTCATTCGTTTGCTAAATCGTAATCATTTGTTTCCAATTTTCTTCGTGCGTTGCTTTTTTGTGGGCTTTTATGCGAGCTCAAAGATTTTACTTATTAGTTTCTACACTAAAACATTTTCAAAGTTTGTAGGATTATAGTTGATATATATTTATCAAATGATGCATGAAGCTATTCCTTTTATTAAGTATTGGAGTGAATAGCAAGGCAAAATTAAAATCACTTAATAGGAAAACGTAGAGGATAACAATGGTAATATTTGCCACATACACCCCCCTTCCAGCACACACTATATCAGTAAATTTTCTATACAAAATATATAGAATCTCTGGAATTCTGAGTGTTGACATGTAATTGTTGCTATATTATTGGTAGAGTTGTTGGGTCCTTTTACTGGCCAGACAATATTACATTGGATTCATCTCTTTAGTTACGGCTCATTTTCTCTTTTCCCACACACACACACCGAATAGTTTGGCCTATTCTTCACATATTGTCCTATGTCCTCATACACCTGACAACACTGAGATTACCAAACAATTCTTCTTCACCCAACGGGTTACTGCATCGTAATTGTTCAGTGGCCACTTTCCTCTTGGCAATGGTAGAAGGGCCTCATTAGCTATGGTAAGCAGCTCTTCTAGAAGAAGGGCAATACAAAATCAAACCATTGTTCTCTAGTCTTGGGTAGTGCCATAGCCTCTGTACCATTGTCTTTCAATATCTTGGGTTAGAGTACTTTTGCTTGAGTGTACACTCGGAGACTGTATTTTATTTTATTTCTCCTCGTGTTTTCTTAAAGATTATATAGTTTATATAGGAGATATTTATTTTAACATTATTGTTCTTAAAATATTTCATTTTTCTTTGTTTCCTTTCCTTACTGGGCTATTTTCCCTGTTGGAACCCCTGGGCATATAGCATTCTGCTTTATCAACTAGGATGTAGCCTAGCAATTAATAAAAAAAAGAAGGTAAAATTGTATAAATCAGTAACTTAAAGATGATCCAAAATTTTTCTTAAAGAGTAAAATTGTGCAAATCCTTTATAGATTCCTAAGTTGAAAGATGCCCTCAAGTTTGTCTAAAATGGTAAAATTACCTAAATCCAAAATTGATTGCTAAGTTTAAATATGATCTCCTGTTTGTCTAAAATGAAAACATTATCTAAATCCATAACAGATTTCTAAGTTGAAAGAGAATCTTAAGTTTTTCCAAAATGCTATAATTATCTAAAGCCATAACATATTCCTATGTTGGAAGATGTTATCAAGTATGTCTAAATGCTAACATTATCCAAATTCATAAGAGATTCCAAATTTGAAAGGTTATCTCAAGTTCGGTTAAAATGGTAAAATTATGTAAGTCCATAACAGATTTCTAAGTTCAAAGATGATCTCAAGCTTTTTTAAAATGTTAAAAATCCAAATCCATAACAGATTCCCATGTTGAAAGATGATCTCAAACTTGCCTAGAATGGTAAAATTATCTAAATTCATAACAAATTTCCAAGTTGAAAAACTATCTTGTTTGTCTAAAATGTTAAAATTATCTAAATCCATTACAGAATCTTACGTTGAAAGATGATCTCAAGTATGTCTAGAATGATGAAATTATACAAATCCGTACCAGATTTCGAAGATGAAAGATTATCTTAATTTGTCTAGAATGGTAAAATTATCTAAATCCATAACAGATTTCCAAGTTGAAAGATAATATCAAATTTATCTAAAAGGGTAAAGTTATCCAAATACATAATATATTCCTCAACTTAAAGATGATCCGAAGTGTATTTGAAATGGTGAAATTATTCCTGATAGAAAGATGATCTCAAGTTTGTCTAAAATGGTAAAATTAAGAAAATCTATAACAGATTTCTAAGTTGAAAAATGTTGCCAAGTTTGTCTAAAATGGAAAAATTATTTAAATTCATAGCAGATTTCCAAGTTGAAAGAAGATCTCAAGTTTGTATAAAATAATAGAATTATCTAAATTCATCGACAGATTCCCAAGTTTGTCCTAAGTACTAAATTTAGCTAAATACATAAGGTGATTCTATGTTTGTCTTAAATAGGGAAATTACTCAAACTCATAACAGATTTCAAAGTTGAAAGATGATCTCGTTTGTCTTAAGTGGTAAAATCATCTAAATCCTTAACTTGTTTTCAAATTAAAAGTGGATCTCAAGTTTTGTCTATAATAACAATAATGGTATTTAAATCCATAACAGATTTCCAAGTTGAAACATAATCCCCAGTTTTTTAATAGGGTATAATTATCCAAATCCATAAGAGATTCCCATGTTGAAAGATGATCCAAGTTTGTCTAAAATTAAAATAAAAAAAAATGTATCTAAATCTAAAACTGATTTCCGAGTTGAAAAATGATTCAAACTTTGCCACAAATGGTAAAAGTATCCAAATTTTCCATAACATATTTACAAGTTGAAAGATGACCCGAAGTTTGTCTAAAATGGTAAAATTTTGTAAATCCATAACGAGTTGAAAGATTATTTCAAGTATTTCTAAAATGG
Source organism: Palaemon carinicauda (assembly GCF_036898095.1). Lineage (NCBI taxonomy): Eukaryota > Metazoa > Arthropoda > Malacostraca > Decapoda > Palaemonidae > Palaemon > Palaemon carinicauda. Next base: position 60,069,606 of record NC_090740.1, read on the forward strand.
TGATATTATCTGAATCCATTAAAGATTTCTAAGTTTAAAGATGATCTCAAGTTAGTCTAAAATTGTAAAATTTTCCAAGCCCATAACTGATTTCCAAGTTGAAGAATGACTGAAATGAGGAAATTATCTAAATCTATAACAGATTTCAAAGTTGAAAGATAATATCATGTTTGCTTAGAATTGTAAAATTATCTGAGTCCACAACATATTTCTTGTCGTTTGTCTAAAATGGTAAAATTATCTAAATCCACCGATAGATTCCCATGTTGAAATATGATCCCACGTTTGTCTCAAATGGTAAAATTTTCAAATCTATAACTGATATCCAAATTGAAACATGATCCCAAGTTTGTTTAAAATAGTAAAGTTATCTAAATCCATAATAGATTCCCAAGTTGAAAGATGGTCCCAACTTTGTCTGAAATGGTAAAATTATCCAAATCTTTAACTAACACACAAGTTGTAAAATGATCTGAAGTTTGTCTGAAATGATAAAATTGTCTAAATTCATAACAGGTATCCTATATGAAAGATGATCCTAAGTTTGTCAGAGATAGTAAGATTATCCAAATCCTTAACAGATTCCGAACTTGAAAAGTGATGTCAGATGATTTCGAATGATGAAGACCTTTGTCATAACCAGAATGCTATCGGAACAACTTGAAAGAGAAAAGTCATCACTTGTCCTTTATTTTAGTGTTCTCAATAAAGAGTCAATATATATGGCGTTGCTGTCATCGCGTTTATACAAATAAACAATACATTATTCCAGACTTACTGGAAACTTCTCATTATGTACAGTGAGTGTTTGGATTTTTGAATTATTTGTATCACCATGAAGGATGCAACTAGAGAAATACTTTCAATGCTAACGTATGATTTAATTATAATTATAATTGTGATTAAAATGTAGTTTGTGGCAAAATTGCTATTTTCCCACTAAGAAAATAGTTTTTGTAGTATTGTTGTATTTGTATTTTATACATATTCTGAGAATAATAAATTTTTTATTTACATTAATTTTTTTAAATCTATAAAACTATAATATCCTTGTGAAATGAAAGTCAGTCACTAATAATGTTATAAGCTCTATAATATAGAATACGATTATGATTTACTTTGATTTCAGATAAGTTTGGCTGTAAAAATTAATGTCTAATCTTGTTACTATTGTCTTTCCGAAACAGATCACAATGTAGTGAATATTTTACTTTATGGTGATTTTTGTTTTCATTAGAAAATCAAGAAGATTTTATAAATCATTCCTGTAGTCAGAATAGTGCCAATCAATAACCTCATCTTACAATCTATTATTTAAAACTTAGTTAAAATGATAAGATATTTATTCAGAGGGTAAATACTAAAAATACAGCGAGAAAACTAATTTCGGTTAGGAAAGAGAGAGAGAGAGAGAGAGAGAGAGAGAGAGAGAGAGAGAGAGAGAGAGAGAGAGAGAGAGAGAGAGAGAGAGAGAGATGGGGGTTGGGGGAATAATCTCGTCTATGCTTGACCATAGCAATCAACTAGAGTGCTTTCCACAAATGTTGATCAAAACATAAATAGATTTTAGTAAAATTTTATTAGGTTAGGAACCTCCCTTTCATGCCTACATTATATCCTCTTCTGCCTTTATATTTTTATGTATTCTTAAAGATCATTTGAATGGGAGAACAACAATTAAATATTTGATTAATATTCAAATAAATCGTCCATAAACTTATTAGAAATACAAATGAGAGGAATTATAAATGCGTCACGTGCTTTCACGATTGGGATTATTAGTAGATGGTTTCATACTTAGGAATTATTTGTATCTGAAAAGTGGGTGGAAACTGATTGCAAGTCCAGGAAGCAGTGAATAAGAAAGGAATCAGCTCGAGGTGAAACGCAGCCTATTAGGAAGTGGAGCAATGAAGAGGGAAGTGGGTAGCTACTGAAGGAAAGACCTGGGTTTGTACGGGAAGCTATAAAAAGGCAGCTTGAGAAAGAAAGAGGAGATAGAAAGAAAATAAAAAGGCAAGGATATAATTATCAAGGGAAATATGGTGGGTGTCAAGGAAACTAAGAAACTATGATTTGATAGAGAATAGTAGTAGAAATAGAAATAACGTGATTGGGAGAAACGCCTATAAAACGGAATGGTTTACCTTTGGAATAAAATGAATATTTGAGTTTAAAATACATTAGAAAAAAAAAAACTGTATTCTGAAATTTCAGACGGTGTGAAATGAACGCTGCTCAAGCTTTTATTCTACTAAGTAGAAAAAGACTATGAACGCCGTTTAACAGCTGGATAAGCCATGTTGTTAACAGATTATCTAAGCGAAGGGTAGCCGGTGCCTACAACTTCTGATAGATTCATTCAAGACCATTGGCCGGAAGTATTTTATGAATAAAACTTTGATCGAAAACGAATGATTGAAGTAACTGAACAAGAAAGGGGCTATGCTATTTTTTATGCTTGTTTTTCCATCTATTAAGACATTTATCCATAACAAGTCGTTATGATACTCTGTAGGATATCTCCTCGATTGCACGGAATGTTCTTGTAAGAATTAAAAATTTTCCTTTCGGCTGATGTTTTTATTAGCCTCATCAGTATTCGTAACCTATATTAATAGAACTCACGTCACTCATGGCCATAGCGTCATATTACTTCCATTCAAGTCTTTTAAATCATTCGACTATATAAAAATGACTTTTCATCCTAAATGCTTGTCAATATAGTGGAGGACTTCAATCAACAAATGTGATTCCACACCATCAAATTTGTATCGATATATATCTATTGCTTAGTAATTACTACCAACTTCTAGGGTTTCTGCTACCTGGGTGTAATCCAGAGAGACCACTAGAATTCACAGGATAATCATTCCTTCACCATTAATATATTTTTTCCTTTTTTTTTTTCTTTTAATATTTTTAGTATAATGTCGCTTACCATTTCAGAACTTCACACGGTTATCTAATCTTTTAACCTATGACTTTTGATTAATTTTCATTGCGGAACACGATCTTCAAAAAAAAAAAAAAAAAAAAAAAGTGGGGGACACCAGGGCAGAACCATAACTTTGATTTAGGTCCACAAATAATTCAAATGATAACCATCTAATCTTTGTCAGATTCAATTTATAGTTCATTGTAGAGTTGTGGAAATAAATTCCTTAGTTCCTTACTGAAAAATATATCTTCATTTCTAAGCGGGAATCAGTTCCAGGATTCGGTAGATTTTTCTTTTTATAAAAACTAGTTGTCTAATTATTTTCTCACTTATTTCATTTTCCATTTCAAATAATAATTTTTAATTGCAAGCTCATTTTTAATTTCTGTTAGCAATTGCTTAGAAATGCTAGGACATTGACTGTGAGAAGTATGACACATGTTTATTTACGTAAAAAAAAAAAAAAAAAAAACTTATTTAAACTTTGCTTTGTCTCCAATGCGCCTTACTTTATTTCAGTGTATTTTTTAGTATCTTGTTTTGCCGCAATTTTTCCTGAATTAATGGTTAATTTCATTTCAACTGCATGATAAATGATTAGAAGACGTTACACAGTGACAGTAAATATAAAGACGAGGAAATTCTAAGAGAAGCTAAAGAAAGAATGAGTACCCGACTGTAACTTTTGGAATTGATAATTGCATACGTGTTTATATATATTCATATGTGTATAAGTGGGAGTAAAGTTGTACGTTTGTAAGAAGCATGTTACATTTACTCTATTATGTTTAGTTATGTATTCCCATTTCTGTTATATTGTTTTAATCTAGAGCACTTGAATACCATCATTTGCATGTTCATTTATTTATATATATATATATATATATATATATATATATATATATATATATATATATATATATATATAGATATATATAAATAAATATATATATATATATATATATATATATATATATATATATATATATATATATATATGTATATATATATATATATATATATATATATATATATAAAATATATATATATATATATATATATATATATATATATATATATATATATATATATATATATATATATATATATATATAATATATATATATATGTATATATATACATTTTTGGGCTCAAGCCATGTCGTCGTGATGGAAGTTCCTTAAAGTAGCTTCCTAAGGGATATATGTACTACAGTGATATTCCCGGAGAATTTTACCTTTAGGTATCCAGAATTCTAACTCCTGGCGCGAATATCCTTAAAATTTCTCCAAAGGATATCGCATAATATCAGTGGACGCATTCTTGACACGCCTCCATAGCAATCTGCACCCCAAACAGCGTTTTGGCCGCGAGGAGGATGTGGCAAAAGGGAGCCGTCTAAAGGTTCTCCCCGCTCTCGTAATACTATTGGGAATACAACAGCGCCATTCCAACGACGGCGGACATTCCTTTTTTTGTAGCGATCTCTCTCGGTGATATTTCCTGGTGATCTAACTTTTCGATCGTTTTACAGGATTATTATTATGCTTTCTCCATCATCTATGAACAATGAAGATTGTTCTCTTAATGATCTAACCCAAAAGGTTATTTTTCTGTTCGCTATCGCCTCCGGGGCTAGAGTTAGTGAAATAGTGGCCCTATCCAGAGATGAGGGTCACATTCAGTTCACGGAAGTGGGAGAACTGAATCTATATCCTGATCCATCCTTTCTCACTAAAAACGAGCTACCCACTAAGAGGTGGGGTCCCTGGAGAATCTGCCCTCTGAAGGAAGATGTCTCTCTATGTCCTGTAGAGTGTCTACAGGTCTATCTTGTAGAACTTCAGACTTCAGGGGAGGACAGCTCTATAAAGGAGAAACTTCTGGATCAAATTTATCCATAAAACAACTAAGGGCGAAGCTCGCCTACTTTATTCGTAGAGCGGATCCGGACAGTACTCCCGCAAGTCATGATCCGAGAAAGATTGCTTCATCACTGAACTTCTTTCAGTATATGGACTTTGAGCGCCTTCGTTCTTACACTGGATGGAAATCATCCAGAGTGTTTTACAAACACTATGCAAAACAAGTGCATGAACTGTAACACTTCGTAGTGGCGGCAGGCAGTGTATTAAAACCTGCCCCCTAATTACTGTAGTAAACAGTTTTTGGTTTGGGACCTCACATGTCCTCGCACATGTAACGGATGAGAATCATCCAGAGTGTTCTACATACACTATGCTAGACAAATCCATTATCTGAAGCAATATGTGGTGACGCCAGGTAGAATATTTAACCTGCCGTCTAATTCTACGATGAACAGCTAATTGACTGGGACTGTCAATTAAAGGGAGAAGAGGTCACCCTTCTTAGGTGTGACTTCTTTTAATTAAGTGTTACCATGATAACACTGGCTCTGTTCAAAATCCTAGGTGTGGAATTATACAGATAGCACTAGTGCCGGTGTATGAAGTACACAGTGCAGATAGAAGTAACCAGTACAGGAATTATGAAGAGAATTTGTTCTATAATTTTCTTCAGTCTGAGAGTGGCACTCATCATTTCTTCCTGCAAGAAGGAAATATAGTCTCTGTACTTGTTACAGGTATAATCCCATTGTCATACTACATTCGTTTAACTGAACATCTTTCAGTCATTTATTAGGAATAAATGTCTATTAGAATGTAGTGCGTCCACCTTCGCCAGACAATTGTATGTATACATGCCAGAGTTCTTCAACTTACCAAAGTAAGTATCCTTCATATATTTGTATGCATCAAATAATAGTTATAAGAGACACTGATGTTATTTTAGCAAATATGCAACTATGAGACTATTTGTATATTCAGTGTGTACTTATGTTTGATCATACTATGTATGTTAACTTCAAGATCCCTTTTCTACTGTCTAGAATGACTCTTCCCTGTAGGAGGCAGGAAGCACTAACATTAGATATGATTAGTGATGGTGACTAAAAACGGTAACGTCCCTTGTCTCATATGGTCCCCATGACCATAGAAATGGTTGCTATAAGGTTAAGGCACTGATTGAAAATCCACAGATACACTAATGCTCTGGTATGCTTCCATCACGACGACATGGCTTGAGCCCAAAAAACGAATTTTGAGCGAAGTGAAAAATCTATTTTTGGGTGAGATGGCCATGTCGTCCTGATGGACCCACCCATCTCTTCTAAAAGAAAAGATCTTCACAGTATCCCTCCCGTGGTACTGTATCTGTAACACCACGCTCAATGCTACAAGGAATGTCCGCCGTCGTGGGAATGGCGCTGTTGTATTCCCAATAGTATTACGAGAGCGGGGAGGGCCTTTGGACGGCTCCCTTTTGCCACATCCTCCTCGAGGCCAAAACGCTGTTTGGGGTGCAGATTGCTATGGAGGCGTGTCAAGAATGCGTCCGCTGATATTATGCGATATCCTTTGGAGAAATTTTAAGGATATTCGCGCCAGGAGTTAGAATTCTGGATACGTAAAGGTAAAATTCTCTGGGAATATCACTGTAGTACATATATCCCTTAGGAAGCTACTTTAAGGAACTTCCATCAGGACGACATGGCCATCTCACCCAAAAATAGATTTTTCGCTTCGCTCAAAATCCGTTATATATATATTTATATATATATATATATATATATATATATATATATATATATATATATATATATATATATATGTATGTATCATAGACTCCTTTAAGGAAGGACTGGAACGTCAGGACCTCGGGGTTTTTAACTTGAGTCTGAAAGATTAACTTGAGTCTGGACTGAAATGACTTCTAGAAGGGCTAGAAATACGTTCTCTGGATCAAAATGGGGGTTTTTGAGGATGGTGAGTTCAATAGTAACATTTTCAACACCACCTGGGGTCATCTTCAAGGTCTAAAGGTCATTTATCAAGGTCAAATTTGTGAATTTTGGTCATTTTTGCTCGTTTTTTGTGTGTAACTCATAAATGGTGAGAGATAGCTGATTATAATATGAGGCAAGTCTGCAGAGCTGTCCGAATTTAATATATATTGTCATATATCGTCCTTCAAGAAAGGACTGGAACGTCCCCTGATCGGGGTTTTTAACTTGAGTCTGAAGGATTAACTTGAGTCCTGGACTAAAATGACTTCTAAGAAGGGCTAGAAACACGTTCTCTGAGTCAAAATGGGGGTTTTTGAGGACGGTGAGTTCAATAGTGACATTTTCAACACCACCTGGGGTCATATTCATCATCTTCAAGGTCAAAAGGTCATATTTCAAGGTCCAAATAGTGAATTTTGGTCATTTTTACTCGTTTTTGTGTGTAACTCATAGATGGTGAGGGATGGCTGATTATAATAAGAGGCAAGTCTGTAGTTCTGTCCAAATTTAAATTTGTGTGAATTTAGTCTCTCGTAAAAAAATTTGATAGGCGGGTT
>NC_090740.1:60079471-60091971 GCF_036898095.1 Palaemon carinicauda
ATATCAGGTGACGACCAACTAAAAAGCACATAACTACACATTCAAAAAGATTGGAAAAAAGTAATGTAACAAGCGTACATACAGATGCATAGGTAGAAAAGTAGCAATAATCATACATACTGTACAATATACCTACATAAACGAAAATGTGTTGTTTTTTAATCTTATATATATATATACATATATATATATATATATATATATATATATATATATATATATATATATATATATATATATATATATGTTCTATATATACATACATACATATATATATATATATATATATATATATATATATATATATATATATATATATATTATATACATACACACACATAAATATATATATATATATATATATATATATATATATATATATATATATATATATATATATATATATATATATATATATTGACTTCACCAAGCAGAGGTAGCTCCAGAGTATAACAACAAAACCGTAATCATTCTATAACTTTTGATGTTTTGATGTAAAGGAAAACATCTGTTAGACCTTTGGGTTCATACATATCCGTGCAGGTAGTGGGTTGGCCAGGCACCAGTCGCCCATTGAGATACTACCCCTAGAAAGTTAGTGTATCCATTGACCGACCAGGCAGCAGTACATTGGATCCCTCTCTCTGGCCACGGCTCCTTTTTCCTATGCCTACACATGCACCCAATATTGTGGCCTATTCTCTACACATTCTCCTTTGTGGTCATACGCTTGACAACTCTTAGATTACCAAACAATTTTTCGCTGAAGGGGTTAACTACTGCAATGTTTTAGTCCACTGTCTACTTTTCACTTGGTAAGGGTAGAGGAGAGACTTCAGCTATGGTAAGCAGCTCTTCCAATAGAAGAACACTCCAAAATTGGAGCATTGCTCTCTAATCTTGGGTAGTGCCATAGCCTCTGTACCATGGTCTTCAACTTTCTTGGGTTAGAGTTCCCATGCTTGCGGGTACACGTGGCATACTATACTATCTTGTTTCTCTTCCTCTTTGTTTTTTTGGAAGTTTTTATAGTATATACATATGATAGGTATAAATGAATTTTAATGTTCTTAAACAATTTTTTCTAATTTGCATTGTTTTTCTTTGTTTCCTTTCCTCACTGGGTTATTATTTGCTGCTGGAGCCCTTGGGTCTATAGCATCCTGCTTTTCCCACTGTGGTTGTAACTTTCCTTGTAATAATAATAATAATAATAATAATAATAATAATAATAATAATAATAATAATAAGGATAATAATAATGCATTGTTAATATTTTCACTTTCTGTGTATCCCAACATTTTGCGTTTTACCCATTATTCATGCAAAAAATATACAATGCAATATTTTATCTCAATATTTTGAATTTATTGTCTCTTCATTCGCCTTCCCAGCATACACTGGAATCCATTTACTGATATATATATATATATATATATATATATATATATATATATATATATATATATATATATATGTGTGTGTGTGTGTGTGTATATTTATACCTCACAATTAGATTGCACCACAGTCTCTTCAAATGAAAGGCAATGTACTGTAGCTATTAACCATGTTAGCAGATGCTCCAAAAGAAGTCAGTACTTAAGGGCTAACTGCTTCTCAGGATTTACCTGGTAAGAACTCTGTCTTACATACATGTTACTTTTACCCAACTTCCCTACCCACCAGGTGACCCAATTGATAGCATTTAATTCGAATAACCTCTAATTAATAGGGGTGATTTGAAATAAATGTTATCAAATGGGTCACTTGGTGACCCAGAAAATTCGGTAAACCTCACTGATATGTAAGACGGTGGTCTTACCAGGTTAATCCTGTAAAGTAGTTAGCGACTATTTTGTGATTTCCTGTAGATATTAGGGTTCGATAGCCATGTGAAACAAAAAATTTATTCTATTTAAACATTATATTATGTAGCTTTTCAACAACACACACAAACACACACACACACACACACACATACACACACACACACACACATATATATATATATGTGTGTGTGTGTGTGTGTGTGTGTGTGTGTGTTGGTTATGAAAGGGTTAGAATTATGAATAAAGGGGATAAATTGAAACATCATAATATAATAATAATCGATGAAGAAAGAGCGATTGCAATAAACACTCTGTGATGATGAAAGAGAAAAATAGATCCTGTAAAACCTGAACTGTACTGAATTATAATGATAGTTTGAAAAGTTTACCACCAATTACAAATAAACACCAGTTAATGTATTATTCAAGATTAATACTACGTTTTACTGAAAGATGGGATTTCCACATCCCAGTCCAATTTAACATTTTTTTTTCTAATTTGCCAGTCTAGAAAACTACTGGAAAATGGAATAGAACGACATAAAAATAAACATGATGTTCAATGTGAAATATTTTTCATGTAGAGCAATACAATCATGCTAACAATTTATTGCTGGGAACGCATGTGCTTAAAACCTTTAAGCAAATTAAATAAAAGTGCAAACCTGGGAATTTATACACTACATGTGGGAATCAACACTGTCACAGGGTGAATTAATTAAGGTTAGGAGTAAACAGCACACGTGGTTGGGATATAAGGAATAGGATAACAAAGGGTCAGTGGGCAGGATCTTTCTTTAAGGATAAATGAAAGGATGTGATAAGGGAAGGAGATGGTAGGTTGAATAAGGATGATAAGGATCTCAAAATACAGACACCTTACCTTGATAAAAAGGACTCTGTTTCCTCCCTTGTGGAGAACGTGTCACAGGTCCTGCCTCCCTTTAGTCGTGAGAGCGAAGAGAGGTGATGGTGCTCTCACAGAGTTGTATCAGCGAAGGACGATGCCCAGCCGTTCCTAGGTCGTCTAAACCCTCTTTTGCCCCAATTGGGGGGGGGGGGTGGTAATTGTCCTGACTGCTGTCCCATTGGTCATCGGCCTTTGTGATGTCTACCGACACCCCCCCATCAATAGGCCTCGTGACTTTTCCCGGACTTCCTTTGTGGCAGCATTGAGCAGCCACGTGCTTTGAAGATCTCTGGACTGAGACCTAAGGGGAGTGTAGGATGGTTGGACATGTGGTGAGGCTCTAGGTAGGGTCCCGACGCACGTGGCATTTCGACTGGTCCTTGCTGGCGGGGTCTTTTATTTGAAAAAAAGGTAGCGCAATGACCGCCAGGAATAACAGACCTCCATTTTAGCAGATTTTGTCCTAAAACAGGACAAGAACTCTGCAAGCTAGGTCTGAAGCCACTAACCTTAATGACTCCTCTCTCGGTGAATCTCATCATGATAATAAATTAATTTCTAAGCTGCAACTAGGGTCATAATTTTACTTTATTTTGATAGTAAATTAACTTTAAGTGCCAGATAGAAGTGAGCATGCTGGCAGTGAGGCAACAGCTAAAAAATTAAAAAATGCAATAATAGTTAAAGTTAAGTGATCTAGTGCAGTGGCACACATGAAATTAAAGCAAATGGACTATAGTGAACCCTCGTTTATCGCGGTAGATAGGTTCCAAACCCGGCCGCGATAGCTGAAAATCCGCGAAGTAGAGACACCATATTTACGTAGTTATTTAACATGTATATTCAGACTTTTAAAACCTTCCCTTTACGTAGTACTGTTAACAAACTACCCTTTAATGTACAGAACACTTAATGCATGTACTACAGTACCCTAAACTAAAACAGGCACAAATATTTAAATGTTAGAATATTAAAGTAGTATAAAAAAATAAAGATTGTTACTGTACTCACCACGAAAGAAGTTGAAGAAAAACTTCAATGATGATGGCGATGAATATGCTGCACAGTAGAAATGATGATGATGAAGCTGATGATGTCTTCTACTGTGCAGCCAATGATAGTATTTTACGTCTCTTCAGATGGAGGTGTCTCTTTCCTGGGACACCTCTTCAACTTCTTCCTGGAACACTTCTTCATTTTCTTCCGAAGGCATAGTAGCAGGAGGAACTGGCTCTTTTTTGTGAGGCTGGAAGAACATTGTGATCAGAAGTTGCTGCCGCTGCTTCTTTTTTTCGCTCGAAGAGCATCCTGTAGGGAGTCATGTCTTCATCAATTTTGTTGCAGAATTGAATAGAACGAACCATATCCTCGTCCCACTCTTGCGACAATTCTCTCAACTCCTTCGCAAGGTTGCAGAGCTTGGCAAGCCGTTTTGATGTTAAGCCCGTTTCTTCGACAATTTCTTGGGTCTCTTCCTGTGTTTCACTGTCTTCTTCACTGGCCGATTTCGTCAGGTCTTCGAGGTCTGCGTCAGTTAGCGGCTGGGAATGGCAGTCCAACAACTTGTCGACGTCTTCAGTCGTCATGTTGCCAAACCTGTCACCTCCAATTATCACAGCCAACTGCACAGATTTCCGTATTGCAGAGCGTTGAATCTCAGCAGGTGTAAATCCCTCGTCATCGTAAACAATCTGGGGCCACAACTGCTTCCAGCTCGCATTAACAGTAGCAGATTTCATTTCTTTCAGTGCCTTCTGGATGTTCTGCAGGCACGTGGCTATTGTGTACTTCCGCCAGTACGCCTTCAAATTGAATGTTTCATCCTCATCATATTGGGCAGCATCCACACACGCAACGAGGTCCGCCAAGGTATTCTTCGTGTAGAGGGCCTTGAACGCCCTGATAACCCCCTGGTCCATCGGTTGAATTAATGACGTTGTGTTGGGTGGCAGGAACTCAACCTGAATACCCTCATGCGACAGATCAGTTGAGTGTCCACCAGCGTTATCCATAAGGAGAAGGATCTTAAATGGCAAGCCCTTCTCTAAGAGATATTTACTGACTTGCGGGATAAAACACTGGTGGAACCAGTTGGAGGTTAGCATCTTCGTAATCCATGCTTTTGGATTATGCATCCAGTACACGGGAAGGAGATTCTTATTTTTATTTTTCAAAGCGCGAGGGTTTTTTGATCTGTAAATAAGCCCTGGCTTTAGCAAAAATCCAGCAGCATTGCCACACATCACGAGGGCAACACGATCTTTGAATGCTTTAAAGCCCGAGGCTTTGGATTCTTCTTTGAACAGGAAAGTTCACGACGGCATTCTCTTCCAAAACAAGCCGGTCTCATCCATATTAAACAATATTTTGGGCTTGTATCCACCTTCAGTGATAATGTTCTTAAATGTCTCATTCGCTTAAGTTTCAGCAGCGGTAGTGTCAGCGGAAGCAGCCTCGCCATGCAGGGAAACGCTTTTCAGGCCGAAGCATTTCTGAAACTTCGCGAACCATCCTTTGCTGGCGGAAAAACGTTGTTTCTGAGGCTGGGAATCAGTGGATGTCCCTGCTTGAGGTTCATCTAGTACATCATCTTCGTCTTCTTCAGCATGGTCGCCATCGTCGTCTTGAGGTTCCTTTGCCGCAAAATTCTCATACAAACCCAAAGCCTTGGTTCGGATGGTGTTCGTATTCAAAGCTATGTTCTTCTTCCAGCAGTCGGCAATCCAGATTGCTAAAGCACCTTCCATACAGACGATCGTCTTATTACAAGCGGTAACAACTCGCTTCGCTGACCTGCTAAAAGTGATTGCAGCCGTGTTTCTAATGTTCGCATCGTCCTTCTTAATGTAGCGAACGGTGGATTCGTTCACTCCAAAATGGCGGGCTGCGGCCGCGTAACTTCTGCCTTCTTTCAACGTATCGAGAAGTGTCACCTTCTCAGCAATCATCATCATTTTTCGGTGTCGTTTAGGCTCACTACCAGCCTTAGTAGAAGCAGAACGCTTGGAAGCCATTGAACAAAAAGTTCAACTTCAAACAGTCACGCAAAGCACAGTTTAAAGTTACACAGTAACGTAGCAGCATCTACCCGGCGAGAGAGCGGCAAACAAAGTGGCCGCGAGAAGATGCTACTGGTCAGAGAAAAGCCAAGCTGCTGCGGATCGGAGAAGCGGTCAAAACACCAATCACAGGCTAGATTACAAAACTTGGGAGCTGATTCATCATCTATCAGCACTGGAACCAATCACAGTCCGTCTTACATGCTACGTAGTAGTTACAAATTCAAATACAAGGTACTATATATGCTTTACGTACGCTATTTTACGCTTGTTTTGTTGTAGGATATGTACGCTTATTAGAGATGTGATTTTTGCAACAAAGAATATTATTGGATGCAGTACTACGTATACATACGAAAGATTCATGGAAAAGATGCAATATATTTCTTTTATAATATATACATGCGTAATGAATAAAGTCCGCGAAGTCGTGAATCCGCGATGGTTGAACCGCGAAGTAGCGAGGGCTCACTGTTATCACAACATGAAATTGATACAATAAATTAATGAAAATAAATCAAATGTAACTAATGAGGCCAAAATGGCTCCTCAAGTTTATCTACCTGAGGAGACATAAAGGCCAATTAACATTTTTTCATACAACCTAGATTAACCTACTGACTATGGCTACGTTATGGACATGGCCCTGTGCATTGGGCACTAATGTTGGGAGAGCATATCTGCTACTCTCTCATCTGAGCTCTTTAGGCACTTGACCTTCCAGTTGTAATTCTGGAGGTCTATGCCCCACCTCATGAGCCCTTTATTCCTATTACGTAGCTCAGTCAAGTAGGTTAGAGGGTTATGGTCTGTTAGGAATGTCAGTGGGAACTCTTGGTCTACATAATTGGCATTGGCACACCTAGTTGTCACAGCTTCGAGGCAGCGCGTGAAACGATCGATCATTGTTAATCGAAAACGATTTCGCGCTTACTCCTGGTGTGGGAACCTACATACCCCATCACTACACCCTGAAAAGGAATACTTATTCCAGCCTCCTCCGAGTAGGCAGGTGCCCTGTAGTCTTCCAGCCTCTCGTCCAAATGCTGGAACCTGATGAGCTCTGTCTGGGTCCTTGGGGTCTCGGGGCTGATGGGTGGTTCCCCTTTTGCCTCCTCTGAGACCTCTGGCCTGGTGTTTTAGGTAGCCCTATCGCCAGTGGTGGTAACTAACACAGCTTCATCCGAAAGAGAATTTGCGGGTACTAGGCTCAGACTCATGGCTGGAAGAGGGAGACTCCTGGCCCTCCTCTGAGACCTCTGGCATGGTGCTTGAAGTAGCCCTATCCCTAGTGGTGGAAAGTAGCACACCTTCACCAGAATTAACTTCTGGCATATGAGGCTCAGACTCATTTCTAGGGAGGAGGACCATTGGGCCTCCTCACTTAATCAAGTTATTTCCCCAAGGTTAATGTCACCGAGCCATTTGTCTGCCCCTGCAGGAAGCATCCTTACTGTTTTGGGCTCCGGCTTGGCAACCTTCATGCACCTGAGGGGCACTCGCTGTACGCCCTTCACAGGCTTTTGACCCAAGAGCAAGTTGTAGCCCTCATGTCCGATGTCGCTCATTATCCCTAGTCCGCACTTCTTAATAAGCTGGGGCGTGGTTGCCTTGAACTCCGCTGTAGCGAGTTCCTTGGTGAACCCTTCAATGAAATGGATCCTCCTGCGATTATCCTGCTGGACTTTGGCAACATTGGGTTGAGGTGGCGAGTGATTGAGCTGTGCCAATCGGGTGTCCATCTCCTGCATTTTTAATTCATGCTCCCTCTCTCTCTCTCAAACTCTTCTTGCTCGACTTTCCTCCAGGCATTGAGCCCATTCACAAGTTCCCGCACATAGCCTTGCAATGCTTCTTCTTCTTAACCTTGTCGTTCTGCCAGGGCCACAAAGTCCTGAGTCTCAGCAGCAGTCATTTTGCTGATTCCATCGAGAAAGCGACCAGATCAAACTTAAACAGCTCAAGGTACGGTGTTAGCCGTTCAAGAAATTACACGGAGGGGAAAGACGCTCTAGTCATACGCAAGAGTCTCACGGAAGGAAGGATGAAGATGGAGCTGGGCAAAATGCACAATGGCTGTAAAAAATGCCTCTCGAGAATCACAACAACGCGTGAACCTCTATGCTAGTCATAAAAAAATAGAATCACAACTATGGGTGACCCTCTATGCTAGTCATAAAAATAATGGAATCACAACAATGTGTGACCCTCTATACTAGTCATAAAAAAATGGAATCTCCACGATGTGTGACCCTCCATGCTAGTCATAAAAAAATGGAATCGCCACGTTGTGTGACCCTCTATGCTAGTCATAAAAAATGGAATCTCCACGATGTGTGACCCTCTATGCTAGTCATAAAAAAATGGAATCTCCACGATGTGTGACCCTCTATGCTAGTCATAAAAAAATGGAATCTCCACGATGTGGGACCCTCTATGCTAGTCATAAAAAAAATGGAATCTCCACTATGTGTGACCCTCTATGCTAGTCATAAAAAAATGGAATCTCCACGATGTGTGACCCTCTATGCTAGTCTTAAAAATCTGGAATCTCTATGATATGTGACCCTCTATGCTAGTCATAAAAAAATGGAATCTCCACGATGTGTGACCCTCTATGCTAGTAAAAAATGGAATCTCCGTGATGTGTGACCCTCTATGCTAGTCATAAAAAAAATGGAATCTCTACGATGTGTGACCCTCTATGCTAGACAATAAAAAATCGGAATCATAGCAATGGGTGACTCTCTATGCTAGACATAAAAAAATGGAATCACACCTATGAGGGATCCTCTATGCTAGACATAAAAAAATGGATTTGTAAAAATCTGTGGGTACGTTCTTGCAACACCACCACTTGCAACTCTGTGACTTAAACAATGTTTGTATTTATACTTAAAGTATAACAAATTAAATAAAACAATGTTACTGAGTTTGCTTATTGCTTCGGTAAGAAAATCAACCCCTTTACATATTTTCTCTTTAACCCAAAAAAAAATGAATTTAAGAAATTACACTTCCCAAATAGTTTATCTAAAAGATCGTATACCCTGACTGAAAAAAATGAAATTGAATGTGATATCGTAAATCATTTATCTTCAGGTTAACAATTTTAACAGAATCGTACGAAAATTATCCCTTTCAAGAAATGTACATAAAGATATCCCATGAAAAGTTACAGAAATGGAATTAAATACTACTAACTATTAAAGAAAATCTGAATAACAAGGAATGTAATGTGTTCTTACCGTTACCCTGCACAGAAATTATGCCTCACTGCTGTAAAACGTTTCCACGAATCATATGCCAAGTGTCGATATGAGACCAGCCTGTATCCTAGCACTAAAGATAAATGATAAGTTATTTCATGCTCAAAAATGAATGATTGATATGTGCGTGAACCACTTACCAACGTGCAACAATTCAACAAAATCTCAGGTCTGCGCTTTTGTTACATAGAATTTCATAAACAAATAACAAAGTTTCGCTTTATTCGGAAACGGCTGTGGGCTGTGTTATATCAGGTTGGCCACATTTGAAATGAACACGTGCTTAGCCTATTACGTTCTCGGAAAATTTCATAAATTTCACTTCACTTACTTTTTAACACAAAATAAACATTCCCGTAATGCACAATATATTTAATAAATCTTTGCCACTGTGATAACCGCCGCTCAAAATGAACACAAGGCAAACTCGTTACAGACAGTTGGCTACCCTGCTGAACAACGGGATTGAAATCTACCACGTGGTTTTTAAAAACATAAGGGCTCGCGGTGCAAACGCACGCACAAATAAACAAGATTTTAACAATAAAAATAAAATGCTTTGGCTGTTTTCTTCCACAGTTCCAACTCTAGTGATGAAAGAATTTACTTTAAAATGAAATTGAGATTCGTCTCGTTGCTAAAGACTGAAAAGGGGGGGAATTTGACTTTAATAAAAATAATTTGAAATTACTGTCTTAGCGAATCCTGGCAAGGTTGCCAATTTTTGTTAAGCGCCCGTGCTTGTGAGTCCGGCCTTGCTTAAGGAACTCAGGCGTACACTAGAAGAGAATAATGGTAAGGTCACCAGTCAGCAATAAGACAAGGAATACCGTCAAAATAGATATATTTACAATAATATTTAAATAAAAATCAAGAAAAAGGGGAGCACAACAGATAACTACTTCATATTTCAAGTAAGCCACGAGGAACTTCACGGGGAGTTGGGCTCACGTGGAGTTAGAAAGGCTGTAGAAGGTTTTCAGTACCGCAATTTCATTCCCTGGAAAGGGAAATAAGTTAAATTATTAACCGATCACTTACTTCTACAGGCTGGGAACACGATGAAGTCGTGTGGTTAAAACCTTTAAGCAAATTAAATAAAAGTGCAAACTTAGGAATTTAAACACTACATGTGGGAATCAACACTGTCACAGGGTGAATTAATTAAGGATAGGAACAAGCAGCACACGTGGTTGGGATATAAGGAATAGGATAACAAAGGTTCAGTGAGCAGGATCTTTCTTTAAGGATGAAGGAAAGGATGGGATAAGGGAAGGAGATGGTAGGTTGAATAAGGAGGATGAGGATTTCAAAATACAGACACCATACCTTGATAAAAAGGACTCTGTTTCCTCCCTTGTGGAGAACGTGTCACAGGTCCTGCCTCCCTTTAGTCTTGAGAGCGAAGAGAGGTGATGGTGCTCTCACGGGGTTTTATCAGCGAAGGACGATGCCCAGCCCCTCCTAGGTCGACTAGACCCCCTTTTGCCCTAATTGGGGGTGGGGTAATCGGCCCGACCGCCGTCCCATTGGTCATCGGCCTTGTGATGTCTCCCGACCCCCCCCCCCATCAATAGGCCTCATGACTTCTCCCGACACCCCCCATCAGTAGGCCTCGTGACTTCTCCCGGACTTCCTTTGTGGCAGCGTTGAGCGGTCACGTGGTTTGAAGATGTCTGGACTGAGACCTCATGGGGGTAGGGGGGTATAGGATGGTTGTACATGTGGTGAGGCTCTAGGTAGGGTCCCAACGCTTGTGGCATTTCAACTGGTCCTTGCTGGCAGGGTCTTTTAATTGAAAAAAATGTGGAGCAGTGACCGCCAGGAATAACAACATAAACTCTTTCACCATGTTAAGGTATATATATATATATATATATATATATATATATATATATATATATATATATATATATATATATATATATATTGTAGGTGGAGAGCAATTTATTAATCTTGCAGGTTTCGTTAAACGACAGATGTCTGCGTAGTTTACCAAGTTTCATGTTCATCCTCTCCAGTTTCCTGTAGGCACTCTTGAGTTCGGGGCTTGAAGTTTTCAAGACAATACTAGATAGCCATTTAGAAATTTATTTTATATGCGTTATAACGAGCTTTCGGACTGTACTCTGTCCATAATCATGTTAAACTAAAACCTTAAAAATATCCTGTCGAAGTCTTACTGTACATTTGTATAAATAATAATAAGGTTATTCGTAAACGCTACAATTATCAAAATGAAATACCATTAACGTGAACAAGCGAAAATTGTTACATTGAGTCGAAAATTTCCTATAGAAGCAAGTTGGTATTTAACAAAATACAAGAGATTTTGTAAACATACATAAAATCTTGATATCATCACATGATGATACATAACTTTCGCAATTTACAGATTTATATGTTCATTGTTAAAATTTATTATTATGCAGTATACATATAAAATCAGCAATAAATAATTCATAAAATACATCTTAGTCTGTTATACAGTTATATAAAAAAAAGCGAACAAAAGTTAGTGTTTAAACGTTTTTAGAAGCCTATAACAACCTTCTTCTTGAGGATTTAAAGTAGGGTTCATATAATTATCAAAATAGCTTTATTCATTCTAAGATACCTCACTGAATGACTTGTACATAAAACATTTACCTGTTCCGTGAGTTGTGTTTTTTCTCTCTCTCTCTCTCTCCGACAGTACATGCGGTGTGTCCAATATATTTAAAGGAGTTACATCCTCCCAGGTTTCACGAATTGGAGTACACAACATGATGTCAGAAACATCCCTAGGTCTTTTGACAGTTTTATTTTTGATAACCAAATTATTTAACTTCTTATTCTTGTAGTAAATCCTCAGGTTTACATCATTTCTATACCTGCAGGTTTGATCTTTCTGTACATTTTCTTCTACCTTGTAACTACTACACATCTGACCTTGGAACTAGAAGTTCATTTTGTTTTTCCTTTTTAGATGGTAACGACCCATTCACTAGCATTCCATCAAGAAATTCCTAAACAGTGATATCAATTACTTTCATAGGAAAGTTATTGTTGGTTAACATTTCTTTGATTATTACAACTTCATTATGAATGATTCTCAGTCACTACAAATTTGATTACTCCTAATTTGTAACTATCTGGACAAATGCTATAGAAGTTGATATACAGTCTCTAAGGTTAGTGGTCTTAACGTAAACAGAGGATCTTACAGCACCTTCAGACATAGTAACCATAACATCCAGGAAAGGCAAAGAATTGTTCGTTTCCTTCGCATAAGTAAAATTTGATACAGATTCTTCTTCAAATTTAGATTTCAACCTTAAATAGAGTTTGCGTCACCAATAACAATAAAACAATCGTCCACATATCGAATATACATAAAAGGTTTTAAAAGAGGGTTATTTTCAAACACCGTATTCCCTAAGTTACACATTTG
>NC_090740.1:60096971-60101971 GCF_036898095.1 Palaemon carinicauda
TCAAAATAGATATGTCATATATAATCTATCAACAGCGTCAAAAACAGATATGTCAAATATAAACTATAAAAAGACTCATGTCATCCTGGTCAACATAAAAACATTTGCTCCAACTTTGAACTTTTGAAGTTCTACTGATTCAACTACCCGATTAGGAAGATCATTCCACAACTTGGTAACAGCTGGAATAAAACTTCTAGAATAATGTGTAGTATTGAGCCTCATGATGGAGAAGGCCTGGCTATTAGAATTAACTGTCTGCCTAGTATTACAAACAGGATAGTATTGTCTAGGGAGATCTGAATGTAAAGGATGGTCAAATTTATGAAAAATCTTATGCAACATGCATAATGAACTAATTGACCGACGGTGCCAAAGATTAATATTTAGATCAGGAATAAGAAATTTAATTGACCGTAAGTTTCTGTCCAACAAATTAAGCTGAGAATCAGCAGCTGAAGACAGCACAGGTGAACAATACTCAAAACAAGGTAGAATGAAAGAATTGAAAGACTTCTTCAGAATAGATTGATCACCGAAAATCTTAAAAGACTTTCTCAATAAGCCAATTTTTTGTGCAATTGAAGAAGACACAGACCTAATGTGTTTCTCAAAAGTAAATTTGCTGTCGAGAATCACACCTAAAATTTCAAAAGTCATACAAATTTAAAGAAACGTTATCAATACTGAGATCCGGATGTTGAGGAGCCACTGTCCTTGACCTATTTACAATCATACTTTGAGTTTTGTTAGGATTCAACTTCATACCCCATAATTTGCACCATGCACTAATTTTAGCTAGATCTCTATTAAGGGATTCAACAACCCTAGATCTACATTCAGGGGATGGAATTGATGCAAAGAGATGGGCATCATCTTCCTATGCAACAAGCTTGTGTTTTGATCCAAACCACGTGTCATGTGTATATAGTATGAAAAGTAATTGGCCAAGAACACTGCCCTGTGGAACACCGGATATCACATTCCTATACTCACTATGGTGCCCAACAACAACAACAACTCTTTGAGATCTATTACTTAAAGAATCAATGGTAATGCTAAGAAACGACCCACCCACTCCCAACTATTTGAGTTTGAAAACAATGGCCTCATGATTAACACGGTCAAAGGCAGCACTAAAATCAAGGCCAATATACGAACTTGCTGACCACAATTAAGGGATTTCTGTACAGCATTGGAGATTGTAAGAAGGGCATCACATGCTCCAAGGCCTTTACGAAAACCAAATTGCAAACTAGGGAATTGATGATTACCTTCAGCAAACCTATTAAGACGTTTTGCCAGAAGACGTTCAAAAACTTTAGATAATATGGGAGTTATGGAAATTGGGGGGTAATCAGTGGAACCTGAGCTACCACAAACACATTTACATAGAGGAGTATCATTACCAATTGTCCAACAAGTGCTAAAAGCTCCTCTTCTTGCTAACTTGCGCAAAATAGCAGATAACATTGGAGCTAAGAAATCTGCTGTCTTTATAAAAAAACAAAGGAAAAATACCATTTGGGTCTAAACCTCCATAACCATCAAGGTCCATCAGCAGATCTTTAATTTCACGAGATCAAAAAGCTAAACTAGTTAGTTTAGTCTCAGGAAAACAGAAATGAGGAAGTTCAAGTTTTTCATTACTCTGTTTACTGTCAAAAACAATAGCCAAAAGGGTTGCCTTTCCCTTTGGACAGTGAGTGACTGAGCTATCAGGTTTAAGTAAAGGAGGAACTGTTGCATCAACACCAAAGAGTGCAGATTTAAGGGTAGACCACCATTTATGTTCTTGAGTTGTACCAGAAAGGGTTTCTTTTATGGTTAAATTCTATTCCTTTTCAGTTTAAGCATAAACTCTCTGTGCAAAAGCTGGAAGCTGAGTATAGTTATTCCAGGTCAAGTCTGATCTGTTACCCTTCCAAAGAAGATAGGCCTCCTGCTTCTCCAAATAAGTACGTCTACAATCATCATTGAACTACGGTTTGTCCTTCACTTGGTACCTTAGCACACGAGAAGGGATACGCCTATCAATTATGTTGACTAGATTCTCATTCACAGGGACAACAGGATCTACACTACTATATAATTGTGACCAATTCAAGCACAAAAGATCATGCAAAATCCCATTCCAGTCTGCTTGGGATTTCATAGAAATTTTACAAGAGTATGATACATCAGGGACAGGCTGCTCAGTCTTCACTACTAATGAAATCAAGGCATGATCAGATGTCCTGACTGGAGAACCAACCTTACTAGTTATAACGCCAGGGGAGTCAGTGTGTACGAGGTCCAAGCAATTACCAGACCTGTGAGTAGCTTCATTTATGATTTGCTCACAGCCTGATTCAGAGGCAAAGTCTAAAGCTCTTAAGCCATGGCGATCGGTAGGAGAGATAGAACTTAACCACTCCCTATGGTGAGCATTAAAATCACCAACAAATACAAAAGAAGCCTTTCTATCATCTTCTTGTATCTTGGCCATAATGGTAAGAAATCAATTGAAGATAGAATCATCCATGTCTGGATTCCGGTAGATCGAACACAAATAAAAGTTGTTATGCCTGCCACAAACTTTTATTACCTGAATCTCATGACATCCACATTGATAGCAGGACTTATGAGAAGCAGGGTACTCAGTCCTAATATACACTGCCATTCCCCTGGCTCTAGGGATGGCATCACGTTTCAAAATTATTGGCTTCTTAAAACCAGTTATAAGGAGCTCAGATGAGTGCTTCATATTAGAAACCAAAGTTTCTGAGCATAAAAGAATATCATACTGTCTGGACGCAACTGTAAAGTTTTGAATATTTGCATGAAGACCACGAATGTTGCAATACAGAAGACGACATTGACGAAATCTAGGACGTACTGGTCCCAGATTTCACTCACTGTCTCCAGACAGCATAAGAATTGATAGAAATAAAAAAGAGACATCATACTTAAAAACTAGATTTACAAGAATTATAACAAAAACAATATGTACAGAATTATAAATAAAGTGATTGATGAAACCCATAGACTATAGTAAAAAGTCGGAAAAACTGGTCAGCATGGAGGAGCCGATACACCATGCAAGGCTAAATACCCCCAGGATAGCCGCTTCAACTGAAGGGAGGACAGTAAGGATGGTTTTGAGAAGAAAAAGAATCAGAAAAGGAAAATAAGACCTCTTGATAAACCACCAGGCATCCATGGCCCTTCTATTAAGCCTGCCTAACACACCATTTAAGAAAAAAACAAGAGGAAGAAAAAAAGAAAATAAGATAGAAAAGTGTGCCCGAGTGTACCCTCAAGCTAGAGAACTCTAACCCAAGACAGTGGAAGACCATGATACAGAGGCTATGGCACTACCCAAGACTAGAGAACAATGGTTTAATTTTGGAGTGTCCTTCTCCTACTACTTAATTGATACCATTATTAATTATATCCTCCGTACGGCTCTCAAACTGCACTGCACTGTATGTTGCCATTAATGTTTCTTTACCTCCTTCGTTCTCGCATCGAATGTTTTTTTTTTTTTCAGATATTATGTCAGCAACGCTATTATCTCTCTCTCTCTCTCTCTCTCTCTCTCTCTCTCTCTCTCTCTCTCTCTCTCTCTCTCTCTCTCTCTCTCTCTGTGTATATATATATATATATATATATATATATATATATATATATATATATATATATATATATATATATATATATATATATATATGTATATATATATATATATATATATATATATATATATATATATATATATATATATATATATATATATATATATATATATATATATACAGGGTGTCCCAAAATAATGTATACTGTACAGTCTTTGGATTGTTACAACTTGTTAAATTTATAGGTATTAACGTGGAATATAGATTCACAGGAGAGAAACAATGAACATTTAAAGATTCTGAGAGTTCACAGTGAAAATTTAAGGATACATGGGGCAATTTTAGAATGTTAAAAAAAAAAAAGATCAGCTCACATAAAGTGTTCTAACTGGTTGCCGTTCAGCTCAATACACTTTTTGCTTCGTGAAAATATGGAACTACAAACTATTAGTAGCATTTCTCTCGGTATCTGAGCACATTTTTCTCCAATTGTTTTAGGTTTTCTGCTGTACACCTTGTCCTTTAAAAATCCCGACAAAGAAAACTCCATGGGTATCAAATTTGGTGACCTAGCAGGAAATTCAACAGCCCCTCTTCTTCCAATCCATCTGTTTTGCAGGTTTTCATCCCAATATCCTCTCATACCACGATGAAAGTGTGGGGGGTACACCATCTTGTTGGAAGTAGAACTCGGCATCCTCAAATTGTTCTTGGAAGCATGGCATAGCAAATTCTTGCAACATGTCGTGATAATTCAAGCCAGTCACTGTGCCTTTGAAAAAGAATGGTCCAATAAGTCCCTTAGCTGAAAGTCCACACCAATCAGTGACTCCAGGCAAATTCAAGTGACGTTCCACTGTAAGATAAGGATTTTCTTATGCCCAGTAACTGCAGTTATGGCGATTTACCGAGCCATTTAATTTAAATGTGGCTTCGTCACTCCAGATAATTTTCAGTGAAAACGTGTTATCGTCTGCACATTGTGCATGGTACCACTCGCAGAATTCAATCCTTTGATCAGGATCATCTTCTTTTAGAGCATGAACTAGCGCTGGAATAAAACTTTTCCATTGCGCACGCTCCAAAATGTGATGGACGCTCGATTTTGGTATACCTGTTTCACGTGACAGTTGACGAACAGATTTTCGTGGGGAATTTTGAACATTAGCAATAATATCTTGCTCTTTAGTTGGGCTTGTCGATGTTCTTTTTCATCCTGAATGTACTTTTCTCATGCACTGGATGGTACCATGATTCTCAAAGTTATCTACGCTTCATGAAATGGTGATGCATGTTGGGGCATCTGTGTGGAACTCACTCGTAAATCGTATTTGCACTTCAGCTTTATTTTCACATTTCCAGAATGTTTTCAGAACAATTTTT